>NC_041381.1:48710971-48766710 GCF_002162155.2 Triticum dicoccoides | reverse complement strand
CTCCCCCCAACCGCCCACCACGTGCCTCCACCATGCCGCACCACCACCTCCCTCCCGCGCCGCCCGCCCCTGCCAACACCCAGCGCCGCCAGCCCCGGTCCCTGCAGTCTGCCCTGGCAACCACCTAGCGGAGACATCCCATGGCCTCACGGATCCAGCATGACGCGCCATCAAAGGATTCCATCCAGCGACTTGATCACGCTCACGTCAGATCCGTCTGAGCGCGATGGTTGTGGGTCTCCATCCCCCGCCCTTCCTTTCCCCTTCACTGCCAAGCCGCGACGGCTATGGATCAGGCTCACCACGATGGACCTTCCCTCTCCCTGGCCGATCCACCCATTCACGAGGTGCGGGCGTTGTTCCCCCCGACGCCCATTAGCTCCATCGCCCGCCCCTGTTCTCAAGTTCTCCTCCTCCCCCGATGGTATCCTACAAGCATGACGAGGAGTGTAGTTTGCAAAGGCAGTGCCTTCCCATTTGCTCCGACCTCCACATCTCCAAGCTCCTCGGTGAAATTTCTTCCACCAGCGATGCAAGATGCATTTTGTTGCACACCTTATTCATTTTAAGGTTCAGGTCTGCCAGCATGCAGTTCATTTTATGATTTTTTTGTTGAAGTTCCAAGATATGATTGTAATTTATTTGTGTTACAAACACTTTGCAGTTTAGTGCCACGTTCTTTGTAGTTTGGAAGCGGTCATGAGCATGGTGTGCAGTTCGGTGGCGTGCCCTATGAAATTCAATAATGGTTTGGTCTGAATGTTTGTTTGCATATGACTCCCAGGGGTCTAACTCCTCTACTGAATCTTTCCTCCCCTTTGTTTGGTGATGTGCAGTGAGCGGGTGTGCACTGATGAGACCTACACTGCACCCCGCGTTGCTGCTCGAGGTGTTGGCCTCCCTACGCCGCTCCAGCACCTTATCCGGGCCCTTCAGCCCCTACCTAGCCACCACCAACTCTAGCCACTCTCTGACGAGCAGCCCAGGTGCGAGGGATCATCCCCTTCTCCTCTCGAGCTTTTCATCATCTTGGACGCAAGAAAAAAAATGGTGGTCGACGGCGGCTCTCTCAGGTGTAGTTCGCTCCAGCTTCAGGTCGCCCGGGTGCTATAGTGAGGTTACCTCTCGCAAGTAGCTGTAGCCGCCCCCCGTGCTATTTGGTTTTGTTTTACCTGACAAACATTCACTGCAACTGGTGCTGGTTATTTTTTCAGGACCCCCGATTGTGCATTTTTCGTTTTAAGAAGTCCTTGTAATTTTTTTGGCTTATTTCTGGACTCCCATTTTATTGCAGCCCACGCGCATGACTCGTGCAGTCCAGTGGTGTGGCGTGTAGTTCACCAGGGGACTACAGAAGTAAATGAAACAATTTTTGAGTTCACTTTGTTCTTATGAAAAAGTGTGAGAAAAAGTGTAAAAAATATAAAAAGTGATGCAGTCCATTGGGGCGCTGCTTGTGGTTGGCACGGCTTGTCTGTGAAGTTTTTTTGTATTTTTTCTTTGGTTCGCACGACACGGTTCGCTATCAGGTTCACTTTGGTCACCACTCAAAAAACTAAACCCTCTTGCTGTAGTACACTTTGTTGTTCAAAAGAAAAAAATTAGTTTATGCAGTGCACTTTGATTCCTTGTGCAGAAAAAATACTGAAAAAAATATGATGCAGTCCACTTGCCTTGTCCCAATGTCACATATTCGTAAAATATATTAAAAACGACAAAAAAAGGTAATGCGGTTCACTTTCGATAAGGTTGTGGTTCACTTGCACTCGTCTCTGCGGTCCACACTCTTTCATAAAAAAAAGTTGGAAAAAAGACAACAAAAACTCGTCTGAGAAAATTTACGTCCGACAAAAAAAATTATGCAGCTCGCTTGCCCATCCGATGCAGTGCGGTTTTCATTCTGAAGCAGTGCGGTCGGCTGTATGATGTTGTTCATCCCGTAAGTGCAAAAAAATTGTTACGAAAGCGAAAAAAAAGTAATGTGGTTCAGTTCTTGATAGTATTGTGGTTCATTTACACCCGATGTGAAGTGCACTCTACTTTCCCGTTCTTTAAAAAATTATGTTTCAATAAAAGAAACCATGCAGTTCTCTTACCCGTGTGATGCAGTGCGGTTTTGCATCCGTTGCAGTGCGGTTTTCAATCGGATGAAGTACCCACGTCGATTTGGGTGTCGCGAAAAACAGAGTGTCCGCATTTCGGTAAATTTGAAATTCCTCTTAAACCGTAAAGAATTAGAGCGAGTGTTCTACATGAAAGAGTTGCGTATCGTCGATATCTTTCCAATGGCGTATCATTTGAATCATTCCGACTAGCGATTTGCAAAATTTTCGCGAAATAACGGCCGTTGCTACTCGTCGTCCGCCGCACGATTTTCAAAATTAACTTAAAACCGAAAGGAATCTCAAAAAGAATTCAACATATGAAAGTTGGGCCTCGTTCGTAGCTTTCCAACGGCGTACCACACGCCTCGTTTCGACAAACGGTTCAAAAAACTGGAGCGAAAATAGTACCGAAATTTTTTAAAAACTTGAAAAACAGAATTCCGCGATTAAGTAAATTTTAAACTGCTCTTAAACCGTAATGAATTAGAGAAAAGATTTATATATGGAAAAGATGCGCCTTGACGATACCTATCCAACGACGTATCATTTGCTTCATTCCGACAAGCGGTTTAGAAAAAAACGCGAAAAAACGCTCGCTGCCACTCGTCACCCGCCGCACCATTTTCAAAACTGCTCTTAAACCGTGTGGAATCTCGAAAAGTGTTCAACATGTCAAAGTTTTGCCTAATCCATAGCTTTTCAACGGTATATTACACGCCTTATTCCGATAAATGGTTACAAAATTAGAGCGAAAACAGTACTGAAAAAATAACGCGTACAGTTTTTGCCGACGAGAAGTTCACTCGTGTGAGTACTGCTGCACACATGATTCAAAGAATGACGTGCACTTGCGTTCAGCGTGCAGTGCAAAAGTGGTGTGCAAAATAGTTATTCTGCTAATATTAGCAGAATAGACCGTCTGTATATATATATATATATATATATATATATATATATATATATATATATATATATATATATATACACATACATATATATGTTCCTATTTTGTATACACACTTAGCCATTATTATGCATGGATCCAATGATGTAATATATATGTTCCTATTTTGTATACATATTTAACCGTCAAATGATGCAATATATATCGCCTTCCCTTCATTCACTGCTCTCAGAAAAAAGGAAAAGTGAGAGAAAATAAAGGAAAAGAAAAAGGAAAACTAGTTATAGTAGTAGCGGTTTGCTGAAAGAGAGCTACAACTAGTCAAGGTAACAGTAGTGGTTTCCGTATAAAACCGCTATCGCTGCCTGTAATAGTAGTAGTGTTTTTGGTCTAAACGCGCTACTGCTACGTCCACTTAACATAAAATCCTCACTCTCTCTGCTTCATCCCGCCTCTTTTCCCCCCAAATCCCCACTCTATCTTCCCCCGTCGCACGGCCGCGCCCCGGCGCTCGCCCCCAACCCCGACGCGCCACGCCGCCCTCCTCTGCTTCCTTCCCTCCCAACCTCGGCCGTCGTCAGGCCTGCCTCCTCGCCCCTGCACCCTCTGTAAACCCCCCTCTCTCTCTGCTAGCTAGGGTTCTTCGGTTAATTTACTTAGGTTTTAGATAGGGCAGTAGGATAATTACTTATGAATTTAGCTAGGTTTTAAAATAGGACAGAAATTTAGGGTTAAGCAATTGTAGTTAAAAGAAAAGGCAACATTTAAGCAATTGTCCAAATCAACATCCCTTGTTAAAGCAAATTTAGGTAGGCTGAATTTATATGCAAATTTGAACTGGACATGTGATATGTGGATATGTCATGTTTTGGACATGTCATGTTTGGAATTTGGAGATGTCATTTGGACATGTGATGTTTTGGTTCAATTTTGGTAAATGATCCGAGTGGCCTATGTTACGCCGGAATGTTGATTCATTTCCATTCTGGTGAATTTCAGGCGCTCGATATGTCCATTTTTTAGCAAAGGTCATGCCGAAATTTTACGTGAATTTTGGCATGATTTGTGCTACATAGTAGGCATATCGAGTGTTGGCACATAGATTTATTTTTTATGGCATTTCTCATTTTTTCATACTTTTAGAAATAAATGAGGAGACTTAATCATAAGAAACATGTGGAACAACGAAGAAATTGGGCCTTCTGACCAAGATGCAGACGAGATGGATTATGAGGGTGAACAAGAGTACCTCGACTATTTGACTGCTAAGCAAGATTTGAAGGTCGGCCTCGATGATGGTACTGACGCTGACATCAACACCGACGGCGCCAGCACCGATGGCGGCGCCGAGACCGGCGGGGAAGATACCGGCGGGGAAGGTACCGGTGCCGATGCCGCTACCGAAAAGAAGAAGCATAAGAAGAAGAGGATTCGAAAACATAACAAACTAGGGATTAGACGAGTAGTGATCACAAAGATGGCACCTGGCAAGTTTGAGCCATTAGAGCCGGAAGAACCTCGCAAGTGCTATGGGAACCAAGTAGGATGCATCCTACGGGAATGCGTGAGCATCAACGACGATGACTTAAGGAGTAAAGAACATTTGACGCAGTTGCTCCTAACGAAGTTGCACAAGAGATTCAAGTTCCCCTACCGGGATGATAACATAGAACAACCGTGGGATGACCCAAAGATGAAAAAGATTAACAATCACGCCATGGGCATGTTCAACAATGATTTGGCCTCCTGGAAAGGGAGGGTGAAACGAGATATTGATGCTGAGGAACCCCTGTCCAAGATTCTGGAGGAAAATCAGACACTTACGGAAGAGGAGTTCGAAAAGTTCAAGGACACTTACGCTACCGAGGCAGCCATGGCTAAGGCTGCGAAATTGAAGAGCCTTCATCAAAGGAACATGGGGAAGCATAGCCTCGGAAGCCGTGACTACCTCGGTAAAAGGCCCATATGGGATAAGGAGGACGCTAAACATGAAGCCTCGGGTATCCCAGACCCCTCCGCGAAGTTCACCAACCCCTTGGAGCGTGACTTCATCAGGGCCCACTACAAGTGGGACAAGGAAAAAAAAGGTTTTTTACACGGACCAGATCACGAGGAAATTGATTAGACTACTGGTAATTATTCTTTTACCACCTTACATTTACCTCCATATCTAGTCGACTACAGGCCTAAAGATGCTGCCTCAACACAGGCTTAGCTAGTCGGGTGTCGTACATTGCTTAGCCCGAGAACCCTGGGGCAGGGGTTAATGAAGGGTCTGGAAGGTGTGACCAAGAAAAAGGAGAGGAAGAGATCGGGGAAGATAACTGCCTCCAAACAAGCCAGAGCACATAGCAACCAGGCGTTGGATTCTGAAGAGTGTGTACCCGTGAAAGGTGCTTCCATGTTCCATTTCACAAGCGAGCCGATGCTACCACCAAAACCGCTGGAGGCACTATCAGGGGATCTCAGTAGACTGCACGACCATGTGTTGTCCATTGAGAAAAGCGTACTAGCCTCAAAGGATATAGGATATCCGACATACGTAGCTCGTGTGCCTGAGGGAAAGTGCTACGTCGACACACGGCCCGCGGAGGTGTTCTTCCTGCGGTTTGACCATATCTTTGAGATGTTTCTATCAAGGCGGCTCGATTTTACAATCGTCCGCCTTTTTGCGCTACATATGAGCTCCGTCATGAAGAGTGAAGAAGTCTCACAAATCTGTGTGGCGGATCCGTACTACATGCACGAGACTTTCTTGAGTCTCGGCGACTTTGAGCGTGAAACTGCTAGGAACTACCTCCAAAACTTCATGGTACAGAATAAGGAGCAGGAAATTGTCCTCGTGCCTTATCATCCAAAGTAATTAAGTCAGTTACGGACAACCCTTTCGTCCATTTCAATCATTCCTTCTTTCTCATATGGAGAATAATTTGAGGTACCTTTTCCCCGTAGCAACGGGCGCGCCATCCTTATCATTCTTTATCTGTGAGTCTCACACGCCGTGTATTTCGACCCTTCCAGAGATTATGAGAAGAAGGACTACACCCACATAATGAATATTCTAGATGATGCTCTCCAAGGCTTCAGCATTAGAGGTGGCCACATGCAGATCAGGAAACAAAGGAACAAGAAGATGGGTTTCACACATAAAACTAACTTCTGGTGCATCCAAGTCCCAAAACCAAGCAAGAAAGATGGATTCTACATCCTCCATCTCATGATTGAGTTCAGCACGGATCACCAAAAGCTTCACATAACAGTCAGAAATGATGATCATATCCACAAGTGGATAGAATCTCATGGACAAGCGGATTATATACTCAGAAGAGATGACTCCTTTCACATCCAAAGGGACATTGCTATGATCATCATGAAAGAAGTCATCGATGAGAAGGGGATGTTCCACCACGGCCCTAAATTGCGAACTGACGTCTGAACTCGCATTGGCACGCAACGTCATGACCTCACGCCATTCAAGATGCTAGGGTCCATCCTGGATGATATGGAAGGATGGAACTTCTAGTGATTTATGATGCCGATGATGATGATATGTGTGGGTTGAACTTGTATACTTTCTGTAGCGATGAAACTTTGTGATGTCCATGGTCCCTGCCAAACATGAGTAATGCTACTTTGTTAGTTTGGGTACGATGACCTACGTACCTCTAGTTAATTAGTTTGCATAATGTATGTTGCATCTAGTTGCTAACCCTTTCTTTTGCATGTTGCTCTAGTATATTTTGTTGCATATGATTGTACATCCTCTTGATGAAGATGCATCTCTAACAGGTACCTAGCTTCTTGATGGCGATATGGCAGTGCTATCTCGTGTACGAAGGGAAGGTTCCGGGGGTGTACAACGAGTGGCCCGAGTGTCAGGCGCAAGTGAATGAGTTCTCGGGTGCCAGCCATAAAGGCTTCAAAAGCAGACAAGAAGGAGAAGCTATTTACTTGAGGTTCACGCTAGCGCAAGAGAGGACTCGTAACCGCCGCCTCATGTACTGCATAGTTCCGCTCTCACTCATAGTGATATCTCTTCTCGCATATACCTTTGTTTAGATGGATGACGTTGTAGTTGCAAGTATTCGAGAATTTGTGTTGGATGATGATTATGATGAGACTATTTGTATGTATATGTTATGATTACATTTGTGGTCTCGCAGCCATTTGTATGTGTATCATGATGACATTTGTATGTGCTAAAGATTCTTCTATAAAGCATGTTCAAATACAAAACAAATATGCAGAAAAAAAACAAAAACTACTAAAATTAGCAGTAGCGAGTGTAGAAAAGTTAGCAGCAGCGACACAGTAGCAGTAGCGCGCTCAGGAGAACCATGCTATAGCTATTAGCAGTAGGGAGCTCCCGGGAAGAATGCTGCTGCTACACTTGCATAGCAGTAGCGCGGGCGGGCACGCGCTGCTGCTACGAGTTAGCTGTAGCGCCTTATTAGTAGCAAAGTGTCCCGCGCTACTGATATGCCTAGAACCCACGCTGCTGCTAGGCTTTTCCCTAGTAGTGGAGGCAGGGGGCGCGCCAACCCTTATTGGGCGCGTCGGCCACCCTCGTGGCTGCCTCGGCTGCTTCTTGACATCCACTCCAAGTCTCCTAGATTGCGTTTGTTCCAAAAAGATCGCTCCCGTAGGTTTCATTCCGTTTGAACTCCGTTTGGTATTCCTTTTCTTTGATATACTGAAATAGGCAAAAACAGCAATTCGGGCTGGGCCTCCCGTTAGTAGGTTAGTCCCAAAAATGATATAAAAGTGTAAATTAAAGCCCATAAACATCCAAAACAGGTGATATAATAGCATGGAATAATCAAAAATTATAGATACGTTGGAGACGTATCAAGCATCCCCAAGCTTAATTCCTGCTCGTCCTCGAGTAGGTAAATGATAAAAACAGAATTTTTCCTATGGAATGCTACCTAGCATAATTCTCAATGTAATTCTCTTTATTGTGGCAGGATTGTTCAAATCCAAATGATTCAAGATAAAAGCTTATAAAACATAAAAATAGTAATACCTTGAAGCATACTAGCAAATAATCATGTCCTATCAAAATAGCATAGCCAAAGAAAGCTTATCCCTACAAAATCATATAGTTAGGCCATGCTTCATCTCTATTACACAAAATACTCCACTTATGCATAACTCCGATGATGAGCCGAGCAATTGGTTCATACTTTTGAATGTGCTTCAACCTTTTCAATTCTTACGCAATACATGAGTGCAAGCCATGGACATAGCAATATGTGTGGTATATGGTGGTGGTTATGAAGACAAAGAGGGAGAAGATAGTCTCACATCAACTAGGCGTATCAACGGGCTATGGAGATGCCCATTAATAGTTATCAATGTGAGTGAGTAGGGATTGCCATGCAACGGATGCACTAGAGCTATAAATATATGAAAGCTCAACAAGACAAACTAAGTGGGTGTGCATCCAACGTGCTTGCTCATGAAGACCTAGGGCGTTTTGAGGAAGCCCATCATTGGAATATACAAGCCAAGTTCTATAATGAAAAATTACCACTAGTATATGAAAGTGACAACATAAGGGACTCTCTATCATGAAGATCATGGTGCTACTTTGAAGCACAAGTGTGGTAAACGGATAGTAGCATTGTCCCTTCTCTCTTTTTCTCTCATTTATTTATTTATTTTGGTGGGCTTCTTTGGCCTCTTTTTTTCATGGGCTTCTTTAGCCTCTTTTATTTTTATAAAGTCCGAAGTCTCATCCCGACTTATGGGGGAATCATAGTCTTCATCATCCTTTCCTCACTTGGGACAATGCTCTAATAATGAATATCATCACACTTTTATTGATTTACAAATCAAGAATTACAACTCAATACTTAGAACAAAATATAACTCTATATGAATAAATCTGGCGGTGTATCGGGATATGCAATGAATCAAGAGTGACATGTATGAAAAATTATGAAGGTGTCCTTGCCACAAATACGATGTCAACTACATGCTCATGCAAAGGGCAATATGACAATGATGGAGCGTGTCATAATAAACGGAACAATGGAAAGTTGCATGGCAATATATCTCGAAATGGCTATGGAAATGCCATAATAGGTAGGTATGCTGGCTGTTTTGAGGAAGGTAAATAATGGGTTCATAATACCGGTGAAAGTTGCGCGGCATAATAGAGGCTAGCAAAGTGGAAGGGTAAGTGTGCGTATATCCATGGACTCACATTAGTCATAAAGAACTCATATACTTGTTGCAAAAATTTATTAGCCCTCGAAGCAAAGTACTACTACGCATGCCCCTGGAGGGATAGATTGGTAGGAAAAGACCATCGCTCGTCCCGAACTGCCACTCATAAGGAAAGCACTCAAAGAGCACCCCATGCAACAAATTTGTCACACAACTTTTACCATACGTGCATGCTACCGGACTTGCCAACTTCAACACAAGTATTTCTCAATTTCATAATTACCCAACTAGCATGACTCTAACATTATTACCTTTATATCTCAAAACAATTATCAAGCATCAAATTGATCATAGTTTTTAATGCTCTTTCTATGATAGTTTTTATTATACCCAACTTGGATGCTCATCATTCTAGGACCAAATTTATAACCATAGCAAATACCATGCTGTTATAAAAGACTCTCAAAATAATATAAGTGAAGCATGAGAGATCAACAATTTCTTCAAAATAAATCCACCGCCGTGCTCTAGAAATATAAGTGAAGCACACAGAGCAAAACTATCTAGCTCAAAAGACATAAGTGAAGCACATAGAGTATTCTAGTAAATTCTAGATCATGTGGGTTTCTCCCAAAAGGTGTGTACAGCAAGGATGATTGTGCTAAACTAAAAAGCAAAGACTCATATCATACAAAACGCTCCAAGCAAAACACATCTCATGTGGTAAATAAAAATATAGCTCCAAGTAAAGTTACCAATAAACGAAGACGAAAGAGGGGATGCCTTCCGGGGCATCCCCAAGCTTAGGATTGGTTGTCCTTGAATATCTTGGGGTGCCATGGTCATACCCAAGCTTAGGATTTTGCCACTCCTTATTCCATAGTCCATCAAATCTTTACCCAAAACTTGAAAACTTCACAACACAAAACTCAACAGGAAATCTTATAAGCTCCATTAGTGCAAGAAAGAGAAACCACCACATAAGGTACTGTAATGAACTCATTATTTATTTATATTGGTGTTAAACCTACTGTATTCCAACTTCTCTATGGTTCATACCCCCGATACTACCCATAGATGCATCAAAATAAGCAAACTACACACGAAAAACAGAATCTGTCAAAAACAGAACAGTCTCTAGAAATCTGCAACTTTCGAATACTTATGGAACTCCAAAAATCCTACCAAAATAGTAAGTACTATGAAATTTGTCAATTGATCTAAAGAAAAAAGAATCAACACAAAATCTCGTTTATGTGATTTATTGAATTTTTTCTCGTGCATGCAAAGTTTCTGTTTTTAAGCAGAATCAAATTAACTTTCACTCAAGGTTATCCTATAGGTTCTAGTTGGCACAAACACTAATTAAAACATGAAAACACATCTAACCAGAGACTAAATAAATTATTTATTACTAAACAGGAACAAAATCAAGTAATAAAAATAAAACTGGGTTGCCTCCCAACAAGCGCTATCGTTTAACGGCCTAGCTAGGCATAAAAGCGAGAATATATCTAAGTATTGCCATATTTGGCATTCAATTCATAAGTGGCTCGCATAATAGATTCATAAGGTAATTTAAATTTCTTTCTAGGGAAGTGTTCCATGCTTTTCCTCAAAGGAAATTGGAATCTAATATTCCCTTCCTCAAAATCAATAATTGCACCAATCGTTCTAAGAAAAGGCCTACCAAGAATAATAGGACACAAAAGATTGCAGTCAATATCAAGAACGATAAAATCTACGGGCACATAATTCCTATTTGCAACAATAAGAACATCATTAATCCTTCCCATAGGTTTCTTAATGGTGGAATCCGCAAGGTGCAAGTTTAAAGAGCAATCATCAATTTCATGGAAGCCTAGCACATCACATAAAGTTTTCAGAATTGTGGAAACACTAGCACCCAAATCACACAAAGCATAGAATTCATGGTCTTTTATTTTAATTTTTATTGTAGGTTCCCACTCATCATAAAGTTCTAGGTATAGAAACTTCCAAATTAAGTTTTTCCTCATAAGATTGCATCAAGGCATCAATGATATGTTTAGTAAAAGCTTTATTTTGGCTATAAGCATGAGGAGAATTCAACACAGATTGCACCAAAGAAATACAATCTACCAAAGAGCAATTATCATAATTAAATTCATTGAAATCCAAAGTAGTGGGTTCATTACTATGCAAAGTTTTAATTTCTCCAATCCCACTTTTACCAATTTTAGCATCAAGATCAAAATACTCCAAATCGCCGGAATGCTTTTTAACTAAAGTTGATTTACTTCTAGTCCCATCATTATCAAGATTCATATTGCAAAACAAAGATTTAATAGGGGACACGTCAATAACTTTTAGATCTTCATCATTATTTTCATGAAAACTAGAAGAACACGCTCTAACAAAGCAATCTTTCTTAGGACGCAACCTAGCGTTTCTTTCTTTGCACTTATCAATGGAAATTCTCATAGCTTTGAGAGACTCACTAATATCATGCTTAGGACGAATAGATCTAAGTTTCAAAGAATCAACATCAAGAGAAAGTCTATCAACGTTCCTAGCCAATTCATCAACTTTAAGGAATTTTTCTTCAAGCAAAGCATTGAAATTCTTTTGAGAATTCATAAATTCTTTAACACTATTCTCAAAATCAGAGGGAATCTTATTAAAATTTCCACAAGAGTTGTTGTAGGAATTACCATAATGATTAGAGGAATTACTAGGGAACAACCTAGGTTTAAAGTTTCCTCTATACGCATTGTTACCAAAATTATTCCTACCAACGAAATTCACATCCATAGATTCATTATTATTCTCAATCAAAGTACACAAAGGCATATCATCAGGATCAATAGTGGCACTCTTAGAAGCAAACAATTACAAAAGTTCATCCATCTTTCCACTCAAAACAATAATTTCTTCTATAGCATGGACTTTTTTACTAGTAGATCTTTTGGTGTGCCATTGAGAATAATTAACCATAATATTATCAAGGAGTTCTGTAGCTTCTCATAAAGTGATTTCCATAAAAGTGCCCCCGCGGCCGAATCTAAAAGATTTCTAGAAGCAAAATACAATATGGCACAGAACTTTTGTATGATCATCCAAAAATTCAAACCATGAGTAGGGCAATTGCGAATCATTAATTTCATTCTTTCCCAAGATTGGGCAACATGCTCATGATCAAGTTGTTTAAAATTCATAATATCATTTGTAAGAGAGATGATCTTAGCGGGAGGAAAATATTTAGAGATAAAAGCATATTTGCACTTATTCCATGGATCAATACTTTTTTTAGGCAAAGACTAAAACCAAGTTTTAGCACGATCTCTAAGTGAAAACGGAAATAACTTCAATTTAACAATATCATTATCCGTATCTTTCTTCTTTGGCATATTACACAAATCAACAAGATTGTTTAGATGAGAGGGGCATCTTCACTAGGAAGGCCGGAGAATTGATCTTTCATAACAAGATTCAATAAAGCAGCATTGATTTCACAAGTTTCAACATCATTAAGAGGAGAAAATCGGAGTGCTAAGGAAATCATTATTATTGGTATTGGAAAAGTCACACAATTTAGTATTATCTCGCGCCATCGTGACAAGCAATCCAATACACAAGCACACAAAAAGGCAAGCGAAAGAGAGAGGAGAATGGGAAAGATAGGGCGAATAAAACGTTAAAGGTGAAGTGGGGGAAAGGAAAACGAGAGGCAAATGGAAAATAATGTAATGCGAGGGAGATGAGTTTGTGATGGGTACTTGGTATGTCTTGACTTGAGCGAAGACCTCCACGGCAACAGCGCCAGAAATCCTTCTTGCTACCTCTTGAGCATGCGTTGGTTTTTCCCTTGAAGAGGAAAGGGTGATGCAGCAAAGTAGCTTAAGTATTTCCCTCTGTTTTGAGAACCAAGGTATCAATCCAGTAGGAGGCTCCTCAAAAGTCCCACGCACCTACACAAACAAGCAAGAACCTCACAACAAACGCGATACAGGGGTTGTCAATCCCTTCACGGTAACTTGCGAAAGTGAGATATGATAGAGATAATATGATAAGATAAATATTTTTGGTATTATTATGATATAGATTGGAAAGTAAAAGATGCAAATAAAAGTAGATGGAAAACTTATATGATAAAAGATAGACCCGGGGGCCATAGGTTTCACTAGTGGCTTCTCTCGAGATAGCATAATTATTACGGTGGGTGAACAAATTACTGTCGAGCAATTGATAGAAAAGTGCATAGTTATGAGAATATCTACGCATGATCATGTATATAGGCATCACGTCCGTAACAAGTAGACCGACTCCTGCCTGCATCTACTACTATTACTCCACACATCGACCGGCTCCTGCCTGCATCTAGAGTATTAAGTTCATAAGAACAGAGTAACGCATTAAGCAAGATACATGATGTAGAGGGATAAACTCATGCAACATGATATAAGCCCCATCTTTTTATCCTCCATGGTAACAATGCAATACATGTCGTTTCCCTTACTGTCACTGGGATCGAACACCGCAAGATTGAACCCAAAGCTAAGCACTTCTCCCATGGCAAGAAAGATCAATCTAGTAGGCCAAACCAAACTGATAATTCGAAGAGACTTGCAAAGATAACCAATCATACATAAAAGAATTCAGAGGAGATTCAAATATTTCTCATAGATAAACTTGATCATAAACCCACAATTCATCGGATCTCAACAAACACGCCGCAAAAAGAGTTAAATCGAATAGATCTCCAAGAAGAGGAAGGAGAACTTTGCATTGAGAAGGAGAGAGAAGAGGCCATCTAGCTAATAACTATGGACCTGAAGGTCTGTGGTAAACTACTCACAACTCATCGGAGAGGCCTTGGTGGTGATGGAGAGGCCCTCCGTGGTCGGTTCCCCCTCCGGTGGAGCACCGGTGAAGGCTCCAAGATAGGATCTCGCGGATACAGAAGGTTGCGGCAGTGGAAATAATTTCTCGTGGTGCTCCTGGATGTTTTCGGGGTATGTGGATATATATAGGCGAAGGAAGTCAGTCAGGGGAGCCACGAGGGGCCCATGAGGCAGGGGGCGTGCCCACCCTTACTGGGCGCGCCGACCACCCTCGTGGTTGCCTCGGCTGCTTCTTGACGTCCACTCCAAGTCTCCTGGATTGTGTTTGTTTCAAAAAGATCGCTTCCGAAGGTTTCATTCCGTTTGGACTCCGTTTGATATTCCTTTCCTTCGATATACTGAAATAGGCAAAAGAACAACAATTCGGGCTGGGCCTCCGGTTAGTAGGTTAGTCCCAAAAATGATATAAAAGTGTAAAGTAAAGCCCATAAACATCCAAAACCGGTAACATAATAGAATGGAACAATCAAACATTATAGATACGTTGGAGACGTATCAATGCGATTCCTCATGCAACAGTTATAACATAGGGTGACACAGAACTAGCTCGAGTTCATCAATGTAATGTAGGCATGTATTCCGAATATAGTCATACGTGCTTATGGAAAAGAACTTGCATGACATCTTTTGTCCTACCCTCCCGTGGCAGCAGGGTCCTATTGGAAACTAAGGGATATTATGGCCTCCTTTTAGTAGAGTACCAGACCAAAGCATTAACATTTTGTGAATACATGAACTCCTCAAAAGTACGGTCATCACCGAGAGTGGTCCCGATTATTGTCACTTCGGGGTTGCCGGATCATAAAACATAGTAGGTGACTATTGATTTGCAAGCTAGGATCAAGAACTCACATATATTCATGAAAACGTAATAGGTTCAGATCTGAAATCATGGCACTCGGGCCCTAGTGACAAGCATTAAGTATAGAAAAGTCATAGCAACATCAATCTTAGAACATGAAGGATACTAGGGATCAAACCCTAACAAAACTAACTCGATTACATGGTAAATCTCATCCAACCCATCACCGTCCAGCAAGCCTACGATGGGATTACTCACGCATGGCGGTGAGCATCATGAAATTGGTGATGGAGGATGGTTGATGATGATGATGGCGATGGATTCCCCTCTTCGGAGCCCTGGACGGACTCCAGATCAGCCCTCCCGAGGAAGATTAGGGCTTGGTGGCGGCTCCGTATTGTAAAACACGATGAATCCTTCTCTCTGATTTTTTTCTCCCCGTAAGTGAATATATGGAGTCGGAGTTGAGGTCGGTGGAGTCCCGGGGGCCCACGAGGCAGGGGGTACGCCCCAGGGGGGCGCGCCCTACACCCTCATGGACAGGGTGTGGGCCCCCTGATGCTGATTCTTTCACCAATATTTTTTATTAATTCCAAAACGTGTCTCTGTGGATTTTCAGGTCATTCGGAGAACTTTTATTTCTGCACAAAAATAACACCATGGCAGTTCTGCTGAAAACAGCGTCAGTCCGGGTGAGTTCCATTCAAATCATGCAAGTTAGAGTCCAAAACAAGGGCGAAAGTGTTTGGAAAAGTAGATACATTGGAGACGTATCAACTCCCCCAAGCTTAAACCTTTGCTTATCCTCAAGCAATTCAGTTGACAAACTGAAAGTGATAAAGAAAAACTTTCACAAACTCTGTTTGATCTTGTTGTTGCAAATATGTAAATCCAGCATTCAAGTTTTCAGCAAAGATTATGAACTAACCATATTCACAATAACATATAGGTCTCATGTTTACTCATATCAATGGCATAATCAACTAGCGAGCAATAATAATAAATCTCGGATGACAACACTTCCTCGAAACAATCATAATATGATATAACAAGATGGTATCTCGCTAGCCCTTTTTGAGACCGCAAAACATAAATGCAGAGCACCCCTAAAGATCAAGGACTGACTAGACATTGTAATTCATGGCAAAAGAGATCCAGTCATAGTCATACTCAATGTAAATTAATAACAATGCTTGCAAATGACAGCGGTGCTCTCCAACTGGTGCTTTTTAATAAGAAGATGATGACTTAACATAGAAGTAAATAGATAGGCCCTTCACAGAGGGAAGCAGGGATTTCTAGAGGTGCTAGAGCTCGAGTTTTGAAACAGAGATAAATAATATTTTGAGCGGCATACTTTCATTGTCAACATAACAACCAAGAGATCTCGATATCTTCCATGCTACATACATTATAGGCGGTCCCAAACATAATGGTAAATTTTATACTCCCCCACCACCAACGAGCATCAATCCATGGCTGTCCTGAAACAACGGGTGCCTTCCAACTAACAACATTCCTGGGGGAGTTTTGTTTGCATTTATTTTGATTTGATTTGAGCATGGGACTGGGAATCCCGGGACAAGCCATTTTCTCGTGAATGATGAGCGAAGTCCACTCACATGAGAATAACCCACCTAGCATGGAAGATATAGACAGCCCTAGTTGATACATGAGCTATTCGAGCATACAAAACAGAATTTCATTTGAAGGTTTAGAGTTTGGCACATACAAATTTACTTGGAACAGCAGGTAGATACCGCATATAGGAAGGTATGGTGGACTCATATGGAATAACTTTGGGGTTTATGGAAGTGGATGCACAAGCAGTATTCCCGCTTAGTACAAGTGAAGGCTAGAAAGAGATTGGAAAGTGACCAACTAGAGAGCGACAATAGTCATGAACATGCATTAAGATTAATCAACAATGGGTGCAAGCATGAGTAGGATATAAATCACCATGAACATAAATATCGTGGAGGCTATGTTGATTTTGTTTGAACTACATGCGTGAACATGTGCCAAGTCAAGCCACTCGAATCATTCAAAGGAGGATACCACCCTATCATACCACATCACAACCATTTTAATAGCATGTTTGCATGCAAGGTAAACCATTATAAACACCAAGCTAATTAAGCATGGCATGAGCAACTATATTCTTTAATTGTCATTGCAAACATGTTTCATCCATAATAGGCTGAATCAGGAATGGTGGACTAATCATATTTACAAAAATAAGATAGGTCGAGTTCATACCAGCTTCTCTCATCTCAATCAGTCCATCATATATTGTCATTATTGCCTTTCACTCGCATGACTGAACGGTGTGGATAATATAATAGTGCACGTGCATTGGACTAAGCTGGAATCTCCAAGTGTTTAATACAAAGGAGAAGACAAGGTAATATGGGCTCTTGGTTAGATCGACAATAATGCATATGAGAGCCACTCAACATTTTCATCGTGGTCTTCTACTCTCGACCCCCAAAGAAAAGAAAAGAAATAAAACTATTTACACGGGAAAGCTCCCAACAAGCAAAAGAAGAATGAGAAATCTTTTTGGGTTTTCTTTAAATTACTACTACAAGCAAGGAAAGTAAACTAGCTAAAAGCTACAACTATTTTTTTTGGTTTTTCTTAAGGTTTTTCAAACACACAGAAGAAAGCAAGAAAAGAAAATAAACTAGCATGGATAGTACAATGAAAAAGTATGAGCACCGACAACTAGCTTGAGTGTGTGAACATGAATGTAATGTCGGTGATAAATATGTACTCCCCAAGATTAGGCTTTTGGCCTAAGTTGGTCTATGGCCACTGCTGGCCTAGCGGATATCCAAAGTCGTAGTTGGGGTTGTACTGAAATGCAGCAGCTACTGCCTGAAGAGCTGCAGCTTGGAGGTGAGTTGCCTCCGTCCTCCTTTCATATTCGTTCGCCTCCACCCTGGTTATAAAATATCTCCTTTTTGCCTGAAAGCTAAAGAAAGTAGGACTGGGGAGAGCAACATGGATAGTACGCTGGCTATCAAAGATTAGTCGGTACTGGAGGAACTGTTCGTTCCTCTCAAGAAACTGATGGCGGACCATAGCACTATAATCTAGGTAAGCAAGTGGCAACTCCATATCATTTCCGTGTATGAGTACTGTCGGGGATATACCCCGCGGTGTAAACCGGCCGGAAGTTAACCCGGCTGGACTTGGCGGTTTATTTGAGGTCCTGCTAGCACTTGGCAATATTCATCTGGTGACCCGCCCAGACCTGGCGATTTACCAGCAACTCGCCAGGACGTTGTAACTCACTGGTGACCCGGCGGACGGGTACGAGGAGCGACAAGACCCGGTGGCCTGTCTGGCGGTTCATGAAGGCCGGTTCAACTATTGTGGGCCGGTTTAAGAGGAAAGGCATGAGGAATATTTACCTTACAAGGAGTTAAGACCAGGACTTGTATCCAGTTTGTATTAGAGATAGACTAGTCCTAATCCTAATAGGACTCCACATGCAACCCGCCTCTTCAACATATATAAGGAGGGGCAGGGCTCCCCATAGAGGGACAAGCTACAA
Source organism: Triticum dicoccoides (assembly GCF_002162155.2). Taxonomy (NCBI): domain Eukaryota; kingdom Viridiplantae; phylum Streptophyta; class Magnoliopsida; order Poales; family Poaceae; genus Triticum; species Triticum dicoccoides. The sequence continues at coordinate 48,748,280 of NC_041381.1, read as the reverse complement.
GCAAGAATAAACAATCTTAGGGCTAGACACAAAGAGGAGCGCTGGTTTACGGTGACTCCCTCGTGATCATAATGAGACCTAGCCTCAAACAGCATGTAGGGTTTTTACCGGATGATGTTTCCCGGGGCCCGAAGCTGTCTAAATCCCTGTCTTGTGTTGCATCTCTCGATTCCGCTCAACCCCTCTCAAGCTACCACATAGATGCGTTGGCCTCGCGACTAAGTCCTGACACTAAGGACATCTGACGTAACAATTCCACGACAGTTGGTGCCCATCGTGGGGCCTGCGCACGGTGGTGTTGACTTCTTGGAGGGATCTTAACTAGGGTTTCGAGAAGTTCTGTCGGTTCACCGAAATTGATGAGTGCAATCATCAACAGATACAAGACCAGGTTGTTCCAAGCCGCCACCGTAGGTGGCCTCTGCTGATTGGTTTTTACCATGAATCGCCTCCACCGTGAGTTGCTGGCACCTCGCCGACTCTTCATAAGAAGGGGCCGCCGCCGCCGACAGCTGTGTGAGGAGAGCGCTCCTTGCGTTTCACTTTGAACTGCCACATCTTGAGTGGGCCTGCCTCCGCTTCGCCGGATCAACTCCATGGACATCACGCTTCGTTTTCTGAACTGCCTCGGCCACGGATTCGAGCGCTGCCTCCATGGGTAACCATGCCTTCACCCTCGAGTCCGCCTGGGTGCCATGAGTCACCGCATCCACTATGAGTCGCCCGAGGACTGTGCTTCGGGCTTGGACCCAATCCGCAAGTCGCCGTCATCTTCGTTCCTGAACCACCTCGGCGTGACCCGGCCGTGGCCGCCCTCGCAGTGAGCCGCCGCGGATTAAATCGCGGCTTCGGCTGTGTCATCTCCGGCGCACCGGCCCGAGTCGCCGCTCCCGCTCACCTGTCTCTATAGCCATGGGCTACCTTGCTGTCCAAGCCGCCACGGGCGAACCGTTTCAAAGCCTCCTGGGCCTCCCCACGTCGAGCTGCCGCGGAGAGCCGCCCCGTCGAGCCACCTTCGAGCCGCCCTGGCAAAGTGGCCATCCTTCTGAGCCGCCTGCGCCCCTAGCTGCTACCATCGACCTCGCTCGAGTGCTCCGTTTACTCGCCTCTGTTGCCGCAGCCTTGCCACCACGGGATCGTTAGCGCGCTGAGCCGCTGCCTCCGCCTCCGAGTCGTCCTAGAGCCGTCGGTATAGACTGACGGGGCGCAGGGATTGTCCTCACAACAAGCAGAGGGCTCGGGTCAGGCCTGTCCGATATGCGCATGGTGTCCTAGTCAGGATCGAGTTTGACTAAAGTCAAATCCATGCATGTTGAGGCGTCAATATGGAAGAAAGATTACTACTATGTATTTGCACGCACGGATTTTCTTTGAGATCAGCCTCGGTTATCGGCCTTGCTTTGGTACAGCGAGATTCAAACTGCACTAGCAGTGCTGCCATGGAGGTCAAACCGCCGTGTTGTCTCCGCCTCAAGTACAATGGGGGAGAGCCGCCGGCCGCCTCTGCTGTTAATCCTCCATAGACCTGTCTGATTGCCTCTCAGCCGCCAAATAGTTCAACAGCCGTGGTCAGCTTTGGTCCGTTGTCACCCAACTCCACGGCCAAGTCGTCGTCATGGCTTCAGAACCGCAAGTCGCCCAGAGTCTACCTCGACCAGCGCGCCGATTCCGCCGTGAGCCTGCTTCGCTGTCAACCTTGCTATGGTCGGTGTCAAACTGCTGCCTTCGCTGGCATTCGTATTGCACCGAGTTACTAACGTCTGTGTGGCATTGCAAGTCGCCAAGGATCAGTTACAAATTGACAGGGACACCCATTGAGCATTGTTTACATAAAGGACACATTGACAGGGATACCCAAGTTTGATGCACTGCTCGAGGGCTATGACTTACGTGAAAATTGAGGGGATGCATGGTTATTTGTTTGGACATGAAGGCCATCATTTGGTCGAATTGTTGTGTAGTCACTTCATACGGGGCATAAATCAGGTGATATCCATCCATGTTTTATTAGCACATGTTGCTTTTGTCAAAGAACAAGTTTATTTTTGCCTTAGTCTGCAATATTGTTTATGTAGAGCAATTATTTATGACAAAAAGTGATATTATACCGCGGAGATGGAGGCACACCAACATCTTTTGGCACAGGTAGTCGTCGTCACTCAACGGACTCCCGCACCGGCTTACAACACCGTGGCCGTCTCTCACGACCGCGCCGGCTTACAACGTCGTGGCCGTCTCTCGCGACCATGCCAGCTTACAACAAGGAGGACAACTTTCCCGTACGCACCAGCTTAAAACGCCACGACCGACTCATCTATCCGAGCTGCCTCTGATGTTGCGGTCGTTTTTGTCGTCCGTCTCTCGCGGCCTGGTCTACATTAACATACCGGGCCGCACCTGTCTGCATGAGCTGTTTATTGAGTATGAGCAAGTCACAGCTTGGGTAGCCCGGTTTTCTTTCAACAAAAAGGAGGCAAATTATCATATACTATCAACCGCCGTTTGCACTGGATGGCTCAATGGGTAGGCGCACAAGTCGCCGCCACTACAGTTTGGTTAACTTCAAATCGCCAGTTGGAAGGAACCATTGGCCGAGTTGCTGACACGGCTCATATGGGATCATTTATAACCCGCCGCAGTCACCTCAACCTTCTGTGGATTTACATCGTGCTATCAACACCAATGATATACAAGTTATGTCGGTTTATATCATGGTCAAATATGAAGAGTTTCAAGCCAACTCCTCGAGTCACCTTGAGACTCGGGGGCTACGATGACATGACTCAGCAAATCTTGCTAGTTTCAGCAAATTTAAGAACCCCAGGATGATGGAGGGAAAGATAACCCGGTCCAGGAGGCTACAGTTATTTGAAGGCCGTCAGAAAATTTCTAGCTTAGAAAGTATATGACAGTTATCCCGGCTCAATGAAGAAGATCTGAATCATCAGAAAGGATTCCGGTTTAAAATCCGGCTCAAGGGAAGTCAGTCTCATTGAAGCTCTCAAATATCTGGTTTACAATCTGGTTCAAGGGAAATCTATTCTCCCACAAAGCTCTGAAGCACCCAAATCCGGTTTAACAATGTCCGGTTCAAAAAGGAATTAACTTCTCGCAAGTTCGAGTTTAAAGACCGTCAGAAAATTGCCGGCTGAAAATGAAGATTCCGATTTAAAATCCAGGTCAAGAGAAAGATGTCTCCCATAAAGCTTTGAAGCTCTCAATATCCGGTTCAAGATCCTGGTTCAAGAAGAATTTATCTCTTGCAAAAAAGTTAAAAATTACCGAAGAGGACTTGCTGCCATGATGTGTGGTTCAAACATGGGTATCCTGCCTTATTGGCCTAACATATTATTGATCACATGGAGGCTTCTGCTTCATAAAGCGGGGTCTCTGTTCTTTTTTACATCATGCGTGGTTACACGGAGGTTCTGTCTTAAAGCGGCCTCCGGTTTACCTCTTGGATTAGCTTTTCAAAGCACCATGTTATGTCACTTGGGGGCTTGGTCGTGTCCGAACCAATGCAACACCTTTTGATAGGCGAAAGCCACCAGATCACTTGGGGACATGGTCAAGTCTGAACCAGTCACGCTTTTTGATCGGCCTAAGGCCATAGAGTCACTTGGGGGCTTGGTCGAACCCGAACCATTGCCACGCCACTTGATCGGCATAATGCCATGGTTTCAGTTGGGGACCTGGCTGACTTGAACCATAGCTACACCTTATTGGGAGCTTGGTCGTGTCCGACCATGGTAACACCATCTGATCGGCTCAGTAAATCCTCTTTTTGCAAACGGTCTTATCATTGCCTTTGCTTCCATATTTTTTTCATAATTGTTATTTGATTTTTGTTGCGTTTTTAAACCGACATTGTTAATCTGGTTCAAACTGTCAATTACAAATTGGCGGAACACGGTCAAATCCTAATCCGGAGACTATCTGCCCGGTTTGATTTTATGTTACCATCTTATTATGGAGTAAACCGGTGTTCATTAACCCGGCTTGACTTTCAATTACAAATTGTCAGTACATGATCAAATCATAATCCGGAGACTATCCGCCCGGTCTGGTTTGACTACGAGTCGCCAGTATTATATGTGGTTAAACCGGTGTTTATCACAACCCGGTACGGTTTTAACATAAACCGACACAGTATGAAAGGAGTTATCATTACTCAAGATTGGGGTTATCACCCTTACTACAAAAAGTTGGTAAACCAATGATGTGATTCAATGTCACAGGTATGATATATTTCATTGATTATTCTTAAGTGCAGCCTTGGTTATAAACCTGGGTTATATGTTGGGCATTATGACCCGTCCGGCGGTAAACCGCCAGGACACTTTAAACTTGTTGTATGCAGAGACAGGTTGAATAAAGCATGATGATAAATTATCCGGTGTTTATTAAACCGTCCTAGCTTTAAAACGATAAGTCGCCAGTATATGATGAGAAATTATCCGGTGTTTGTTAACCCGTCCTGGCTTTTGACTATAAGTCGCCAGTATATATTCGGATTGCGCCATTGGAATCATGCGCTTATAAATCATTGGGTATATTATTCAAATCTTTAGTAGCCAACATGGCTGGATTTTTATTATGGTTATCAATAACCAATATTATGATTGAGGTTTCTAAAGTCGCTTCAGCACAATGGCTATTATTTTATCAATGGATATGATTTATTCTACAATAGGGAATAGTCCCGAGTTGCTGCAGGCTTACGACCCGGCACTTGGGGGCTACATTATTTAAAGTTGCAATTACATCAAATATGCAAGTCTCATGTCGCTGCAAGCAGGCACCATGACACTTGGGGGCTAATGCAAAGTAATTTTTTGCTCATATTATTGAAGACCCGACTCATCACATTATAATGAGTCGACCCTCGGGGGCTACCAATTGCTCCTGTCAACAGTTGAAGGTACAAAGCTTTTTATTCATTATATTGAAGAGTCCACTGCTTAGTTGGTAAAGCACAAGGCTCTTAACCCTGTGGACGTGGATTCAAGTCCCATGATGAGGGTTACATCATATGATGATATTTCCATTGAAGTATATATTAAGTCCCAGCTCAATATTATCTTACTGAGCCGGCCCTTGGGGGCTACACATCATTGCTCAAATCTATATGATTATACCTACAAAGTCCCTGCTCATTATTGCATAATGACCCGGCCCTTGGGGCTACATTGGTTGAAGTTTTTATGAGTATAAGACAATTACAAGTCCCAGGTTGCTGCAAGCATGACAACCCGGCACTTGGGGGCTACATAGTATGGAGTATTCAGTTTTTACTAGTCACTGGGATGAACAACATGGATTTCTTTGAAAGTGGCAGTATTTATACCGAAGCAAAGTCTTAAGCCACCACTTTGTTCTGCTCAAAGACTTGGGGGCTACAGGTATTATATTATTATCGAAGAAATATTTTCAAATTCTCTGATTGAGCAAACTAGGTTGACCCGGCGTCACCAATCATTATGACCCTGTGGCTGCAACCCGACGTCATTAATAAGCATGACCCAGCGTTGGCAACAATCATGAACCGGTGTCTGCAACAATCATGACTCGGAATTATCAGTTTTATAACCCAACAATGGTGGTAATGATAAACCGGCAAGTTTTACATCTTCAAGCCGGCTGGATATCAGTTGAATATTTCAGAGACTAATATTTTTGTCAAGTCAGAGCATTGAAGGCCAATTCAAATGGATTCTTTATTTACAATATTTTTCTGCGAGCAAATTGAATATGAAGCTGGTCTATTGACTTGGATTTTCTAGAAGCAGGAAATGACAAAGGACTTAAGGATGATCAGGTGCCGGTCTACAAGAATTCTTAACCCGAAGCACAACCTGCCAAATTTGTTCTGGTGTTTATTTTGCAGCATAAGTTTACCATGGATAAATCCAAGCTAAACTTGGGGGCTAATGTCGGGGATATACCCCGCGGTGTAAATCGGCCGGAAGTTAACCCGGCCGGACTTGGGCGGTTTATTTGAGGTCCCGCTGGCACTTGGCGATATTCATCTGGTGACCCGTCCAGACCTGGCGATTTACCAGCAACCCGCCAGGACGTTGTAACTAACTGGTGACCCGGCGGACGGGTACAAGGAGCGACAAGATCCGGTGGCCCATCTGGCGGTTCATGAAGGCCGGTTCAACTATTGTGGGCCGGTTTAGGAGGAAAGGCATGAGGAATATTTACCTTACAAGGAGTTAAGACCAGGACTTGTATCCAGTTTGTATTAGAGATAGACTAGTCCTAATCCTAATAGGACTCCACATGTAACCCACCCCTTCAACATATATAAGGAGGGGCAGGGCTTCCCAAAGAGGGACAAGCTACAAGCAAGAAGAAACAATCTTAGGGCTAGACACAAAGAGGAGAGCCGGTTTACGGCGACTCCCTCGTGATCATAATGAGACCTAGCCTCAAACAGCATGTAGGGTTTTTACCGGATGATGTTTCCCGGGGCCCGAAGCTGTCTAAATCCCTGTCTTGTGTTGCATCTCTCGATTCCGCTCAACCCCTCTCAAGCTACCACATAGATGTGTTGGCCTCGCGACTAAGTCCTGACACTAAGGACATCTGACGTGACAATTCCACGACAAGTACACCAAGATAATTAGCTACACGAGTTGCATAAATTCCACCAAGCAAATCTCCATTTTTACCATTAAGATGCAACCTCCATGCAACAATGGCCCCCAAGTTATATTGTTTATCACCTAATACCGCACTCTTGAGGACACTATGATCTGGAACGCACATGTGACAAACCTCATCTTTACCATTAATGCATCTACCTATAAACAGAGCAAAATAAAGTATGGAAGGGAAATGAATGCTCCCTATGGTAGCTTGTGCGATTTCTCTAGTTTCCCCCACAGTGATACTAGCAAGAAAGTGTTTATATTCAGATTTGCAAGGTTCACTAACATTTCCCCACTGCGGGAATTTACAAGTAGTATTAAAATCTTCTAGGTCCATGGTATATGATTTATCATAAAGATCAAATAAATAGTGTGAGAATTGCGCGAGGATGAAAATTTAAACCTCCTCACAAAGGAATCAGTGAGGTAGTGGTACTGTCGGCATTATCTGACACAAAGTCCTCAAGGTCGGTGTTACGCACATACGCGTCCAATTCATCCTTGATGCATGCTTGGACCATAAACTGCTCTGAAAGCCATTCACAAGGTCGTACTTTAGCTTCCCTCAGTGGTTCATCATCCGGCTCACGTATCGCGAGCCCTGGCTCTTGCTTCCTTGAAGAACCACCTTGGTACATTTTCCTATGCATTTTTCTTTCCTGGAAAAATTTCTGAAATTTTTAGTGACTCAAAAATAAAAGTGAAGCAAACTCAACAAGATCGATAGCAACTACTCCCACAAGTGCCTAGAGGCTATATCATGCATTAAAACTACTTTGGACCAGATAAATTTCACATGCAAGCTCAAGAACAGGGTCACCTCAGCAGCAAAAATTTGCAATAAATAAAGCACTAGAACAAAAACTAATTGGACCATTGGAGGAGTCACATACCGAAGAACACTCCCCCAAAATAGTTTTGTGAATGGAGCTTTGAGCAAGGAGATCAAAAATAGGAGGCCGGATATAAAAGGTACGTCTTCGGGGTTATCGAATACTTACTGGCGAGGCCGGATACACGACGTTGTGGACGATGTCTTCGGTCTCCATAGGCCAACTGCTCTTCTGTGCCTTGAAAAGCATTTTCCACATCCCCCCGTGCGTGGTGCCGAGGAAGTGTTGTAGCGTCCGCGGATCCTCCGTCTTGAATTCCCACATGGGGGAGGTCCAGCGCTGGCAGGGGAGAATGCGGCGGAAGAGCATGATCTGAACCACATTGGTTAGGCCAACATTCTTCCCCAACACGTTGGTGATGCGCGACTGCAGTGGTAACACCTCCGTTTGGGACCCCCAGTCGAGGACCTTCGCATTCTAGGAGGTGAGCCTCATGGGGGGCCGGATCTGAACTCCGGAATGGCCGCTCAATTAGGGTGGTGCGGCTTGGTGATGTAAAACCACTCCTATTGCCTGATCTTCACGGTCTCCATAAAGGCCCCCTTTGTCCAGGTGGTGTTCGGCAGCTTGCTAATCATAGCTCCGCCGCTGTGCGCATGTTGACCGTCGACCACCTTCAGCTTCATGTTGAAGACCTTGAGCCAGAGACCGAAGTTGTGGGCGGACGTGGAGTAGAGCCTCACACACAACTATGAATGCCGATATGTGGAGGAATGAGTTTGGGGCTAGATCATGGAAATCTAGCCCGTAGTAGTACGTGAGTCCGCGGACGAACGGGTGGAGTGGAAAACCTAACCCTCTAAGGAAGTGGGGAAGGAAGACGACCCGTTCGCCGAGCTCTGGAGTGGGAATGACTTGACCTTCAGGGCGAAGCCGGTGCTTGATTTCAGCGGCGAGGTATCCCGCACTCCGGAGATCTGCAATCTCCTTCTCCCTCACGGAGGAGGCCTCCCACTTCCCTTTGGAGCCGGCTCCGGCCATGGTCGGAGTAGGTGGTGGTGGTGGTGAGGAAAATGGAGACTTTGCAGGCGCAGAGAGCTTGGGAGATTGGAAGGGTGAGGAGATGTGAAGGCGTGGGGAGGAAAGTGGGGGTCCCTTGCCCTCTTATAGGCAGTAAAAATACCAACCGCCCCCCACTCATGCCTTCAATCTCGCCTATTCCCAATAAAGGTGTGCGCCACAAACGGTCGGATTACCCAAATATCATTGATATGCTATCTCGTATTAAGTGGGCACGATTTCTGTTTTGACAGGATGTGCCAATGAGGCGTGGCCTCGAAACACGGAACGCGGGGTGTGAAAACGGTTCAAAATGCCGAAGGGTCAAGGTTGATGCTGAGTTAAAAAAAGTTGTTAGACAAAGGCACTATTCTTTTTTTTATATATGCTGCCTTCGCGGCTAAGGGTTGCATTTATTATGAAAAGCCCGATACAATTCTTTTATAGAGGAAAGTCGATGTGTATTCTTTAAGGAACCCTCCTTACAATGTCGAAGACAAACTGAGCGTCGAATATATCATCATTGAAGAAAGGTTCAGGGGCTACTGTGGGAGTCCTGGACTAGGGGGTCCTCGAGCGTCCGGTCTATTGATGTGGGTCGGACTGATGGGCCATCAAGGTAAAAGACAAAAGATTATCTCTCATGTCTGGTGGGGACTCTCACATGCGTGGTTGGCAAGTATAGATGTCCAGATGTTTCATTCCTTTCTGTTAAACCGACTTTGTACAAACCCTAAGCCCCTCAGGTGTCTATATAAACTGGATGGCTAGATCGGAGGAAGGATCACAACATAGCTAGGCTAGCTATCTAGGGTTAGCCGAATCAATCTTAAGGTAGATCAACTCTTGTAACCCCTATACCCTCAAATATAATCAAGCCGGAGTAGGGTTTTACCTCCATTAAGAGGGCCCGAACATGGGTAAATAATGTGTCTCTTCTCCATTGTTACCTTTGATCTCCAGACGCACAACTTGGGCTCAACTACCCGAGATCTGCCGGTTCTGACTACGACAATAAGAAGCGAATACATCATACGATGAGCCAAAGCGCCACATAGTTCTTTCAGGAAAAAGAGTCATCGTGGGATTGGAGGACAAGACAAACATGTCTGAAGATTATGAAAATTTTCATGAAATTGGTCCCTTCAAAGTCAAGGCTGACCCAAGCACCCTGTTAAACGATGAACACCATCCATGGTTACGACGCAATAAGCAAAGGACACAAGCGAACAAAAAGTGAAGACTTTCTCTCCACAACTACTATGATGATGCCTTTGATCTAGAATATCACTGCAGTTACATGTGAATAAATGAAATGCCTCTTGATGAGTTTCCGTCCGAAACCCTGATACTTCAAAAGAGATTGTCTGTTTTGTACACGAAGTGCATCTAAATTTTGCCGTAACCCTCTCAACTTTTTAGCACATGCTATGTGGGTGAAATGATGATACCATGACAACTTTCAACCTTTTAAGAGTTCATTTGTAGTGCTTTTCAATTTCAGGGTCATTTAGCTCAAAAATCAGTAAATGCATGAAAAATACCAAATGAAGTCATAAGGGGTTGAAAATTGATGATGTGGCTTTGAATGGTGCATTTTGAACACAAAAAAAAGTCTGGAGTTGAAATAAGTTCAAAAAAATGAAATCCCTTTGTAACAGATAAGTTTTTGTCCGAAACCCTGATACTTCGATTTTTTCCATTTTGTACACGAAGTGCATCCAATTTTTGCCTTAATCCTCTCAACTTTTTAGCACATTCTATGTGGGTGAAATGATGATACCATGCCAACTTTTAACCTTTTCAGACTTCATTTGTAGTGCTTTTCAATTGCAGGGTCATTTAGCTCAAAGAATGAACTAATACCAAAATGAATGAACTAATAGCAAAAAGAATGAACTAAAAATAATCAATTAAAATATTTTGTTATGATCAACTAAAACAAAACTATAATTTTCTACAATAGAAAAAATAATCAACTAAAAAGCTTTTATAAAACTCCAATAGCAAAAGGAATCAACTAAAAAGCTTTTATAAACCTCTAGTATTATTGAAACTAAAATTATATAAAATTTATGAAAACAAAATTATCAAAGTATTTTCTGTTCAAAACATCAAAATCAAAAAGAATTTTCATAAAGAATTTTTTGATAGAAACTTTAATAGCAAAAAGAATTATCATAATGAATTTTTTGTTAGAAACAAAAAATAACAAAATATGTTTTTGAATATAATGATAAAACACATTAATATTAAATAGCAGGAAAAAGAATCACTCCAAAATTTATTTTTATAGTAAAGTTAATCACAAACTAGTGATTCACACAAATTTCAAATAATTCAAATTTAAACTATTCAAATTTGAAAACTAATGGCACTAATAGAAAGTTTATAATTTTTGTGACCTGAAAAGAAAAAAAAGAAAATAAATAATGTAAAAAACAAAACAAAAAAATAGATTTAAAAAAATAATGCCACCTACTGGCCCACCACGGTCTGAATACGACTAGAAACCCAACCATGGGCCAGGATTCAGGCCCGCAGAAGGCCCGGTAGGCCCACAGGCATAGCAGTGTTGTAAGCCTGCATTGGAGAGGAGCTCGAGAGGGCAGGGGCAGTGGGGCTTATAAACCACTCCGAGCCCCTCTCAACTAGTGAGGTGGGACTCAACATTTTGGCTGCAGGCAGCACAAGGCCTTTGGTCCCAGTTGGTGGCACAAACCGGGACGAAAGGTGTGCATTGGTACCGGTTCGTGGCACCAACCGGGACCAATACCACCTTTAGTCCCGGTTGGTGCCACCCACTAGGACCAAAGGTCCCTGTTTCCCTCCCTTTGGGCTGCTGAGAACAGACCTTTGGTCCCGGTTGGTGCCACCAACCAGGACTAAAGGGGGGCATTGGTCCAGGTTGGTGCCACGAACCGGGACCAAAGCTTCGCCTATATAAGCAGCACTTGTCAAAATTTTCATTCAGTTTCTTTGTTCCCTCCGAGAACGCCGCCAGGCTGCCCCTCTGCCCCGCCAACACCGCTATCGCCCTTGCCTCCGACGTCGTCGTTGCGTCGCCCCTGCTGTGGCATGTGCCTCGTCTTTGACGTTGTCGTTGCCGACATCATACCCAAGCCCCTACACCCCTGCCCCTGCCCCTGCCCTACCCGCGAGCACGCTAGATGGCCGCGCCCCTGCCGTCTTCCGTGCCTCTTTGTCATTGTCGCCTTCACTGACGTCGTCCCCGAGCCCGGGTGCCCCTGCCCCCACCACTGCCCCGCCATCGAGCGCGTCGTCCGGCCACAGCTCTGCCCTGGCTAGGCCCCACCGCTGTCGCCGTCGCCGTGGCCTCTCTTCCCCCACCGTCACCCTCGCCGGCCGCCCCCGCTGTGAGCCGCCGCCGCCCCGGCTCTCCGTATATATGATGAATTTTTATGCGATTTTTTATGTGATGATTTTTGTGTGCATATATATAATGTATATATGTATGTGGATATAGGTATGTACGGATGTGGCTATGTATGTATGGATATAATGTTCACAACATTTTTTGTTTATATATGTTTTTTTTCATATATGTACTAATTTTTTTATTTAGGTTGTTAGTAGATATCAATTTTAGGTTAGTGCATTTTAGGTTAGTTGAAGAGGAAGAAGGAAGAAGGAAGAAGAAGAAAAAGAAGGAGAGGAAAGAGGAAAATGAGAAGAGCAAGAAGGAGAAGAAGAAGGAGAAGAAGAGGAGAAAAAAATAAGAAGAGGAAGAAGAATAAAAAAAGAGGAGAAGAAGAAGGAACAAAGGAGTAGAAGAAAAAATAGATTTTTTTTCTATTTTATCTTCTTCTCCTCTATTCCTTCTTCTTCTTCTCTCTTTTTTTCTTCTATTTTTTCTTATTCTTCATCTCCTCTTTTTTTCCTCTTCTTAATTTTTATCGGGAACGAGGGTGTCGAGGATCGCCGAGCTGTTGAGGGTCGGGAACTAGGGTAGAGGTTCGAGGGTCGCCAAGGGGTCGAGGTGTTGGGGAACGTAGTAATTTCAAAAACTTTCCTACGCACACGCAAGATCATGGTGATGCATAGCAACGAGAGGGAAGAGTGTCGTCCACGTACCCTCATAGACCGTAAGCGGAACCGTTAGCACAACGCGGTTGATGTAGTCGTACGTCTTCACGATCCAATCGATTCAAGTACCGAATGCACGGCACCTCCGAGTTCATTACACGTTCAGCTCGATGACGTCCCGCGAACTACGATCCAGCAGAGCTTCAAGGGAGAGTTTCGTCAGCATGACGGTGTGGTGATGGTGATGATGTTGCTACCGACGCAGGGCTTCGCCTGAGCACCGCTACGATATTAACGAGGTGGAATATGGTGGAGAGGGGCACCACACACGACTGGAATACATCAATAGATCAACTTGTCTGTCCGTGGGGTTCCCCCTCCCCCATATATAAAGGAGTAGAGGAGGGGGAGGGCCGGCCCTCTCTTGGGCGCGCCATAGGGGAGCCCTACTCCCAACCGGAGTAGGATTGCCCGCTCCCCTTCCAAGTTGGAGTAGGAGAGGTAGGAAAGAGGAGGGAGAGAAGAAGGAAAGGGGGGCCAGCCCCCTCACCCAATTCGGATTGGGCTTGGGGGCGTGCGCTCCCTCCTAGGCTTCCTCCTCCTCTATTCCACTAAGGCCCAATAAGGCCCATACACTCCCCAGCGAATTCCCGTAACTCTCCGCTACTCCGACAAATACCTGAATCACTCGGAACCTTTCCGATGTCTCAACCATTTTGAGACTCCTCATCATGTCCCCGATCTCATCCGGGACTCCGAACTACCTTCGATACATCAGAACACATAACTCATAATACAAATCGTCACTGAACATTAAGCGTGCAGACCCTACGGGTTCGAGAACTATGTAGACATGACCGAGACTCATCTCCGGTCAATAAACAATAGCGGAACCTCGATGCTCATATTGGCTCCTACATATTCAACGAAGATCTTTAACGGTCAAACCGGATAACAACATACGTTGTTCCCTTTGTCATCGGTATGTTACTTTCCCAAGATTCGATCGTCGGTATCTCAATACCTAGTTCAATCTGGTTACCGACAAGTCTCTTTTCTCGTTATGTAATGCATCATCCCGCAAGTAACTCATTAGTCGCATTGATTGCAAGGCTTATAGTGATGTGCATTACCGAGAGGGCCCAGAGATACCTCTCCGACAATCAGAGTGACCAATCCTAATCTCGAAATACGCCAACTCAACAAGTACCTTCAGAGACACCTGTAGAGCACCTTTGTAATCACCCCAGTTACGTTGTGACATTTGGTAGCACACAAAGTGTTCCTCTGGTAAACGGGAGCTGCATAATCTCATAGCCATAGGAACATGTATAAGTCATGAAGAAAGCAATAGCAACATACTAAACAATCAAGTGCTAAGCTAAAGGAATGGGTCAAGTCAATCATAGCATTCTCCTAATGATGTGATCCCATTAATCAAATGGCAAGTCATGTCTATGGCTAGGAAACTTAACCATCTTTGATTTAACGATCTAGTCAAGTAGAGGCATACTAGCGACACTCTGTTTGTCTATATATTCTCCCATATACTAAGTTTCTGATTAATACAATTCTAGCATGAATAATAAACATTTATCATGAAATAAGGAAATAAATATTAACTTTATTATTGCCTCTAGGGCATATTTCCTTCAGTCTCCCACTTGCACTAGAATCAATAGACTAGTTCACATCACCATGTGATTTAACACAAATATTCACATCTGTATGTGATTAACACCCATAGCTCACATCATCATGTGACCAACACCCAAAGGGTTTACTAGAGTCAATAATCTAGTTCACATCGCTATGTGATTAACACCCAAATAGTACAAAGGTGTGATCATGTTTTGCTCGTGAGAGAAGTTTAGTCAACGGGTCTGTCGAATTCAGAGTCGTATGTATTTTGCAAATATTCTATGTCTACAATGCTCTGCATGGAGCTACTCTAACGAATTGCTCCCACTAACAATATGTATCCAGATTGAGATTTAGATTCATCTGGATCGGTGTAAAAGCTTGCATCGACGTAACTCTTTACGACGAGCTCTTTTATCACTTCCATAATTGAGAAATATTTCTTTAGTCCTCACTAAGGATAATTTTGACCGTTGTCCAGTGATCTACTCCTAGATCCCTATTGTACTCCCTTGCCAAACTCAGTGTAGGGTATACAATAGATCTGGTACACAACATGGCATACTTTATAGAACCTATGACTGAGGCATATGAAATGACTTTTCATTCTCTTTCTATTTTCTATAATGGTTGGGTTTTGAGTCTTACTCAACTTCACACCTTGCAACACAGGAAAGAACTCCTTTTTGACTGTTCCATTTTGAACTATTTCAAATTCTTATCAAGGTATGTACTCATTGAAAAATCTTATCAAGCGTCTTGATCTATCTCTATAGATCTTGATGCTCAATGTGTAAGCAGCTTTACCGAGGTCTTTCTTTGTAAAACTCCTTTCAAACACTCCTTTATGCTTTCCAGAAAATTCTACATCATTTCCGATCAACAATGTGTCATTCACATATACTTATCAGAAAGGCTGTAGTGCTCCCACTCACTTTCTTGTAAATACAGGTCTTTCCAAAGTCTGTATAAAACCATATGCTTTGATTAACTCATCAAAGCGTATATTCCAACTCCGAGATGCTTGCACCAGTCCATTGATGGATCGCTGGAGCTTCCACATTTTTTTAGCACCTTTAGGATTGACAAAACCTTCTGGTCATATCATATAGAACACTTCATTAAGAAATATCCATTTAAGGAATGCAGTTTTGACATCCATTTGCCAGATTTCATAAAATATGGCAATTGCTAACATGATTCAGACAGACTTAAGCATCGTTACGAGTGAGAAAACCTCATCGTATTCAACACCTTGAACTTGTCGAAAACCTTTCGCAACAAGTCGAGCTTTGTAGATAGTAACACTACTATCAGTGTCCGTCTTCCTCTTGAAGATCCATTTATTTAACTTGGCTTGCTGATCATTGAGCAAGTCAACCAATGTGCATACTTTGTTCTCATACATGGATCCTATCTTAGATTTTATGGCCTCAAGCCATTTCACGGAATCTAGGCTCATCACCGCTACCTCATAGTTCGTAGGTTCATCGTGGTCTAGTAACATGACTTCCAGAACATGATTACAGTACCACTCTGGTGCAGATCTTACTCTAGAAGACCTACGAGGTTCGGTAGCAACTTGATCTGAAGTTTCATGATCATCATCATTAACTTCCTCACTAATTGGTGTAGGAATCACTGGAACTGATTTCTGTGATGAACTACTTTCCAATGAGGAAGAATGTACAATTACCTCATCAAGTTCTACTTTCCTCCCACTCACTTCTTTCGAGAGAAACTTCTTCTCTAGAAAGGATCCATTCTTAGAAATTAATATCTTGCCTTCGGATCTGTGATAGAAGGTGTACCCAACAGTTTCCTTTGAGTATCCTATGAAGAAGCACTTCTTTGATTTGGGTTCGAGCTTATCAGGTTGAAACTTTTCACATAAGCATCATAGCCCGAAACTTTTAAGAAACGACAACTTTGGTTTCTTGCCAAACCACAGTTCATAAGGCGTCGTCTCGACGGATTTTGATGGTGACCTATTTAAAGTGAATGCAACTGTCTCTAATGCATAACCCCAAAATGATAGTGGTAAACCGATAAGAGACATCATAGATTGCACAATATCCAATAAAGTGCGGCTACGACGTTTGGACACACCATAATGATGTGGTGTTCCAGGTGGTGTGAACTGTGAAACTATTCCACATTGTTTTACATGAAGGCCAAACTGGTAACTCAAATATTCTACTCCACGATCAGATCGTAGAAACTTTATTTTCTTGTTATGATGATTCTCCACTTCACTCTGAAATTCTTTGAACTTTTCAAATGTTTCAGACTTGTGTTTCATTAAGTAGATATACTCAAATTTGCTCAAAACATCTTATGAAGGTCAGAAAATAACGATACCCGCCACGAGCATCAACACTCATTGGACCGCATACATCGGTATGTATTATTTCCAATAAGTCACTAGCTCGTTCCATTGTTTCGTAGAACGGATTTTTAGTCATCTTGCCCAAAGGGCACAGTTCGCAAACATCAAATGATTCATAATCAAGTGATTCCAAAAGTCCATCTTTATGGAGTTTCTTCATGCGCTATACACCGATATGACCCAAACGGCAGTGCCACAAATAAGTTGCACTATCATTATCAACTTTGCATCTTTTGGCATAAATATTATGAATATGTGTATTACCACGATCGAGATTCAATAAACCATCAACATTGGATGTATGACCATAGAAGGTTTTATTCATGTAAATAGAATAATAATTTATTCTCCATCTTAGATGAATAATCGTATCGCAACAAACATGATCTAATCATATTTATGCTCAACGCAAACACCAAATAACATTTATTTAGGTTCTACACTAATATCGAAAGTATACGGAGTGTACAATGATGATCATATCAATCTTGGAACCACTTCCAACACACATCGTCACTTCACCCTCAACTAGTTTCTGTTTATTCTGTAACTCCTGTTTCGAGTTACTAATCTTAGCAACCAAACAAGTATCAAATACTCAGGGGCTACTATAAACACTAGTAAGGTACACATCAATAACCTGCATATCAAATATACCCTTGTTCACTTTGCCATCCTTCTTATCCACCAAATATTCAGGGCATTTCTGCTTCCAGTGACCATTTCCTTTGCAGTAAAAGCACTCAGTTTCAGGTTTTGGTCCAGCTTTGGGCTTCTTCGCGGGAGTGACAACTTGCTTGCCATTCTACTTGAAGTTCCCTTTCTTTTCCTTTGCCTTTTTCTTGAAACTAGTGGTCTTGTCAATCATCAACACTTGATGCTCTTTCTTGATTTCTACCTTCGTCAATTTCAGCATCACGAAGAGCTCGGGAATTGTTTTCATCATCCCTTGCATACTATAGTTCATCACGAAGTTCCAGTAACTTGGTGATGGTGACTAGAGAACTCCGTCAATCACTATCTTATCTGGAAGATTAACTCCCACTTGATTCAAGCGATTGTAGTACTCAGACAATCTAAGCACTTGCTCACTAGTTGAGAAATTCTCCTCCATCTTTTAGGCTAAGTATTTGTCAGAGGTCTCATACCTCTTGGCACGGGCATGAGTCTGAAATACCAATTTCATCTCTTAAAACATCTCATATGTTCCGTGATGTTTCAAAAAACATTTTTGAAGTCCCGGTTCTAAGTCGTAAAGCATGGTGCACAAAACTATCAAGTAGTCATCATATTGAGCTAGCCAAATGTTCATAACGTCTGCATCTGCTCTTGCAATAGGTCTGTCACCTAGCGGTGCATCAAGGACATAATTCTTTTGTGCAACAATGAGGATAAACCTCAGATCACTGACCTAGTCCGCATCTTTGCTACTAACATCTTTCAACTTAGTTTTTCTCTAGGAACACATATAAAAAACATAGGGAAGCAACAACGCGAGCTTTTGATCAACAACATAGACATGCAAAATACTATCAGGACCAAGTTCATGATAAATTAAAGTTCAATTAACATATTTCTTAAGAACTACCACTTAGATAGACATCCCTCTAATCATCTAAGTGATCACGTGATCCAAATCAACTAAACCATAACTGATCATCACGTGAAATGGAGTAGTTTTCAATGGTGAACATCATTATGTTGATCATATCTACTATATGATTCAGGCTCGACCTTTCGGTCTCAGTGTTCCGAGGCCATATCTACATATGCTAGGCTCGTCAAGTTTAACCTGAGTATTCTGCGTGTGCAAAACTGGCTTGCACCCATTGTAGATGGACGTAGAGCTTATCACACCCGATCATCAGGTGGTGTCTGGACACGACAAACTTTGGCAATGGTGCATACTTAGGGAGAACACTTTGATCTTGAAATTTAGTGAGAGATCATCTTATAATGCTACCGACAATCAAAGCAAGATAAGATGCATGAAGGATAAACATCACATGCAATCAATATAAGTGATATGATATGGCCATCATCATCTTCTGCTTGTCATCTCCATCTTCGAATCTCCATCATGATCACCATCGTCACCGGTGAGACACCTTGATCTCCATCATAGCATCATTGTTGTCTCGTCAACTATTGCTTCTACGACTATCGCTATTGCTTAGTGATAAAGTAAAGGAATTATAGTGTGATTTGATTGCATACAATAAAGCGATAACCATATGGCTCCTGCCAGTTGCCGATAACTTGGTTACAAAACATGATCATCTCATACAATAAAATTTAGCATCATGTCTTGACCATATCACATCACAACATGCCCTGCAAAAACAAGTTAGACGTCCTCTACTTTGTTGTTGAAAGTTTTACGTGGCTGCTATAGGCTGAGCAAGAACCATTCTTACCTACGCATCAAAACCACAACGATATTTCGTCAAGTTAGTGATGTTTTAACCTTCAACAAGGACCGGGCGTAGCCACACTCGGTTCAACTAAAGTTGGAGAAACTGACACCCGCCAGCCACCTATGTGCAAAGCACGTCGGTAGAACCAGTCTCGCGTAAGTGTACGCGTAATGTCGTTCCGGTCGCTTCATCCAACAATACCGCCGAACCAAAGTATGGCATGCTGGTAAGCAGTATGACTTGTATCGCCACAACTCACTTGTGTTCTACTCGTGCATATAACATCTACGCATAAACCTGGCTCGGATGCCACTATTGGGGAACATAGTAATTTCAATAAAAATCCTACGCACACGCAAGATCATGGTGATGTATAGCAACAGAGGGAAGAGTGTCGTCCACGTACCCTCGTAGACCGTAAGCGGAAGCGTTAGCACACCGCGGATGTAGTCGTACGTCTTCACGACCCGACCGATCCAAGTACCGAACGTACGGCACCTCCGAGTTCAACACACGTTCAGCTCGATGATGTCCCGCGAACTCCTATCCAGCAGAGCTTCACGGGAGAGTTTCGTCAGCATGACGGCATGGTGATGGTGATGATGTTGCTACCGATGCAGGGCTTCGCCTGAGCAACGCTATGAAATTAAGGAGGTGGAATATGGTGGAGGGGGGCACCGCACATGGTTGGCATACATCAATAGATCAACTTGTGTGTCCATGGGGTTCCCCCCTCCCCCATATATAAAGGAGTAGAGAAGGGGGAGGGTCGGCCCTCTCTTGGGCGCGCCATAGGGGAGTCCTACTCCCACCGGGAGTAGTATTCCCCCCCCCCTTCCAAGTTGGAGTAGGAGAGGTAGGAAAGAGGAGGGAGAGAAGAAGGAAAGGGGGGCCAGCCCCCTCACCCAATTTGGATTGGGCTTTGGGGCGCGCGCTCCCACCTAGGTTCCTCCTCCTCTATTCCACTAAGGCCCAATAAGGCCCATACACTCCCCAGCGAATTCCCGTAACTCTCTGCTACTCCGATAAATACCCGAATCACTCGGAACCTTTCTGATGTCCGAATATAGTTGTCCAATATATCGATCTTTACGTCTCGACCATTTCGAGAGTCCTCGTCATGTCCCCGATCTCATCCGGGACTCCGAACTACCTTACGTACATCAAAACACATAACTCATAATATAAATCATCATAGAATGTTAAGCGT
Source organism: Triticum dicoccoides (assembly GCF_002162155.2). Taxonomy (NCBI): domain Eukaryota; kingdom Viridiplantae; phylum Streptophyta; class Magnoliopsida; order Poales; family Poaceae; genus Triticum; species Triticum dicoccoides. The sequence continues at coordinate 48,728,028 of NC_041381.1, read as the reverse complement.
GTGGACCCTACGGGTTCGACAACTATGTAGACTTGACCAAGACTCTTCTCTGGTGAATAACCAATAGCGGAACCTCGATGCTCATATTGGCTCCTACATATTCAATGGAGATATTTATCGGTCAAACCGCATAACAACATACGTTGTTCTCTTTGTCATAGGTATGTTACTTGCCCGAGATTCGATCGTCGGTATCTCAATACCTAGTTCAATCTCGTTACCAGCAAGTCTATTTGCTCGTTATGTAATGCATCATCCCGCAACTAACTCATTAGTAACATTGATTGCAAGGCTTATAGTGATGTGCATTACCGAGAGGGCCCAGACATACCTCTTCGACAATCGGAGTGACAAATCATAATCTCAAAATATGCCAACTCAACAAGTACCTTCGGAGACACCTGTAGAGCACCTTTATAATCACCCAGTTATGTTGTGACGTTTGGTAGCACACAAAGTGTTCCTCCGGTAAACGGGAGTTGCATAATCTCATAGTCATAGGAACATATATAAGCCATGAAGAAAATAATAGCAACATACTAAATGATCAAGTGCTAAGCTAACGGAATGGGTCAAGTCAATCATATATTTCTCCTAATGATGTGATCCTGTTAATCAAATGACAACTCATGTCTATGGCTAGGAAACTAAACCATCTTTGATTCAACGAGCTAGTCAAGTAGAGGCATACTAGTGACACTCTGTTTGTCTATGTATTCACACATGTACTAAGTTTCCGGTTAATACAATTCTAGCCTGAATAATAAACATTTATCATGAAATAAGGAAATAAATAATAGCTTTATTATTGCCTCTAGGGCATATTTCCTTCACGAGGGTCGTCGAGGGGTCGAGGGTCGAGGGTCGAGGATTGCCGAGGGGTTGAGAGGGGGACGTCGATCAACCCCCTCTCTCTTGACCAACTCTCGAGGACACCCAAACCCTAGAAAAAGACGTTGTTGATCTCCTACCCCCGGCCCTCCTGCCCCTACCCGACAAACTCTCTCGAGATGTATAAGAGATTTATAAAGAATGCCCCCATTATGGATGAGCATAATTAAGTTTATCCATATTTTTCCTGATCTCAGCTACCATTCTATATGTGCACGTTCTCTTGTCTCAAAGTATTGAAGAATTCCATGGTTTCCTAATTAGCCGGAAGTAACAGGCGCGTGCTGGTATGAATCTCTCCAAAGTTATTTTGGAAAGGAGTCCTGATAGGATAATTCGCTTTTTGGTACGAAGTTCAGCAAAGGCCTTCCAAATAGCAATATTTGAAAGGCTCTTGCTGAACTTCGTACCAAAAAGTGAATTATCCTATCAGGACTCCGTTTTAAAATAACTTTGGAGAGCTTTATACCATCATGCGCCTATTACTTCCGGCTAATGTTGAAGCCATGGTTTTCTGGAATCCTTTGACACTAACAACGTGACATATAGAAGGGTGGATGAGATCAGGAAAAATAGGGAACATCTTTTGCACATCCAGAATGGCGCCATCTTGTTAAATCCCTTATTTTACATTCATGAGAGAGGCGGTCCGGACGTCGGACATTCATGAGAGAAGCGGTCTGGACCAAACCATAGAAGCGTTGCCGAGGCCACCCCAAACTCTAGAAGCGTCGAGGCCACCCAAATTTACCAAGTTAAAAGAGCGTTGTCGAGGCCACCCGAAACCCTAGAAGTGTTGTCGAGGCCACCCCAAACTCTAGAAGCGTCGAGGCCACCCAAATTTACCAAGTTAAAAGAGCGTTGTCGAGGCCACCCGAAACCCTAGAAGCGTTGTCGAGGCCACCCAAAACTGTAGAAGCTTCGAGGCCACTAATTAATATTCCTTATGATTAGCTAGCTAGGTCTATGTTTGCCACTATTAATATATCCATCTCTCATGCTTGTATATTAATTGCCATGTTGTGCATGTTCGGTTTTCCTTAGTCGAGGTTAATTATAGTAGTGTAATTGCTGAGTTATGCATGCGTGCGCAACTTTCACTTTATTTTGCTAGAGATTAAGCTTGAAACTGGAATAGTACTATCTTGGACTCTAGAAGAAAAAATCATGAGTATGCGAACATGACTGATATGATGCAGAGGTCAGTTTAATCGATCATTATCGCACCATATCGGCAACTTTATTCATTTCCTAGTATCAAGTGATTATTCTCTTTGTCTTGGCAGGGTTTGGAAATAGTTCACCGTCATTGCTCCAGCACTTTCAAAGGAGTTACGATTTACAGACCCGAAAGTAAGTACTACTAGCTAGTTCTGCGCATCTCCCATTGAATCTAGCTAGTTTCATCAAAACCATTAAGCATGCTTGATTATCAGTTTGATTGAACTCTATTTCTTGTAAAGGTCTTGTGGCCGGAATCCGGGAATGATTTTTGTGGATACTACGTTTGCAAGTTCATCTACAACTCAATGAAATCTAAGCGGGGGGCTACTCTAAAAAAGATTTTGATGTACATAAACAATTATATTCACAATTCTATTTTATTACCATCATTTGTGTTGAGTTTCGTTCATATCCATGTATTGACCCACTTCTTTAAATTAGATATGCGAGATGCGGGATGAACTCGTACCACATGATGGCATACGAGCAATTCAACAGGAATTGGCGGGATTCTTTCTTGACCATGTCATAAATAAATACAAAGAAAAGCTTGTGGAAGTTCAAATAGACCTTAGATGTTAGGGTTTGTGAGAAATCTTATATTGTATATATGTAGCTATTGGGGAACGCGGTAATTTCAAAAAAAAATCCTACGATCACGCAAGATCTATCTATGTGATGCATAGCAACGAGAACGTGTCCACATACCCTCGTAGACCGAAAGCGGAAATGTTTAGTTAATGCGGTTGATGTAGTCGAACGTCTTTGTGATCCAACTGATCCATGCACCGAACGTACGGAACCTCCGCGTTCAGCACCACATTCAGCTCGGAGACGTCCCTCGTACTCTTGATCCAGTTGAGGCCGAGGGAGAGTTTCATCAGCACGACAGCGTGGTGACGGTAATGATAAAGTTACCGACGTAGGGCTTCGCCTAAGCACTATGACGATATGACCAAGGTGTGTAACTATGGAGGGGGGCACCGCACACGGCTAAAACAATTGTCAACTTGTGTGTCTATGGGGTGCCCCCCTCCCCCATATATAAAGGAGTGGAGGAGGGGAGGGCTGACCCTCTCTATGGTGCGCCCTGGGGGGAGTCCTACTCCCACTGGGAGTAGGATTCCCCTCCCCCTTCCCTAGTTGGAGTAGGAGAGGAAGGAAGGAGGAGAGAGGGTGACGGAAGGGGGGGCCCACCCAATTAGGATTGGGCTTGGGGGGTGCGCCCTCCACCTGGTCGCCTCCTCTCTCCCACTAAGGCCCAATAAGGCCAATCTCCCCGGGGGGTTCTGGTAACCTCCCGGTACTCCAGTTTTATCTGAAACTTATCTAGAACACTTCCGGTGTCCGAATATAGTCGTCCAATATATCAATCTTTATGTCTCGACCATTTCGAGACTCCTCGTCATGTCTCTGATCACATTCGGGACTCCAAACAATCTTCGGTACAACATATCACATAAACTCATAATACTAATCGTCATCGAATGTTAAGCGTGCGGACCATACGGGTTCGAGAACAATGTAGACATGACCGAGACACGTCTCCGGTAAATAACCAATAGTGGAACCTGGATGCTCATAATGGTTCCTACATATTCTACGAAGATCTTTATCGGTCAAACCGCATAACAACATATGTTCTTCCCTTTGTCATCCGTATGTTACTTGCCCGAGGTTCGATCGTCGTTATCTCAATACATAGTTAAATCTCGTTACCGGAAAGTCTCTTTACTCGTTCCGTAATACTTCATCCCGCAACAAACTCATTAGTCATAATGCTTGCAAGGCTTATAGTGATGAGTATTACCGAGAGGGCCCAAAGATACCTCTCCGAAACATGGAGTGACAAATCCTATTCTCGATCTATGCCAACCCAACAAACACCTTCGAAGAACCCTGTAGAGCACATTTATAATCACCCTTTTACGTTGAGACGTTTGGTAGCACATAAAGTGTTCCTCCGGTATTTTGGAGTTGCGTAATCTCATAGTGTGAGGAACTTTGTATAAGTCATGAAGAAAGCAGTAGCAATGAAACTAACACGATCATAATGCTAAGCTAAGGGATGGGTCATGTCCATCACATCATTCTCCTAATGATGTGATCCCGTTCATCAAATGACAACACATGTCTATGGTTAGGAAGCGTAACCATCTTTGATTAACGAGCTAGTCAAGTAGAGGCATACTAGGGACTATATGTTTTTGTCTATTGAAAGGATCGAGAAGAGGGGTCTAGAGGGGGGTGAATAGACACTCAACACACAAAGTTGGTAGTTTTTAATTTCTTTAAGTTAAAGTGGAGTTTTGGCACAAGTTTAACCATTCGCAATACAAATCAAGCAAGCATGCAAAGAGTATATGAGCAGCGGAAAGTAAAGCATGCAACTTGCAGAAAGTAAAGGGATGGGATTGGAGTGTGCAAACACAATTGGAGACATGGATGTTTTTGTCGTGGTTCCGATAGGTGGTGCTATCGTAAATCCAAGTTGATGGAGACTTCAACCCACGAAGGGTACCGGCTGCGTGAGTCCACAGAGGGCTCCACCCACGAAGGGACCACGAAGAAGCAACCTTGTCTATCCCACCATGGACGTCGCCCACGAAGGACTTGCCTCACTAGGCTAGATCTTCATGAAGTAGACGATCTCCTTGCGTTACAAACTCCTTGGTTCAACTCCACAATCTTGACGGAGGATCCCAAGTGACACCTAACCAATCTAGGAGACACCACTCTCCAAACGGTAATAGATGGTGTGTTGATGATGAACTCCTTGCTCTTGTGCTTCAAATGATAGTCTCCCCAACACTCAACTCTCTCTCACAGGATATGGATTTGGTGGAAAGAAGATTTTAGTGGAAAGCAACTTGGGGTAGGCTAGAGATCAAGATTTATGTGGTAGGAATGGAATATCTTTTTCTCAACACAAGTGTAGGTGGTTCTCTCTCAGAAAATATATGTTGGAAGTGTAGGCATGTCCTGATGGCTCTCTCCACGAATGAAGAGTGGGTGGAGGAGTATATATAGCCTCCACACAAAATCTAACCGTTACACACAACTTACCAAACTCGGTGGGACCGAATTGTTAAACTCGGTCAGACCGATTTAGTTCATAATGTGACCGTTAGGTATTTCGGTGGGACCGACATGTCTACTCGGTGGGACTGATATCATTAGGGTTAGGGCATAACGTAATATCGGTGAGACCAATTACACAAACTCGGTGAGACCGATTTTGGTAATAAGCTAACCATAGAGTTGGTCAGGCAAACTCGGTGGGACCGATTCGCTCATCTTGGTTGAACTGAATCGTTACGAAAGGGAAACAGAGAGTTTGCATTGCAATCTCGATGGAACCGATCGCACATCTCGGTTTGACCGAAACGATAAGAAGGGAACCAGAGAGATTACAATCCCATCTCGGTGACACCAAGATCCCAGTCGGTGAGACGGAAAAGACTAGGGTTTCTATTAGTGGCTATGTTAATTGAACTCGGTGGCGCCGGATAGAAAGTTTCAGTGGGGCCGAGTTTGAATTTTGGTTTGGGACATATGTGGATGTGAGAAAGTAGTTGAGGTCTTTGGAGCATATCACTAGGCACTTTGAGGAAGTAACTCATTAAGCAACACCTCATCCCCTCTTAATAGTATTGGCTTTCCTATAGACTCAATGTGATCTTGGATCACTAAAAGTAAAATGTAGAGTCTTGTGCTTTGAGCTTGAGCCAATCCTTTTGTCCTTAGCATCTTGAAGGAGTTCCACATCCTCTAGTCCATGCCACTCCAATGTTGAACTTATCTGAAACATACTAGGTAAAAGTATTAGTCCAACAAGAGATATGTTGACATTAATTACCAAAATCACCCAGGGAGCACTTGTGCTTTCAATCTCCCCCTTTTTGGTAATTGATGACAACATACATCAAAACTTTAGATAAAGATATAGAGAATAACTAGTAAAGCTTTGGAAAGACATGTAACATGCATAGGCTCCCCTTGCGTGTATGCAATCATGTAAATATGGAATATAGGAGCATGTGAATGCATAAACATGACAAAGTAAGCAATGTGTTACATGTATCTTGGCTATATGCATCAGAGCAAATGATGTGTATATAGGAAATGTACCTCCATTCTCATGAGTCCTTCTTGCAAACAGTATGTACATCAGCAAGAGATCCTCATAAACATGACTGTGATGCATATACTTACCTTGTGGTCTTGAGTTAGCTTAGGAGGGAATGAACCTGCGTAAACAAGGTTAGGTAACACAGATACACCTACTAGCCAGAGCAAACAAAAGAACCATAAGAGTACCAAGACTGGGATGACATGTAGAGAGTGAGTACTGATTACCCCGTTTGATATAGACATGTCCCCAAAGGTAAAGATGTGCAAAGAATTCAAGGATTTCCTTCCCTTAGATGTCTTGATCCCCCTGAATCTAGCATGGGATACTGGGATAAGATAGGGAACAGAAAATCAGAGCAATGTGAGCAAAGAGAAACAGAGCTAAAATGCAAACAATCAAATATGAACATGTCTTTCCCCTATTAAAGACATGTGGCTTATGTCCTCTTGAACACCAAGCATCTGGGGTAACTCTCTCCCCTGAGTATTTTCTCCCCCTATAGGAATGATTAAGCTTTGATGTGATCTCTCTCTCCCCCTTTGACATCAATTTCCCAGAAGGGCACTTCTGGATATTTGTTATAAATGGGTTAGGTCCTTGAGTCACAGAACAAAGCAGCAAGTCGAATGTGATGCTGGTAGAGGACAAGAATCATTGAGTGGAGATGGATCAAAAAGGAATGTAGGAACAAATGTCAAGTGGATTGAGAAGAGGAGTCTAGAGGGGGGTGAATAGACACTCAACACACAAAGTTGGCAGTTTTTAATTTCTTTATGTTAAAGTGGAGTTTTGGCACAAGTTTAACCATTTACAATACAAATCAAGCAAGCATGCAAAGAGTATATGAGCAGCGGAAAGTAAAGCATGCAACTTGCGAAAGTAAAGGGATGGGATTGGAGTGTGCAAACGCAATTGGAGACACGGATGTTTTTGTCGTGGTTCCGATAGGTGGTGCTACCGTACATCCACGTTGATGGATACTTGAACCCATGAAGGGTAATGGATGTGCGAGTCCACGGAGGGCTCCACCCACAAAGGGTCCACGAAGAAGCAACCTTGTCTATCCCACCATGGCCGTCGCTCACTAAGGACTTGCCTCACTAGGGTGGATCTTCACGAAGTAGGCGATCTCCTTGCCCTTACAAACTTCTTGGTTCAACTCCACAATCTTGACGGAGGCTCCCAAGTGACACCTAACCAATCTAGGAGACACCACTCTCCAAAATGTAATAGATGGTGTGTTGATGATGAACTCCTTGCTCTTGTGCTTCAAATGATAGTCTCCCCAACACTCAACTCTCTCTCACAGGATATGGATTTGGTGGAAAGAAGATTTGAGTGGAAAGCAACTTGGGGAAGGTTAGAGATCAACATTTATGTGGTAGGAATGGAATATCTTGATCTCAACACAAGTGTAGGTGGTTCTCTCTCAGAAAATATATGTTGGAAGTGTAGGCATGTTCTGATGGCTCTCTCCACGAATGAAGAGTGGGTGGAGGGGTATATATAGCCTCCACACAAAATCTAACTGTTACACACAACTTACCAAACTCGGTGGGACCGAATCATTAAACTCGGTCAGACCGATTTAGTTCATAATGTGACTATTAGGTATTTCCATGGGACCGACATGTCAACTCGGTGGGACCGATATCATTAGGGTTAGGGCATAACGTAATCTCGGTGAGACCGATTACACAAACTCGGTGAGACCGATTTTGGTAATAAGCTAACCAGAGAGTTGGTCAGGCAAACTCGGTGGGACCAATTCGCTAATCTCGGTTGGACCGAAACGTTACGAAAGGGAAACAGAGAGTTTGCATTGCAATCTCGGTGGGACCAATCGCACATCTCGGTTTGACCGAGACGATAAGAAGGGAACCATAGAGATTACGATTCCATCTCAGTGAGACCGAGATCCCAATCGGTGAGACGGAAAAGACTAGGGTTTCTGGCAATGGCTATGTCAATTGAACTCGGTGGCGCCGGAGATAAAGTTTCGGTGGGGCCGAGTTTGACTTTTGGTTTGGGACATATGTGGATGTGAAAAAGTAGTTGAGGGCTTTGGAGCATATCACTAAGCACTTTGAGAAAGTAACTCATTAAGCAACACCTCATCCCCTCTTAATAGTATTGGCTTTCCTATACACTCAATGTGATCTTGGATCACTAAAAGTAAAATGTAGAGTCTTGTGCTTTGAGCTTGAACCAATCCTTTTGTCCTTAGCATCTTGAAGGAGTTCCACATCCTCTAGTCCATGCCACTCCATTGTTGGACTTATTTGAAACATACTAGGTAAAAGTATTAGTCCAACAAGAGATATGTTGACATTAATTACCCAAACCACCCATGGAGCTTTGGTGTTGATCATGTTTTGCTCGTGGAAGAGGCTTAGTCAATGGTTCTGCAACATTCAGATCCGTGTGTATCTTGAAAATCTCTATGTCCCCTTCTGACACTTGATGATGGATGGAATTGAAGCATCTCTTGATGTGCTTGGTTCTCTTGTGAAATCCGGATTCCTTTGCTAATGCAATTGCACCAGTATTGTCACAAAAGATTTTCATTGGACCCAATGCACTAGGTATGACACCTAGATCGGATATGAACTCCTTCATCCAAACTCCTTCATTTGCTGCTTCCAAAGCAGCAATGTACTCCGCTTCACACGTAGATCCCGCCACGACGCTCTGCTTGGAACTGCACCAACTGACAGTTCCTCCATTCAATAAAAATACGTATCCGGTTTGCGACTTAGAGTCATCCGGATCAGCGTCAAAGCTTGCATCAACGTAACCGTTTACGACGAGCTCTTTTTCACCTCCATAAACGAGAAACATATCCTTAGTCCTTTTCAGTTATTTCAGGATGTTCTTAACCGCTTTCTAGTGTTCCACTCCGGGATTACACTTTGGTACCTCCCTGCTATGCATATAGCAAGACATACATCAGGTCTGGTACACAGCATTGCATACATGATAGAACCTATGGCTGAAGCATAGGGAATGACTTTCATTTTCTCTCTATCTTCTGTTGTGGTCGGGCTTTGAGTCTAACTCAACTTCACACCTTGTAACCCAGGCAAGAACCCTTTCTTTGACTGATCCATTTTGAACTTCTTCAAAACTTTATCAAGGTATGTGCTTTCTGAAAGTCCAATTAGGCGTCTTGATCTATCTCTATAGATCTTGATGCCCAATATGTAAGCATATTCTCCAAGTTCTTTCATATAAAAACTCCTATTCAGGTATCCCTTTATGCTATCCAGAAATTCTATCATTTCCAATCAACAATATGTCATCTACATATAAGATTAGAAATGCTACAGAGCTCCTACTCACTTTCCTGTAAATACAGGCTTCTCCAAAAGCCTGTATAAAACCATATGCATTGATCACACTATCAAAGCATTTATTCCAACTCCGAGAGGCTTGCACCAGTCCATAAATGGAACGCTGGAGCTTCCATACTTTGTTAGCACCCTTTGGATCGACAAAACCTTCCGGTTGCATCATATACAACGCTTCTTCCAGAAATCCATTCAGGAATGCAGTTTTGACATCCATTTGCCAAATTTCATAATCATAAAATGCAGCAATTGCTAACATGATTTGGACAGACTTAAGCATCGCTATGGGTGAGAAAGTCTCATCATAGTCAACTCCTTGAACTTGTCGAAAACCTTTCGCAAGAAGTTGAGCTTTGTAGACAGTAACATTATCGTCAGCGTCGATCTTCTTCTTGAAGATCCATTTATTTCCTATGGCTTGCCGATCATCGGGAAAGTCCACCAAAGTCCACACTTTGTTCTCATACATGGAACCCATCTCAGATTTCATGGCCTCAAGCCATTTCGCGGAATCTAGGCTTATCATCACTTCCTCATAGTTCGTAGGTTCATCGTGGTCTAGTAACATGACTTCTTGAAATGGATTACTGTACCATTATAGTGCGGATCTTACTCTGGAAGACCTACGAGGTTTGGTAGTAACTTGATCTGAAGCTTCATGATCATCATCATTAGCTTCCTCGCTAATTGGTGTAGGAATCACTAGAACTGATTTCTGTGATGAACTACTTTCCAATAAAAGAGAAGGTACAGTTACCTCATCAAGTTCTACTTTCCTCTCACTCACTTCTTTCGAGAGAAACTCCTTCCCTAGAAAGGATCCAATCTTAGCAACAAAGAATTTGCCTTCGGATCTGTGATAGAAGGTGTACCCAATAGTTTCCTTTGGGTATCCTATGAAGACGCACTTCTCCGATTTGGGTTCGAGCTTATCAGGTTGAAGCTTTTTCACATAAGCATTGCAGCCCCAAACTTTAAGAAACGATAACTTTGGTTTTTTGCCAAACCATAGTTCATAAGGCGTTGTCTCAACGGATTTTGATGGTGCCCTATTTAAAGTGAATGCAGACGTCTCTAAAGCATAACCCCAAAACGATAGTGGTAAATCAGTAAGAGACATCATAGATCGTACCATATCTAATAAAGTATGGTTACGACGTTCGGACACACCATTTCGCTTTGGTGTTCCAAGTGGCGTTAATTGTGAAACTACCCCATGTTGTTTCAAATGAAGACCAAACTCGTAACTCAAATATTCTCCTCCATGATCAGATCGTAGAAACTTTATTTTCTTGTTACGATGATTTTCCACTTCACTCTGAAATTCTTTGAACTTTTCAAATGTTTCAGACTTATCCTTCATTAAGTAGATATAACCATATCTGCTCAAATCATCTGTGAAGGTAAGAAAATAACGATACCCACCATGAGCATCAATACTCATTTGACCGCATACATCGGTATGTATTATTTCCAACAAGTCAGTAGCTCGTTCCATTGTTCCGGAGAACGGAGTATTAGTCATCTTGCCCATAAGACAAAGTTCGCAAGCACCAAGTGATTCATAATCAAGTGATTCCAAAAGTCGATCAACATGGAGTTTCTTCATGCACTTTATGCTGATATGACCCAAACGGCAGTGCCACAAATAGGTTGCACTCTCATTATTAAAATACAATCTTTTGGCTTCAACACTATGAATATGTGTATCACTACTATCGAGATTCAACAAAAATAGACCAGTCGGCAGGGGTGCATGACCATAAAAGATATTACTCATATAAATAGAACAACCATAATTCTCTGATTTCAATGAATAACCGTCTCCCATTAAACAAGATACTTCATGCTCAATGCTAGCACCAAATAACAATTATTCAGCTCTAAAACTAATCCTGATGGTAGATGTAGAGGTAGCATGCCGACCGCGATCACATCGACTTTGGAACCATTTCCCACGTGCATCGTCACCTCGTCCTTAGCCAATCTTCGCATAACCCGTCGCCCCTGTTTTGAGATGCAAATATGAGCAACAGAACCAGTATCAAATACCCAGGCGCTCCTGCGAGCATTAGTTAAGTACACATCAATAACATGTCTATCAAATATACCTTTCACTTTGCCAGCCTTCTTATCTGCCAAATACTTGGGGCAGTTCCGCTTCCAGTGACCAGTCCCTTTGCAGTAGAAGCACTCAGTTTCAACCTTAGGTCCAGACTTGGGTTTCTTCTCTTGAGCAGCAACCTTTTTGCCGTTCTTCTTGAAGTTCCCCTTCTTCCCTTTGCCCTTTTTCTTGAAACTAGTGGTCTTATTCACCATCAACAGTTGATGCTCCTTTTTATTTCTACCTCCACGGCTTTTAGCATTGTGAAGAGCTCGGGAATAGTATTGTTCATCCCTTGCATATTATAGTTAATCACGAAGCCTTTATAGCTTTGTGGTAGTGATTGAAGAAATCTGTCAGTGACACAATCAACTAGAAGATCAACTCCTAGCCGAGTTAAGTGATTATGATACCCAGACATTTCGACTATGTGTTCACTGACAGAACTATTCTCCTCCATTTTGTAGTTGTAGAACTTGTTGGAGACTTCATATCTCTCAACTCGGGCATTTTCTTGAAATATTAACGTCAACTCTTGGAGCATCTCATATGCTCCATGACATTCAAAATGTCTTTGAAGTCCTGATTCTAAGCCGTAAAGCATGGCACACTGAACTATCGAGTAGTTATCAGCTTTGCTCTGCCAGACGTTCTTAACATCATCAGTAGCATCTGCAGCAGGCCTGGCACGTCACGGTGCTTCTAGGATGTAATTCTTCTGTGCAGCAATGAGGATAATCCTCAAGTTACTGACCCAGTCCATGTAGTTGTTGCCATCATCTTTCAACTTAGCTTTCTCTAGGAACGCATTAAAATTCAAAGGAACAGTAGCACAGGCCATTGATCTACAACAACATAGACATGCAAAATACTATCAGGTACTAAGTTCATGATAAATTAAAGTTCAATTAATCATATTACTTAAGGACTCCCACTTAGATAGACATCCCTCTAATCATCTAAGTGATCACGTGATCCAAATCAACTAAACCATGTCCGATCATCACGTGAGATGGAGTAGTTTTCAATGGTGAACATCACTATGTTAACCATATCTACTATATGATTCACGTTCGACCTTTCGGTCTCAGTGTTCCGAGGCCATATCTGCATATGCTAGGCTCGTCAAGTTTAACCCGAGTATTCTGCGTGTGCAAAACTAGCTTGCACCCGTTGTATGTGAACGTAGAGCTTATCACATCCGATCATCACGTGGTGTCTCGACTGACGAACTGTAGCAACGGTGCATACTCAGGGAGAACACTTCTACCTTGAAATTTAGTAAGGGATCATCTTATAATGCTACCGACGTTCTAAGCAAAATAAGATGCATAAAGGATAAACATCACATGCAATCAAAATATGTGACATGATATGGCCATCATCATCTTGTGCTCATGCTCTCCATCACCGAAGCATCGTCATGATCTCCAACCTCACCGGCGCGACACCTTGATCTCCATCGTAGCATTGTTGTAGTCTCGCCAACTATTGTAACTACGACTATCGCTATCTCTTAGTGATAAAGTAAAACTATTACATGGCGATTGCATTGCATACAATAAAATGACAACCATATGGCTCGGCGAATTGTTGATAACTTTGTTACAAAACATGATCATCTCATACAACAATTTATATCACATCATGCCTTGACCATATCACATCACAGCAAGCCCTGCAAAAACAAGTTAGACGTCCTCTACTTTGTTGTTGCAAGTTTTACGTGGCTGCTACGGGCTTCTAACAAGAACCATTCTTACCTACGCATCAAAACCACAACGATTTTTCGTCAAGTGTGATGTTTTAACCTTCAACAAGGACCGGGCGTAGCCACACTTGATTCAACTAAAGTTGGAGAAATAGACACTCACCAGCCACCTATGGGCAAAGCACGTTAGTAGAACCAGTCTCGCGTAAGCGAACCCGTAATGTTGGTTTCAGCTGCTTCATCCAACAATACCGCCAAATCAAAGTATGACATGCTGCTAAGCAGTATGACTATTATCGCCCACAACTCTTTGTGTTCTACTCATGCATATAACATCTACGCATAAACCTGGCTCTGATAGCACTATTGGGGAACGCGATAATTTCAAAAAATTCCTACGATCACGCAACATCTATCTATGTGATGCATAGCAACGACAGGGGAGAATGTGTCCACGTAACCTCGTAGACCGAAAGCGGAAGCGTTTAGTTAACGCGGTTGATGTAGTCGAATGTCTTTGCGATCCAAGCACCGAATGTACGGCACCTCCGTGTTCAGCACACGTTCAGCTCGGAGACGTCCCTAGAATTCTTGATCTAGTTGAGGTTGAGGGAGAGTTTCGTCATCACGACGGCGTGGTGACGGTGTTGGTGAAGTTACCGGCGCAGGGCTTCGCCTAAGCACTATGACGATATGACTGAGGTGTGTAACTGTTGAGGGGGCCACCACACACGGCTAAAAAAATTGTCAACTGGTGTGTCTATGGGGTGCCCCCCTCCCCCGTATATAATAGAGTGGAGGAGGGGAGGGCCCGCCCTCTCTACGGCGCGCCCTGGGGGGAGTCCTACTCCCACCGGGAGTAGGATTCACCGCTTCCCTAGTTGGCGTAGGAGAGGAAGGAAGGAAGAGAGAGGGAGAAGGAATGGGGGGGCGGCCCCCACCTAATTCGGATTGGGCTTGGGGGGTGCGCCCTCCATCTGGCCGCCTCCTCCTCTATCACACTAAGGCCCAATAAGGCCCATCTCCCCGGGGGGTTCCGGTAACCTCTCGGTACTCCGGTTTTATCCAAAACTTATCCGGAACACTTCCGGTGTCCGAATATAGTCGTCCAATATATCAATCTTTATGCCTCGGCCATTTCGAGACTCCTCATCATTTCTGTGATCACATCCGGGACTCCGAACAATCTTCGGTACAACATATCACATAAACTCATAATACTAATCGTGATCGAGCGTTAAGCATGCGGACCCTACGGGTTCGAGAACTATGTAGACATGACCGAGACACGTCTTCGGTCAATAACCAATAGCGGAACCCTGATGCTCATATTGGTTCCTACATATTCTACAAAGATCTTTGTCGGTCAAACCGCATAACAACGTACGTTGTTCCCTTTGTCATCGGTATGTTACTTGCCCGAGATTCGATTGTCGGTATCTCAATACCTAATTCAATCTCGTTACTGGCAAGTCTCTTTACTCGTTCCGTAATACTTCATCCCGCAATTAACTCATTAGTCACAATGCTTGCAAGGCTTATAGTGATGAGTATTATCGATAGGGCCTACAGATACCTCTCCGAAACACAGAGTGACAAATCCTATTCTCGATCTATGCTAACCCAACAAACACCTTCGGAGACACTTGTAGAGCACCTTTATAATCACCCTTTTATGTTGTGATGTTTGGTAGAACGCAAAGTGTTCCTCCGGTATTCGGGAGTTGCATAATCTCATAGTCTAAGGAACTTTGTATAAGTCATGAAGAAAGCAATAGCAATGAAACTAACATCATTATAATACTAAGCCAACGGATGGGTCATGTCCATCACATCATTCTCCTAATGATGTGATCCCATTCATCATATGACAACACATGTCTGTGGTTAGGAAACATAACCATCTTTGATTAATGAGCTAGTCAAGTAGAGGCATACTAGGGACTAAATGTTTTTGTCTATGTACTCACACATGTACTAAGTTTTTGGTTAATACAATGCTACCATGAATAATAAACATTTATCATGAATTAAGGAAATAAATAATAACTTTATTATTGCCTCTAGGTCTGTGATGCCCCCGATTCAATCGTACACTAATCATACACGTAAATATGTACGATCAAGATCAGGGACTCACAGGAAGATATCACAACACAACACTAGACACAAATTAAAATAATGCAAGCTTTATATTACAAGCCTTGGGCCTCAAGGGCTCGAATACAAGCTCGATACACAAGAGTCAGCGGAAGCAACCATATCTGAGTACAGACATAAGTTAAACAAGTCTACCTTAAGAGGGGAAGGCCTAGCCTATCAAAGACTAGCATCTTCAAGCAGCTCCGAGCATCTTGCAGCATGTAGAAGAGTAAAGAATAGCAATTTAATATTTAACAAACATGTTGTAGAAACAACGCCCAGAGATCCTTCCTCGACTCCCTGCGAGAAAGCAATCCCGGGGCCACATATCCATCACATATCTGAAGTACCATTTCTAGTTATATAAGATCAGGATATACGTCTGAACGTCCATTACCGCGGACACGGTATTCGAGTATATATCTTCCCTGCATGGGTGCACCACGTTACCCAACACGCTCGATCACTCTGGCTGGACACACCTTTCTGGGGTCAATGCCCGGCCTTGGAAGATCAACACGTCGCAGCCCTACCTAGGCTCAGCAGAGAGGTCCCTGCCAGTCTACATCCTAAGCACTCCGAGGTCTTGGGCCCATCGCCCGCAGCACTCTGAGTCGTTGCGAGCAGGGTGGATACTAGCACCGCCTCGGATAGCCAGCACGATCCGACCGTGCCGCACTGCTGAACTGGACGTCTGACAAAGCTTCGGCTGATACTGCGACGTCGAGGCCCATATCTATTCACGCGTGGTGGTTAGTGCGTAAAGGCCAGAGGCCAACTCAGAACAAATACCCAAACCTGTCAGTGCATTGGGGGCTCGCGGAGACGAGCAGAGACTCGCGATAAGGTGACCCCATCGCCCCGTCTCGTGGACTTGCGGCAAGGGCCCAGACTGCCCGGCCGTGCCAGATGGAAAACTCGTGGGTGCTCTACGGGCCCGCCCGATTTTCACATCAACTCAAGGGTACCCCTCAGGGCCGACCAGACTTCAACAATGGTCTCAAATAAGTCAATGTAACCGTTTGTCCAAACATCAAGGGGAAAAGTCGAGGAATCACCCAGGGAGGATTCCACTTGATGTAATCATCAAGGTGAACATAAGAGGATCCACCCTCGAGGTTCACACTTGAGGTGTTGCACGACAGAACCATATCGGGAATGGTGAACGAGGAACCACCCTTGTAGACCACGACCGAATAGCTACACTACAGAATTATCATCAGGAGTGCGTTATGAGGGATCACCCTCGGCACTCGATAGTAAATCTGAGGGGCGTGAGGTGATGTGAGGTGTCAGGCTTTGGTCATCGATCACATTGATCAAGTCATCGGAGATGAAGCAGGGGCAACAAGGACAATGTGGGGGTCACTGATGAATCACTAACCAACCTATACTAAGCAGTTTAGGATAAGCAGGTAAGGTACAACAGCAGGTTACAAAAGCAGGTTATGCATCATAATAGGAGCAATCAATAACAGTAGCAAAATCTAATGCAAGCAT
>NC_041381.1:48709426-48710587 GCF_002162155.2 Triticum dicoccoides | reverse complement strand
GAGAAGGAGGGGTCATCGTCGACATAGTCGATCACAGCGGCATCGACAGCCATCAGGGGGTCTACCGAAGAGAAGAGGGGGGAGAAACCTGTAAATACATAGCAAGCAAGAGCATAATAGGACAACAGGCAAAGCTAGACGTGTTCTAACATGATGCTACACACTACCAGCGAAGGGGGATAACATCCGGGAATGCTTTCCTGAAGTTTGGCATTTTCGGACAGACGAACCGAATGGGAAAGGTTGCATGTTTTCTATGCTACGGATGTGTGGCAGATGAACGAACCACGCGTTCAGATTCGTCTCATCGTTCTGAGCAACTTTCATGTATAAAGTTTTTCGATCCAAGTTACATTTTACTTCTATTAATTTTCAAAGTTTTATTAATATTCTGAACTTAATTTTAATACGAAAACAAATGCTAAAAAGCTAGGCACACCCAGCACAGTGTACACAAAAGTGTACCCATTGGCTGACAGGTGGGCCAGGGGGTCCCAGTTGACCAGTCAACAAGGGGTGGGGGCCCCTGTCATAAATAGACCTAACTAATTACTGATTAGCTAATTATTTTAGCAGGTTAACTTCTGATAAGCTAATCAAGAAAATTTTAATTAAGTTAATTAATTGATTAATTAATTAATTATGATTATTATTAATCTATTTTTATCTTTCTTTTCTTTTCCCTCTTTTTAGCGTGGGGCCCATAGGCCATTGGGCCACTGGGGCCAAACGGGTGGTGCTAACGGGTGCATCGGCACCCGACGGGTGCGTGCGAGGTGAAACCCGCCCGGGCGCATAGCGAGGCCGCTGGGCGACGGGGAAGTCTGCCGGGCACCGCGAGCGAGCAGTGGAGGGGCAGCGGCGGCAGTGGAGCCGGCGAGCCCGGGCGAGGGTGGCCGTCGGTGGGGCGCAGAGTGGCAGACTGGCGGGGCAACTACAACAGAGGAGGACAGGAGCCGGGAGTAGCAGCAGTACAACAGCGCATGGACGGCGCTGGACGCGGTTCGGGCGCGCGCGAGGTGGCCGCGTCTGCTCGAGCGGGGGCGACGGGCGCGAGCCGAGCGAGCCCAGTGCACGACCGGAGCACGGTGGTCATGCACGGGCGTCGGGACGGCCGCGGTGAGCGCGAGGACGCGGGCCGGAGCACACACGTGTAATGGG
>NC_041381.1:48678181-48708950 GCF_002162155.2 Triticum dicoccoides | reverse complement strand
ACGAGGCGGCGGGGCGACGTCAGGGCAAGTGGTCCCAGGCGGTCGGGGCTGGCGACGGTGACGAGGCCCTCGACCGGTGGCGTCACGGCGAGGTCGACGGGAGGTGTTGGGGCCGAGCCCCAGTTCCTATTGGGGGGGCATGACAGCGAGCGAGAGAGGTGGAGGGTTCGCGCATGGGGCTCTCCCTTGGCGGCGCTGGAGGGAGAGGGTGGAGATCGTGGGGGAGTGGGTGTTGCTTCTAGGGTTCGGTTCGGGGGATTTGGGGTTATAGGCCAGGGGGTGTGGGGAGTGGGCCGGCTTGCTTGGAGGGGGCAGTTGGACCGAGGCCCAGTGGGAAAGGGGCTATTCTTTTTGCTTTTATCTTTTCTATTTTCCATTTTCTCTTTTTATTTTGCATTTTCTTTTTGTACCAAATGAGTTTTGTTTTGAACAAAACTTGGCACATAAATCTAACACAATATATTGAGATGGAACAAAAAGTATGGGGTAAAAAGGAGTTGTCTAACCATTTTTAGAAACTGAAAAGGCCAAATAATTTGTTGCTGGATCAAAAATTAATTCCCAGGGGCATTTTGGGAATTCAAAAAATGTTGGTTTCAACAAGACAAATAACCAGAGATTATTTGCCACAGTTTGAACATTTTAGCCTTCATGTTTGAAAACTTTGAGCTTTGGACATTAATTTGAATTTGAATTTGGATTGCGATTTGGATCAACCAAGGATTAGCAATAGTAAGAGTGGTGACGTGGCACTATTAACTTGGGATTACTGTAGCTTAATTATCCGGGCATCACAAGGGCATATTTCCTTCAGTAGCTAGTAGCGTCAGATAGATATACGGAAACTTCTTGTTCGACCAATCTCACGGAGAAAGAAAGGTTGATCACTTCTCTCTGTATATGTTCATCATGATGATCTTGTGTACTTAATGGTTCCTTCATTTGCTTACTAGCTAGCATCTTGAGTTCTCTTTATACATATGGTAGCTAGCGTCGACCAAGCACGGAGATAAGAGAGGTCACTTCTCTCTAGCTATTAGCTAGCTAACACAATATATGAAACCCCTAAATAATTAACCCTCCAAAAACCCCTAAACCACCCCCCCCTCAAAAAAAAACAAAAACCCCAGCTCCTGAGTTGCTGACGTGTGGATGCCATTTGGTCCCGGTTGGTGTAACCAACCGGGACTAAAGGCCCTCCTGCCTGGGCTCGCTGCAGCGGCCGCGTGGAGCACGATCTGTCCCGGTTCGTAAGCGAACCGGGAGTAAAGGTTTTGGGCTTTAGTCTTGACCCATTAGTCTCGGTTCCTAAAACGGGACTAATGGGCCTCTGGAACCGGGGCAAATGACCCATTTTCTACTAGTGCCAAAATACTAACTATTTTGTCTTTACTTGATAGAATATTTAATGTTTACAAATGAAATACTACGAACCAATTATATAGCACCTATTGTTATGTTCTGATACTATCCATTGGTAATGAACAAGGATTAAGTTTCAGTAACTATCCTTTTCTCTCTGGGAAATCTTTTGTAGCCCTAAAGTGCTTTACATGTATAGTATAGGGCAATGGGCTCCATTATCATTGACTTTAGTGATACTAGATGCACTGGCTGTCTTCATTACTTGATCCCTCTGTGATTCTCAACATAGTGCACAACATGTCTATTTATACATCAATGTTGAAATACTTCGTCCAGCAATTCAAGCTTGTTGTCTGATAGTTTTTTTTCTTTGGAGTTTGTAGGCTTTGAGAGTAAGAAGGGAAGAGAAAGAAAAAGATAGCATAAGAGCACTACGAATGGGAACATGGAGGAAAGTGTAAGTTTTTTGTTTATACCCGTCATGTTGGAGATGCATATAATTAGTTATGTGCTAATGTCTCCCATTCCTATGGTTCTTGAGCACTCCTTCCTCTCCCCTCCCTTTCTCTTGCACATTAGATTAATGCATAAATAGTAAATATGTGTGTACATACTTAGACAATTTGAGATCAAGAAGGCTATTCGAGAAGAGGAAGAAAACATAGCCTGAGAGCAGTGGGGATAGGAACATGGTGGAAAGCCTAACTTGCTTTTTTCACCTCTAGTGTTGGAGGTGATAATTTAGTTTGGTATTTCCTGATTTCTCCTATTCCAATTGTTCTCAAGCACTCCTTCCTTTTCTTTTTGGCTTGCTTGGTTGCTTTAGTGTAAAAACAAAATATATATGCACATATTTGTTATGAGATCTCAAAAGCAAGCTAGGAAGAGTAAGAAGGGGAAGTAATAAGAGCAGAGGGAATGAGAACATAGAGGAAAAGCCTAACTTATTGGTCCATTTCTTGTGTTGAGATGGAAATTTAGTTTGATATTTCCCGATGCCTTTCCTTCCTATCGTAATGTGCCCATTCCTCTTCTTTTCGTTTGTTAAATCACAGTAGTAGAAAAACAAAACATGTATGTGCATATATTCAGGTGATACGAGTTGTCCACTGTGAGGCGGGGAGAGTAAAAAAGAGGGCCGAAGAGTGATGGGCATGGGAACATGATGGAAGGCTGAAGAACTCAGTTTCTCGTCTAAGACTGAAAGAGGCTTTGTTTTGAGTTTTTATAATGCCTCTTATCCCTATTGTTCTTTTGTGTTCCTTCCTCTTCCTTCTGGATCACACAACATAAAAAAATGATGCATAGTATAATATGATTTCATTCAACTTCATAGACCCTGCATAGTTTTCTATGTTTGTTTGTTTTTTTGTTTGTTTGTTTGGCATGCTTTAAACCATTCATAAGAAAATATAAGATGTCAGATTAACGGGGCTACTGGTTTAGATAATTTAGTAGTACTGTAATTCATTTTTGAGATTTTACTAGCACCACAAAACAAACCAAGACATTTATATGAAGTACACACCGCTGTATTTGAAAAGGGAATAGTCGTAGAAAACAAGCACATCTTAAGACTTGCTGTAAGATGTGACGCAAAACTTTAATACATGAACTACTACAAATTCTTCACTAGTTCTCATATGTTGACCCCATGATGTAAATAGAATCAGTTCAATGACACATTGTAGGTAAGAGTTATAGCAGAAACAAGAGTAAGAAAGATGGTAATTAGCTCAGAAAACATGTAACAGTAAATGATTGTGCCTAGGGACTTCAGACGTGCACATAGTAAACTAATGGATATATAAGCAAGCTAGCAAGAACCAACAACTTCGAAAATTCTAAAATCTAATGAAATTTGTACATGATTATAAAAAGATGTTTTCATATAGATTGTTTAGACCTGCAGGATAAGGCTTTGATCCTTGGTGGGTGTTTGCATTTCAACCTGGGTTATTTTGATCCTTCTAGTGATGGTGGCAGAGCTACAAGGTTGTAATTGTGAAGTACGTTGATGGGTGGAAGAAGTACTAAACTCTCTTCAGGATCTCGTTCTTTGTGTGTGAATGTTGTCCCGAAAATACTAGGTGGTTCATCATGTTGCTTAGGCCATCCATGTTGAACTAATGTGTACAGTAAGTTTAGAGTAAATATCTGATCATTATGTCTTCATATATTTTCCTCACAGGGGTTGTGCTTGATGGTTCCTTGGAGATATGTTTTCCTATATTTCTTTCTATGGGGATCTGTTTCCTTAGAATAAATTGCTTAGTACTGGACAATAGGACTATACAATTATTTTTCTTGATAAAATGGCATATAGACATTTTGGTTTTGCTTATATGATTTATCTCAGATCATGGTTTAATCACATCATGGCATCTATATAATGTAGCTCCTGTCTAAAGTACCTTGTGTTCAAATTAATTTTTACCTCAATGGTTCTTCACCCACTATTTTGTAAATTTTCGATGTTAACTTACGGTTTACTTTGTCCAATTTCATATTATTTTTAGCTCATAACTTCTTATTGCTACATACTTTGACACTTTAAATGCTCACGCAGATACATGTATTGTTCAGATAATAGGCTTATACACATATTATGTACTGGTCTTGGATATGGGTAATAAAGGTAAGAAAAAGAGATCTTTCGCCACATTCCCTTACTTAATATTAGAGGATAATAGGACATGGCTAGTTATTCTATGGCCCCATTATCATTGATTGCGGAATGATGCCTCCATGCACCAGGTGTCTTCATTGCTTACTTCTTAAAGGTTATGTATATGGTGCACCCAATATTTATAGCTCAAAGTTGGAACATTTTTTCCAATAATTCAAGCTTGTTCTTTGAGATTATTTTGTATTGTTAGATTTGTATGCACTTGCATAGCCAGACTGAATTGAAAAGGCTATGCAATGCAGCTACTAGAGGTGAGAGCAAGTCGGGAAGAGGAAGAAAGAGAGAGTTCAAGAGCAATAGGAATGGGAACATGGAGGAAAACCCTTGTTGTTTATTGGACCTCTAGTGTTGGAGGTGCAAATTTTGGCATGCATCCTTTCCTAATGGCTCCCATTCCTACCGTTCTTGTTCACTCCTTCCTCTTCCTTTTGGCTTACGCAATAGCTCATATGGAGAAACCATAGGCATGTGTCGATAAATTTAGATAACATGAGACTTCAAAATTGAGCCCAGAAGAGGAAGAATAGAGAGCCTTAGAGTAGTGGGAATGGGAACATGGAGGAAAGCCTAACTTCCTTGGTTTTGACGTCTTGTACTGGAGGTGATAATCTAGTTTCGTGTTTCCCGACGCCTCCCATTCCTATTGTTCTAAAGCAATCCTTCCTCTTCAATTTTTGGCATGCTTGGTTAATTTAGCTTACAAAACAAATATATATGTGTGCACATGTTCAATGTCAACTCTCAAAAGCGAGCTAGGAAGAGGAAGAAAGAGAGGTCCTAAGAGCAATGGCAATGAGAACATAGAGGAAAAACTAACATATCGGCTCTTCACCTCTTCTATTGAGGTGGAAATCTTGTTTGGTATTTCTCAATGCCTCTCATTCCTATCGTTCTTAAGCACCTCCTTCCTCTTGCTTTTTCTTTGCTAAATCGTTTAGAAGGAATACTAAACATATATGTGGACACAATGAGATGATATGAGATGTCCATTGTGAGATAGGAAGACAAAGTAAAGATGGCCTAAGAGCAGTGTGCATGGAAACCTGCTGACAGGTTAAAGCCCCCGTTCATCGTCTGACACTAGAGGATGCTTTGGTTTTAGTTTCTTGATGCTCTCATGCCTATTGTTCTTTGCTACTCCTTCCTCTTCCTTTTGGACATCACATCATAAAATGGATTAAAGTATGACATGATTTGGTTCAAGTTCATGCCACCTCACTCACGACAATGGAGACTTACACACGGAGGCTTTGCCGCAAAAACCTCTGGCTCGCCATCAAGCACTCGCAGCTCGAGCCAATGCCGGATGCGGTAGCCAAAGCGAATTCCACCCGACTGGCGAAGGCGCAGGAGCGCGCGGTCTATAAGATGACTAGCGTCATCTCCTCCTCTGACGACTCTGACCTCTCCGATGGCTCCCACGACTCCAGCTCCAATAATGGGACCCCTCCCTTCGCTGATGCCTACACGGAGGGGTACAACCGCACCGATAGACGCAAGGGGAAAGGGTCTGAAGAGGAAATGGTGATTTCCTCCGCCCTTCTCCTGCTTAGTTTAGTTATTAAGCTATTTTAGTTTAGATCTATGTTCGTTTGGTGTGGACTATGTATTTTGGTTCGGTGAACTTTCATGTTTCACTAGTAGAAAAACACCAAATAGACCCGGTTCGTAAGGGCCTTTAGTCCCGGTTCCTGAACTGGGACTAATGGGTCGTTACTAATACCTCCACCCATTAGTCCCGGTTCAAACACGAACCGGGACCAATGTGCCTCCACGTGGCCCCGTGCACCGAGCCCAGTCAGGGGGCCTTTGGTCCCGGTTGGTGGCTCCAACCGGGACCAAAAGGCATCCACGCGTCAGCATTCAAGTGGCTAGGGTTTTGTTTTTTTTTTGAAAGGAGGGGGGGTTGGAGGTTTTGGGGGGTTAATTTAGGTGTTTCATATATTGTGTTAGCTAGCTAATTAATAGAGAGAAGTGTCCTCTCTTATGTCCGTGCTTGGTCGACGCTACGTACTATATATACATAAGTGATCGAGAGAACCATTCAGTACAGAAGTTCGTCATGCATACCGAGAGAAGTGATCGATCGACCTCTCCTTCTCCGAGAGATTGGTTGAACAACAAGTTTTCGTATCATGTATCCGACGCTACTGTCTACATACATGTACAATATGTATAAGATCTCTTAATTACAAACCCCTAGCAATTGAAATCAATTTCCACATGGTATTCTCCGGCTTTACTGATGACGTGGTCAAGAAAGAATCTCGCCAATTCCTCTTGAATTGCTTTCATGCGATCTGATTCTAGGAGTTCATTCCGCATCTGCCACGTCTAATTAGAAGAAGGGGGTTAATTAATACATATATATGAATGAAACTCAACACAAATGATGGTGTAATAAAATGAAATTGTGAATATTATTGCTTACGCACTTCATATTGTCTTTTAGAGTAGCCCCGCTTGTTTTTCAAAGTCGCGGTGTGGACGAACTCGCACACGTAGTATCCACAAAAATCATTCCCTTCCTCCTGCCACAAGCACTTTACGAGAAATAGAGGTGAATCAAACTGATAATGAAGCATTATAAATGGCATTGATGAAAGTATAGCTATAGAATCAATGGGAGATGCGCACAACTAGCTAGCCAGTAGTACTTACTTTCGGGTATGTATATCGCAGCTCCTTCGGCAGTCCCGGAGCTTCTGAGGTGAACTGTTTCCAAACCATGCAAGACAAAGAAAATAATTATTATTACTTGAGATATCAGGAAATGAACAAAAAGTTGCCAATATGGTGCGATAATGATCGATTGAACTTACTTGTTGAGCATTTCAGTCATGTCCGCATAGGTTTCGGGATCTTTCCGTCTCGAGTCTAAGACGGTTACTAGTCCACGCTCAAGCTTAATCTCCAGAAGAATATAGTGGTACCTGCGCATGCATGCATAACTCATCAATTACATTACTATAATTAACCTCGCTCGAGTAATAAGGGAGACCGAATATGCACACGACAGTAACACTCACTTGCCGTTGTAAGGAAAGAGTATGGTATCTTTGTTTTGATTTTTGATCAACAATCGTAGCAAGATGTCCTCGGCCTCTTTGACGTTCTTTTCAACCAGAAATACATCTATGATATTTGTGTTAATGAACCCAATATCATAAATTTCTTGTTTTTTGCACTCGACGATCTTCAATCTGCATAATATATTGAGGATAATTAATTATAAATACATGCAATGAAAGAGCCGAGCTATATATAGAGACTTAATGACAGAAATAGTACTTACAGGCAGTAGCAAAAGACCATTAATTTATCGAGGGCTTTTTGATTGAAGAACGCGAAGAACTCCCCAAATGGAACACACAACAGATCATTTGAAATGAGGACGTGCTCCTCTTTAATGTTCAGATACAAACTGTTCGTCCCCTCAGACTCTCTGTAGGTTTTCATGTACCAACTATGGAATCTTCGCATCATTGTTGTCGTAGATTTTTCATCTTTGACCAGAGGCTTCCCGTACTCGTATCTGTGTTCGTCCACCGCCATGAAATCAAGAAGTGCATCGTCAGGCAGGTAATCTTCAAGATTGCCATAACCGGCCACCGTCCCCGGAGCATTAGACACATTGAGCGGGGGGCACGATTGCTGTGCTTGTTCGCCGAGCTGGGCAATTTTTTCCCCTTTGCTCGTTCTTTTAACCTTTTATCACTGACAGTAGTTCCCGACCGCTGGGCTTGGAGATATGTCTGTTCAGTAATGCGCTCATAGTTGGTTCTCGGTGGAGACTTTGGTGGTTTCCTTAGGGCATCGATAGTGCGCTTTGCTTTCACCGGATCTACCTTCTCCTCCGGAGGTGGATGTCTCTTTGCTTTCACCCCTTCAAAGAACTCCTTCACGTGGGTCTGCACAATCGTATCGTTTTCCTCCTCGGACCTCTCGTACGGTAACTTCTCTAGAGGCTTGAGAGATGGACCGTATTTGTATTGCCTCCCGCCTCTGGTTGTGCTGCTAGACGCCGGAGCAGACGGAGTGGCTGCGGCGTCTGTCTTCTTTCGTGCTTGCTTACGAGGCAGAGGAGAAGGAGTACGACGCGCCGGAGCAGCCGGGGCGGTGGCGGGTCTCTTCCGCCCTTGCTGGCGAGGCGGAGAAGGAGGAGGCTGCTGGCTGCTCGGGAGCGCCGGCGCAAGCGGAGAAGGAGGCGGAGTGCCGTCACGCGCCGGAGAAGGAGGCGGAGTGCCGCCACGCGTGCCCTGATCGTCACTCGGCGGAGGAGGAGGCGATGGAGGAGGCGGAGTGCCCTGACTCGCCGGAGGAGGAGGAGGCGGTGGAGGAGGCGGAGTGCCCTGACTCGCCGGAGGAGGAGGAGGAGGCGGAGGCGTCCAGTTCGGAAGGTTGATGAGCTCCTTCCGCCATAGGTATGGAGTCTTCAGAGCAGAACTAGCCTAGTCTCCCCTTCAGCGGTAGGGTGGTTAAGCACGAGGTCCTCAAATCCCTTCGTTATTTCATCCACCATCACCTTAGCATATCCTTCTGGAATCGGCCGACAGTGATAAGTTGCTCCGGATCCACTAGGATAAACAGAGCCAACAGCCGCCTTGACCTTCAAATTCATCCATCGCGCCATAATGTGGCAATGTTGAGACTCCGTGATAGCATCCATGGGATAGCTGGCAGGAGCCGTCAAGACATGCTCCAGCTGAAGCAGCTCGGTGGAAGCCACGCTGCTTCTCCGCTGAGAGGGCGGGGTAGCTTCGGGGGAAGCTTCGGCAGGTCGTTTGCTGCGATCTGCTGCTTCTCGTTCCTCTAGCCCCATTACCCTTTCGTGCAGCGCCTACAGTTGGCCCTGCTCCAGTTTCTTCCTCCTCTCGTGGGTTTTGTAACCCCCTGCGTCCAGAAAACCAACCTTCCATGGAATGGAGCCTGGCGTGCCTCGTGTCCGCCCAGGTTGCTCAGGATTCCCGAGGGCCATTGTGAGCTCGTCCTTCTCCCTGTCTGGTATGAATGTCCCTTTCTGCGTTGCATTGATATACTTCCGAAGGTTCTTGACTGGTATTTCCAGTTGCTCGTCCATCCAACGGCACATCCCTGATACAGGGTCCAATGTTCCGCCAGCCCCGAA
Organism: Triticum dicoccoides; assembly: GCF_002162155.2. NCBI lineage: Eukaryota > Viridiplantae > Streptophyta > Magnoliopsida > Poales > Poaceae > Triticum > Triticum dicoccoides. Next base: position 48,699,768 of record NC_041381.1, on the reverse strand, counting down.
GAACCAAGTCCGGCAACGGTCTGGCCATCTCATTGTCTCTGGTTCGATCCCTTTTTCAAGCAGATCATTCTCAGCCTTGGACCACTTAGGCCGGGCTTTGAGGTAGCCACCTGACCCCGTGCGATGGTGAAGCTTCTTCTTCGCAGCATTTTGCTTGTTCGTCGCCGACATCTTCTTACTCTTTTCCGATGTCTTGTGGGCCACAAATGTGGGCCAGTGATCTTTGATCTTCTCATATTTGCTGATGAATTCTGGGGTCTTTTTTTTGACAAAATGGTTCAACTCTTTCCTCCACCTCCTGAATAGGGTTGCCATCTTCTTAAGAGCACAAGACTTGATTAATTGCACTTTAACTGGCTTCTCCGGATCCTCCTCTGGCGGTAGGGTGAAATTTGCCTTCAGCTGAGTCCAAAGATCTTCTTTCTGCATATCATTGACATAAGACACCTCAGGGTCGTCCTTAGGCTCATACCATTGCTGGATGCTGATCAGGATCTTGTCCCTAACAAGAACCCCGCACTGAGCAGAAAATGCGTTCTTTGTCCGGATGGGTTCAATCGGTTCGCCGTCGGGCGTGATTTCTATGATCTCAAACCTTTCATCCGAGCTCAACTTTTTCTTCGGGCCTCGTCTCCTTACCGAAGTTGTGCTCGATACGGAGGGCTAGAAATTAAAAGGAAGAAAGACGAGAGTAATTAATATGTGTACATATACCAAAATAATGAATGCATCAATTAACTAGTCAGCACGGGCTTAACTAATATATATATACCTGGCCGGAATCGGTTCGGTCACCGGGGCAGTCAGCACGGTCTCCTTCTTGTACCTCCATTGGGTCATCACCGGAGCCATCATGAACATAGCCCTCTTCTTGTACCGGCATTAATGGGCCGGAGCCATCATGAACATAGCCCTCTTCTTCACTCAGTCCTTCCTCACCAATGACGTCGATGAAAAATGACGCAACAACATCAGTTCCTTCTGCGATCATCTCCCCCAACATCGCTTCTGTTGCTTCGTCTCGGTAGTGCTCCATAGTTTCTGCAAATATTTACAACATGTCAATTATTATTCAAACATGGTACAGATGAATATATATATTAGTGGCAAACGTAGAACTAGCTAGCTAATCACAATAAGGAATCATGTTTGTGGCCTCGACGCTGCTTCTCTAGGGTTTGGGATCGCCTCGACACAACGCTTCAAGGGTTTGGGGTGGCCTCGACGACAACGCTCTTTTAACTTGGTAAATTTGGGTGGCCTCGAGAGTTTTGGTCGAGCTAGAGGGCCGAGGGGGGTGCTGCCGTTGTATAGGTTATCACGGTCGAGAGGGGGTATATATATCGACCGCCCCTCATGTCGAAGTTATCTTGAGGGGGCGGCGAGGGCGAAGGCGAGCAGCCTGACGGCGACAGACCCGATAAAACATAAGAAAACGAAGAAGAGATAAAAAGAGGAGAAGAAGAAAGGAATAGAGGAGAAGATCGAAGAAAAAAAAGAAGAAAAAAAAGAAGAGAAGAAGAAAGCAATAGAGGAGAAGAAGAAAAAATAGAATTTTTCTATTTTTTCTTCTTCTCCTCTATTCCTTTCTTCTTCTCCTCTTCCTTTTCTTCTTTTTTGTTCTTCTTATTTATTTCTCCTCTATTCCTTTCTTTCTTCTTCTCCTCTTCTTTTTCTTCTTCTCCCTCGAGAAAGGAAAATAATTAAGGAAAAGGAAGAAAAGAGGAAGAAGGAAGAGAAGGAAGAAGAAGAAGAAAGGAATAGAGGACAAGAAGAAAAAATAGAATTTTTTTTTATATTTTTTCTTCTTCTCCTCTTCTTTTTTCTTCTTCTTATTTATTTCTCCTCTTCTTTATCTCTCCTCTTCTTCTCTTTTCTTCCTCTTATTATTTTCCTTTTTCCTCTCATTCTTTTTCTTCTTCTTCTTCCTTCTTCCTTCTTCCTCTTTTCTTCCTTTTCCTTATTTTACTTTTTCCTCTACACTAACCTAATTAAAATGCACTAACCTAAAATCGATATCTACTAACAACCTAAATAAAAAATTAATGCATATATGAAAAAACATTTATAAACAAAAAAATGCTATGAACATTATATTCATTTAAATACATTATAACTGAGCACTTTTCCAGCCCTCTCAGGCCACAAGCCTTTCCAACTGTTTGATCGTGATTGTTGAGGCTTTCAGACCATTAGATTAGCTGTGAGTCACGCCTAATCCAGCTTCGTTCGCTAATACGGACCGCTAACGTGCCGGGGCAGCTGCTCCCGCAGCAAAATTGCTGTAACGTGGTTTATTGGGCTCGTTCTCGCAGGAAGCCCATTGGAAACTCCCTTCACTCGATGCCCCCCTCCCTTCGTCTCGACTTCTCTCTCTCAGCCCCTCCTCATTCTAACCGCGCTTGGGTGGCGGCGGCGGTGAAGTGCCTCCCCCTTTCAGGTGAGATCTGTAGCGCGACAGGCGGCAGTAGCGGTGAAGTGCCTCCACCTCCAGGTGAGATCTGTTGCGCACACGATCTCTCTCTCACACACACCATCGCGGATCAGCGCCGCCGTAGCCTGTGTTCAATCCCACACCGCCGCCTCTATCTTCCAGCGACGTCGTCTCGCCGCCCTCGGCCTCACCATCAACTGATGGAGGGGAGTGATACTGCCACCTCCATCTCCCCTGTCCCTACCTCTGAATCCAACTGAGAAGAAACTCATCTCTTCCCCTCTCCCAGGGCATCCTATCTTACCCTCCCGTGGCTCCTCGTCCTCCTCCCATGGCCACCAAATTCTCCAAGGATTTTTTATTCAAGTTGTTCTTTGTCACCAGGTCGCCGGCAAGGTCTTAGTCCATGATTTGTTCGTCTGATTTTTTATTCAAGTTGTTCTTTGTCACCAGGTCGCCGGCAAGGTCTTAGTCCAAGGATTTTTTATCCGTGGGAATGATGTTTCATCGCGGATTGCACAAAGAAGTGCCGCGTCTTGACTCAGATTGGTCTGGATTTGTGCAGATGGTGGAGGTGGAAAAGTCTGAGCGAGGGCTCAAGGAGGTGGAGGAAGAGATGGTGGCCAGCACCGCTCCTTCGGCCAGGAAAACGTGGGCACTCCTGTTTGTTCATATCGACTAAATCGCGGGGTCGGTGAGTCACTATTGCCCAAAACCAAGCAGTGGATGGCGCTCACCAGCAAAAGCAGTCACATAATCATCTTCAGGGCTAAGATCAACGTGCTCCTGCCCTTTAGGCCCTTTGCCATCACGCTCCACTACCTCTCCAGAAACCACAATCATCACACTTATAAATTAATTTTCAGTATTCATCAGAATTGTACAGTATTACTTGCCCTTTTATGTTTAATTATTTTTTCTATTTAGTGTTACTTTTGAATCTTTTATAGCACAAGAATCCGTTTCTTCTTATAAATTCCATGTCACGTTTAGTCACAGGAGCAAGACTGACCTGTAGTGCCTTCTATATCCTCAATTTTCTATCTTCAAACGGTTCATATTAAGCAGATGTGCTCAAACATGTAATTATGTTTCCCCAACAATTGTGCTTTATGCTAACATAATTTGAAATGAATCCCTGTGTTCTAGGAGGACAAATTCGAGCTCCATATTACTTGGTCTGCTGCTTCTTCTGGGTTGTTTTCTACCTTCCAGTAGATTCTGTGAAGCTCCAATGGCTAACAAACAGGTAAGTGCTCGTGCACTATTATGCCTCAAGTTAATTATCTTGCGATGCAATTTCATATTTTATGGTCTGATTGCTCTAGGTGGAACTGACCGCTCTACTACAGTGTGATTGCTTTTGATGGAACTAACTGCTCTATTGCATGACATTGCTAGGTCGCCAGTCCGTTCTTGATTTCGATTATGGGCGTGATATTGTGATATTATCCATGAACTGGAGAATGGAGTGAAAACAATTGGTTTACTGATGAACTTGACAGTTAGTATTTTTATGGCAGATGCATCGAATTTAAGTGTCAGGAGTCTGCCTTTTGGTATGTCCTTGTGGTGCGTTGCCTCTCCATTAAATTCTCATGTTCGCGGATTCTGAAGTGTAGTTATATTGTGTCATGCCTTTTTAGATGAAAATAGAATGGAGTAGTATGTTCCATCACTTGGGACCATGTAATTATATTATTTGATATTTAGTATAGAGTTCTGAACTATCTTGGTTGGGCTTGATTCAGGCAAAAAAATACTTCTGCAAAGTTGTAGTCACAACTATAATTATCCAAGGAGGAAGTGTTGTAAAAGGAGGAGATGTCTTGCACTACTGCTGCTTGGTACCATACATGAACGTCTTCATTAGGAGTTTGCTGCATGGTTGGAGGTCAGCTCAGCTTTTCTATCTGCTTAACTTTTGCGGATATAAAAAATTATGTAGTCTTGAAGCTGAAATTTAGTTGATTGAAAGTAAAGAGATTCAGAGTAAGAGACTTTTTTTTGCACTCAGGGGACGAGCATGGTAACATGTCTTCTCACTCCAATATTTGAGACTGAATTTGATAAAATTAGGCACTGCAATTTTTTTCAAATTATTGGCAAAATACACTCATGGACTGTTTTAAAGAAAACAAAAGTGCGTAATTTTCCTCTGCTTTGTGTTGAAGTCCTCTTGTATAGGGCATTTGAGGTTCTGTTTAGTGCATAATTTGGCGAATCTTTTGCAGCAAACACTCATTTGTTTGCTTTGCCATGAAATTTCCTACATACGACCGTCCTGTCTATCCAGGTGCCATAATTTTAGGTTTGACATCTAATAAGTTAACTTCAAATTTGAATGCCATGTATAGCATTTTCAGAATTGGAGTGACGGCATCGGTCATCGCTACTACTTTAGTGATCTAAAACGTCTTATATTATCTTACAGAGGTAGTATTTGGGTTGTCATTGACATCACACATTGACTGGCGATGTTGCATGTCAGAGGGGTCTACTCATACGTGCAGTTTTCCATTGTCTCTGGTGATTCTTTTCTTTATTTCCCACCTTGCACGTTTGGTATATTCATGGGTTCACCCTTCTTTCTAATATTTTAGTTTACTAAAATCGTAACTATTGGTGTCAAAACCTTATATTCGATGCTATTGCACATCAGTACCATTACCCTGTTTGCAGATTTTTAGTTAACCTGTATTAGAAGAAATCATACACCAACTTACAATCCTACTAAAAAAAGATATTGAAAATCAAATAAAACGTAAGCCAAAAAGATGATCAATACATTGGTACTATTTGGATCATGCTTCTTACATATATGTTTGATTACATTATCTATACAATTCTATAATTGTCCACATTATTTTCCTTAGCTTAACATGCCATTGCATTCCATACATAATTACCTGTTATAACAACAATTATAAGGTGAACCATGTTTGCCGCGACTTGCACATTTTTAATGTTCAATGGACTAAGACCAGAGTTTTCCCATCTATACACATTCTATTTGCATTACATTTTTCTGTAAAATAATACTGACATCTTCATCATTGTGTTCTACAGGAAGGTAGTTGATGTCACTAGAGATAATAAACCATTTTGATTCCAATACCATACCATGTTGATCTACACCTGGTGTGCTTTCTCTCCTATTTATGCTTTCGTTTGAGTGGTTCTAAGGCTCGCACATAATGATTGAGAAAAGTAGCACAATGTTTTTTTGGCTATTTGCTATCGATGGCATGTTGCAGTTTGCCATGGACCATGCTAAACGTGCATCTATCCGAGGAATACTGTACCTTATGGGATTTCTCATATATTTGTAGATTTATTGTATTTTCTTTGAATTGGACTGTAGATTTGTTGTTGTGTTGTCAGAATAAACAATGCATGAATTCGGTAACTGATTTTATAGCTGCAGTCTCCTAAGCACAATTACTGGTGCTTTATTTTCTAATCTTCAGTTTTCTTTTGTCGTTAAATACTATACAGCTTGGTTTTGTTACTAACTTTAATCCAATCATATATTTACATCAATCACTATTATTTTAGTGACAAAATAGACGGGCGCAGCAACGCGCGCCATCATGGTCTAGTACATACATATAGCCACATCCATTCATCATATAACTACCACATACATATATACATTAATTATATATATGAAAAAAATGCAATGAACAAAAAAATACACATGTATGTATGAAAAAAAAGCACTGAACACAGAGCCTCGACGGCGGCGGCTCACAACGGGGGCGGCCGGCGAGGGCGACGGCTGCGGCGGCGAGGGCGTCGGCGACGACCACGGCGGGCCGGGGCAGGGGCGTGGCCGGCGACGACGGCGACGGTGACGGCGACGACGGGCGCAGGCGACGACGACGGCGTCGGCGGGGGCGGCCGGCGGGCGGCGTCGGGGCAGCGCGTGGCGGCGACGGGGCAGGGGCGACGACGGGGGCCCGCGGACGGCGTCGATCTGGGCAGCCTGGCGGCGTCGATGAGCTCGGCATCGTCGGGAGGGCCGGGGGCAACTGGCGATGTGTTCATCAAATTTTTTTAAGTGCTGTATATATAGCAAGGGCATTGGTCCCGGTTCGTGACTCCAACCGGGACTAATGCCCCCTTTAGTACCGGTTGGTACCACCAACCGGGACCAAAGGCCTCTTTTCAGCAGCCCAACGGGCGGGAAGCGGCGATCTTTGGTCCCGGTTGGAGGCACCAACCGGGACTAAAGGGTGGGCATTGGTACCGGTTGGTGCCACGAGCCGGTACCAAAGGACCCTGTGCTGCCAGCGTCCGGGCCAAAGTTTAGTCCCACCTCGCTAGTTGAGAGGGGTGCGCAGTGGTTTATAAGCCCCACTGCCGCACCCCTCTCGAGCTCCTCTCCACCGTAGGCTTGCGGGCCTATTTGCTACTGCTTTGCCTGATGGGCCTGCTGGGCCTACTGCGGGCCTGAATCCTCGCCCATGGTAGGGTTTCTAGTCGTATTCAAGCCGTGGGGGGCCAGTAGGAGGCAATTTTTTTTGTTTTCTTTCTTGCTTTATTTATTTTATTTTGTTTCTACTTACAAAAAAATACTTATTGTTGCTATTTTTAATTATTTTCTAGTTTTTTTTGTTTTGTTTTCTGCATTATTTATTTTCTTTTGTTTTTGCTGTATTTTTTAATCTTTTTGCTTTTAGTTTTAGAAAAAATATAAACTTTCTGTTAGTGCCATTAGTTTTCAAATTTGAAAACACTTTTTTTATTTTTTTGTTTTCTTTCTTGCTTTATTTATTTTATTTTGTTTCTACTTACAACAAAATAATTATTGTTGCTATTTTTAATTATTAAGAGGGCCGAACCATAAGACATTAAAGCATTTCAAATGAACTATGAAAAAGTTGAAAGTTGGCATGGTATCGTAAATTCACCCACATAGCATGTGCATGCACAAAACGGACAATGGTATCATACTCGTGTGTTACAAAGTTGGCATGGTATCATCATAATATTTGTGGGAGAAAGTCTTCACTTTTTCTTCGCTTGTGTCATTTGCTTATTGCGCCGTAACCATGGATAATCTTCATCGCTTATCAGGATGCTGGGGTCAGCCTTGACTTTGAAGGGAGGAATATCACGAAACTTTTCATAATCTTCAGATATGTCTGTCTTGCCCTCCACTCCCACGATGTCTCTTTTTCCTGAAAGAACTATGTGGCACTTTGGCTCATCGTATGATGTATTCGCTCCTTATCTTTTCTTTTTCTCGGTCTGATAGACATGTCCTTCAACATAGATAACCTGTGCCACATCATTGGCTAGAACGAACGGTTCGTCAGTGTACCCAAGATTTTTCAGATCCACTGTTGTCATTCCGTACTGTGGGTCTACCTGTACCCCGCCTCCTGACAGATTGACCCATTTGCACTTAAATAAAGGGACCTTAAAATCATGTTCGTAGTCAAGTTCCCATATGTCCACTATGTAACCATAATATGTGTCCTTTCCCCTCTCAGTTGTTGCATCAAAGCGGACACCGCTGTTTTGGTTGGTGCTCTTTTGATCTTGGTCAATCGTGTAAAATGTATTCCCATTTATCTCGTATCCTTTCCAAATCGTAACAGTCGAAGATGGTCCCCTGGACAACAAGTACAACTCATCACAAACAGTGTTGTCACCTCTGAGACGTGCTTCCAACCAACTGCTGAAAGTCCTGATGTGTTCACATGTAATCCAGTCGTCGCACTACTCCGGGTGTTTGGAGCGGAGACTGTTCTTGTGTTCATCAACATACGGGGTCACCAAGGTAGAGTTCTGTAGAACTGTGTAGCGTGCTTGAGACCAAGAATATCAGTCCCTACATATTATTGAGTCCCTTCCAAGTGTGCCTTTTCCAGTCAGTCTCCCCTCATACCGCGATTGAGGGAGACCTATCTTCTTAAGGCCGGGAATGAAGTCAACACAAAACCCGATGACATCCTCTGTTTGATGGCCCATGGAGATGCTTCCTTCTGGCCTAGCGCGGTTACGGACATATTTCTTTAGGACTCCCATGAACCTCTCAAATGGGTACATATTGTGTAGAAATACGGGGCCCAGAATGACAATCCCGTCAACTAGATGAACTAGGACGTGCGTCATGATATTGAAGAAGGATGGTGGGAACACCAGCTCGAAACTGACAAGACATTGCACCACATCACTCCTTAGCCTTGGTATGATTTCTGGATCGATCACCTTTTGAGAGATTGCATTGAGGAATGCACATAGCTTCACAATGGCTAATCGGACATTTTCCGGTAGAATCCCCCTCAATGCAACCGGAAGCAGTTGCGTCATAATCACGTGGCAGTCATGAGACTTTAGGTTCTGAAACTTTTTCTCTGATATATTTATTATTCCTTTTATATTCTACGAGAAGCCAGTCGGGGCCTTCATACTAAGCAGGCATTCAAAGAAGATTTCCTTCTCTTCTTTGGTAAGAGCATAGCTGGCAGGACCTTCATACTGCTTTGGAGGCATGCCGTCTTTTTCGTGCGAATGTTGCAGGTCCTCCCGTGCCTCAGCTGTATCTTTTGTCTTCCCATACACGCCCAAGAAGCCTAGCAGGTTCATGCAAAGAATCTTCGTCACGTGCATCACGTCGATCGAAGAGCGGACCTCTAGGTCTTTCTAGTAGGGTAGGTCCCAAAATATAGATTTCTTCTTCCACATGGGTGCGTGTCCCCCAGCATCACTCGGAACAGCTAGTCCGTCGGGACCCTTTCCAAAGATTACGTGTAAATCATTGACCATAGCAAGTACGTGATCACCGGTACACATGGCGGGCTTCCTCCGGTGATCTGCCTCGCCTTTGAAATACTTGCCTTTCTTTCGACATTGATGGTTGGTCGGAAGAAATCGACGATGGCCCAGGTACACATTCTTCCTACAGCTTCCCAGGTATATACTATCGGTGTCAAGTAAACAATGCGTGCATGCGTGGTATCCCTTGTTTGTCTGTCCTGAAAGGTTACTGAGAGCGGGCCAATCGTTGATGGTCACGAACAGCAACGCCTTTAGGTGAAATTCCTCATGTTTGTGCTCATCCCACGTACGTACACCGTTTCCATTCCACAGCTGTAAAAGTTCTTCAACTAATGGCCTTAGGTACACATCAATGTCGTTGTCGGGTTGCTTAGGGCCTTGGATGAGAACTGGCATCATAATGAACTTCCGCTTCATGCACATCCAAGGAGGAAGGTTATACATACATAGAGTCACGGGCCAGGTGCTGTGATTGCTGCTCTGCTCCCCGAAAGGATTAATGCCATCCGCACTTAAAGCAAACCATATGTTCCTTGGGTCACTTGCAAACTCATCCCAGTACTTTCTCTCGATTTTTCTCCACTGTGACCCGTTAGCGGGTGCTCTCAACTTCCCGTCTTTCTTACGGTCCTTACTGTGCCATCGCATCAACTTGGCATGCTCTCCATTTCTGAATAGACGTTTCAACCGTGGTATTATAGGAGCATACCACATCACCTTCGCAGGAACCCTCTTCCTGGGGGGCTCGCCGTCAACATCACCAGGGTCATCTCGTCTGATCTTATACCGTAATGCACCGCATACCGGGCATGCGTTCAGATCCTTGTACGCACCGCGGTAGAGGATGTAGTCATTAGGGCATGCATGTATCTTCTGCACCTCCAATCCTAGAGGGCATACGACCTTCTTTGTTGCGTATGTACTGTCGGGCAATTCATTATCCTTTGGAAGCTTCTACTTCAATATTTTCAGTAGCTTCTCAAATCCTTTGTCAGGCACAGCATTCTCTGCCTTCCACTGCAACAATTCCAGTACGGTACCGAGCTTTGTGTTGCCATCTTCGCAATTGGGGTACAACTCTTTTTTGTGGTCCTCTAACATGCGATCGAACTTCAGCTTCTCCTTTTGACTTTCGCATTGCGTCCTTGCATCGACAATGACCCGGCGGAGATCATCATCATCGGGCACATCGTCTCGTTCCTCTTGATCTTCAGCAGCTTCGCCTGTTGCAGCATCATCGTGCACATCGTCTGGTTCCTCTTGATCTTCAGTAGCATCACCGTATTCAGGGGGCACATAGTTGTCATCGTACTTTTCTTCTTCGTCGTCTTCCATCATAACCCCTATTTCTCCGTGCCTCGTCCAAACATTATAGTGTGGCATGAAACCCTTGTAAAACAGGTGGGTGTGAAGGATTTTCCGGTCAGAGTAAGACTTCGTATTCCCACATACAGGGCATGGACAACACATAAAACCATTCTGCTTGTTTGCCTCAACCACTTCGAGAAATTCATGCACGCCCTTAATGTACTCGGAGGTGTGTCTTGAACCGTACATCCATTGCCGGTTCATCTGCGTGCATTATATATAATCAAGTGTGTCAAAAATCATTACAGAACATCATGAATAGATAATTAAGTGACCAAATTAATAGAAGTTCATCATCATATTAAAACCAAAGTACATACATAGTTCTCATCTAACAACATAAAGCTCTGCAGAGCATCTAAATTAATTAAACCATACATTGAAACTATGTAAAACATTTCAATGCGAAAACAAATGTGATCATAATCGCAACCAATGTAACAACTGATCCAACGGCATAATGATACCAAGCCTCGGTATGAATGGCATATTTTCTAATCTTTCTAATCTTCAAGCGCATTGCATCCATCTTGATCTTGTGATCATCCACGACATCCGCAACATGCAACTCCAATATCATCTTCTCCTCCTCAATTTTTCTAATTTTTTCCTTCAAGAAATTGTTTTCTTCTTCAACTAAATTTAACCTCTCGACAATAGGGTCGGTTGGAATTTTCGGTTCAACAACCTCCTAGATAAATAAAATTTATGTCACGTTGGTCGGCATAATTGTCATAAACAATAGATCAACCAATAGTTATGAAAAGATAATATATACCACATCCGAATCATAGACAGGACGAGGGCCGACGGGGGCGGATACCAAAACCATCACACTATATAAGATGCAATAATAAAAGTAAGAAAATTATACAAGTATCTATATATATAAACATACAAGTAATATTTTTTTCCTTTCAGAAAGAAGATAAGAACAAGAAGCTCACCACGGTGGTGCCGGCGATGAGATCGGCGCGGGCGATCGACGGCGGTGAAGACGGGGATGGGATGTGACGGACCGCTAAACCTAGACAAATATTGAGGAAAATGGAGTTTGGAGATCGAGCTTGGAGAGGAGAAAGCTTAAGTAGTGTTTCTCGGGCATTCCATCGAACACCTCGTGTGCATAGGAGGTGAGCTAGAGCACCACAAAGCTCTCTCCTCGCGGGCAACGAAAAACAGAGCACTGAGAGTGCTCTGCTCGCGGGCGTATATATAGGCAATTAATTGGTCCCGGTTCGTGGCTTGAACTGGGACTAAAGGGAAGCCTTTGGTCCCGGTTCAGGCCACCAACCGGGACCAATGGTGGTGGGCCAGGACCAAGGCACATTGGTCCCGGTTCGTCCCACCAACCGGGACCAAAAGGTCCAGACGAACCGGGACCAATGGCCCACGTGGCCCGGCCGGCCCCCGGGGCTCACGAACCGGGTCCAATGCCCTTATTGGTCCCGGTTCTGGATTGAACCGGGACTAATGGGCTGACCCGGCCTGGACCAATACCCCTTTTTCTACTAGTGTTTATATGCCCGCATGCAATTTGGTTGATCTATGTCCGTTTGTTGCTTTGTTTCGTTGGTTTACTTAAGATCATCTACGTAGATTCGTTCACGCTGCCTGGATAACAGAGATTTGGGGGGCTGAATTTGAGTTACACAGATGTGGACGCGCGCATTTGAGGGGTTTTCCGTCCCTTTCCATGGGCGCGCCCAGGCGCGTTCACGGACATATAGGGGCTGAATTAGCTACGTCCGACCATAGATGCTCTATCCTCCATAGTGTCGGACTCTGCTTCTATTCTGTTAATGCCGACAGAATTACTAAGATGGAGACCATCCTTCATGCCAGCGCCTTCATAGTCGCAACATCAGTTGCATACGGATAAAAAATGCACTTTCCCGTGATCAAAGAATCATTAACATCTCTTGAAAAAGTTGTTGTCGCTCCCACACCCGAGTCCACCTAAAATAATGCATCAATATTCAAACATATACACATGGTTTGGTCTAGTCCATGGGAGGTTTGTACGGGAGGTATTCTTCCGGTCCCTGTTTGCAACATTAGCAATGAAAGCTAGAACCGACACTAGTCAGTGATCCATCGGCGAAACCGCACAATAAACTATCAAATCAATGAACATCACATTATCATAGGTTGCACCGCACAATGCACTGTCAAACCAATGAACGGTAAGTACGTTATCTTAATTATTCTCCTGTATTTGCGGATGCTTGCATAAAGTTTATAATCATAATTACTTTGTTTGTTCAAATAAGAACATCACATTATCATAGTTCCCATCCACAATAAACTATCAAAGCAATGAATGGTAAATCAATGAATCTTGATGAAAGTAACTTGGTGAAACTTTCGTGTGTCCTTGAGAACGCCTTGATCCCTATAGGTAAAACAACTAGGTTGTCCTTGGCATAATCAAGGATTTGGCCATTTGTTGCACCGTTGCACTTTTTTACTATTTACTTTTCTTGCAATTGCTCTTGATTTCAAACAAACCATCAAACGCTCTTTGCATCTTTTTAGTGAACTCTTGCTAGTTTCCATCAACCAATTCATTCTACTCCTCGTTGGGTTCGACAATCTTACTTATTGAAAAGACTACTATAGATTTCCTACACTTGTGGGTTATGATTGTGCTACCGCCTTCAACAAAATTTCTTTGCCACCAGTAGATAGCTGCTTCTCCTTCCATCCACTAATTTTTTTCACGATTTTTTTCCAAAAAATGGTTGAAACAATCATTCCTATCCACTCCCACAGGCATAGGGAGACCCAAAAACGGTCATGCAATGCTTTCAGGATGGAGCTCATTACAAATTTCAGTCTTAGCAACATTACTTTGTATGAGGACTAAAAATATACTAGACTTTGCTCCGCTCACCAATTGTTCAGAATTCTGCATTTAACAAATCAGCATTCATGCATATTAGAGAATCATCGGCAAAAAGGAGTTATGACACGAATGGCACATTTCTACACACTCTAATCCCATCAATGCCGCTAGCTTCTTCTTCATGCATCAGTAAACTTGATGATGTTACATGTTATGTTTGCTAACTACCATCTTTCTTACTCTGTTTTATGCTCCTGTTCGCTTCAGTGGTCAGGAATGGTGTGTCATTGATCCGTTTCATGTCCAGATTGAGTTCAACTTAAGGGAACTAGTGAATATGTACAACTGCCTATGTCAAAGTTGTATGTCTCATGTTGCTAAAATTTTGAAAAATGTGTTAGTGTATGACTAGATGGATTTTTTTAGATTTAGATGTGTGCTTAATATTTTGGCATAATATGTACTCATGTGCAAAATAATCCTAGGCTAAAACATGTTTGGTTCTGCTTGTAGAATCTGAAACGTAAATTACAAGACTATATTGTAAAGTATAAACCAGTTAGCAATCCACCTCTTATCTTACCATGGATTAAGGCATGCCAATAAAACATGCAAAATAACCCTCATACTATGAAGAGTATATGGACACATTCCCGGCCATATTTGTGCCTGATTTGCGTCCACACAGACACAAGATGCTCGGTGTCCGACTGTCCGTCCATCTTGAGCCCATGTGTCGGCTGCCCAACTACCGTCACGTTCATATTTAATGCGACCCACCCACCTCAGCCCCGCATGGCAGCCGTTAGAAGCGTCCGAAGTCCACACTTATTTTAAATGGCAAGCGTGTGGGCCGGCCTCATCTGCTCTCCACTCCTATCGACATCTAGCCACACCAGTTCCCTCGCCGGTGACAAGAAACCCGCCCTAGCCATTGTTGGCTTCTTCGGAAAGGGCAAGGGCAAGGCGAAGCACGATACCAAGGCCAGCTCATCACGCGGGCCGTCGCGGTGGGAGTTGGTGCCAGAGGTGCATCGGGATCGTGTATATATTCTAGTGCATCGCCGCCAAACTTCGTCGATCTCACCAGCTCTGAAGATGAGGGCGATGCCTAGGGCTGTGTGCTGGGCGGCTGGACGACTGGGAGCTGCCTTTCTTTAAGTTTTAAAATTTACGTTTAAGTGGACTTTGGTCGCCGGTTGACCGGCCACTTTATTGTATAATTATGTTTAACTTATTTGCATGCTTTAAATTCTATGAGTATTTAGTTTTTTAATGAGCATGCCCATAATGCGTCGGTCATGTTGGGCTCATCGACCGACTCAAACCAAAAAGCGAACACGCCCGTCTACTCGGCCGACCCAAACGGATAAAATACAGACAAAATCCGCGTCATTTGTGTCGGCACATTGGAGTTGCCCTAACAGAAGAAATGTGTGAAAGCCACCGTTCCGATCAACAAAGCCATGTCCAGTATCCGCATAAATAGGTGGTGCGAGTCCCACCATTGCGGTTGTCCTTTTAGGTAAATTTGCAGAGCCTACAGCGGGGCTTCCCAAATTGATCAGACGGACGCCCAATGTCCAGTCACAAAACCATGATCAAGTCGAGTTTCCCTAAACCGGCAGCGGACGTCCGGACTAACCGACACCTTTCAAACCCTGCCCAAATCTGGGACGCGTACGGAGGCCTGGCCGCGCCTAAGCACGTTTGCCGTGTTGGGCCATTCCATTTGAACCCCACATAAATCACCACTGGACGAACCCTAGACCGGCGTCAAACCCTCGCTCCGCTCCACTTCTCTTCGTCTCCTCATCTCCTCCTCCACTCCTCTTCGAATCCATGTCAAGCAACGACAGTAGTGCAACGTCCGATGACGCATCTAACACCGACGACGATTGGGAGTCGCAGCTTGTCGGGGCGGAAGCAGAAGCTCTGGCACCGCGTAGTCCCCTTCGCCCAACAACGCAGTGCGGATGATGGCGCCGGCCGTTGCCTCCGCGCAGCACCGGGCTCTCCGTGCCCTTTTGGTATGTCACGCCTCCCTCTCTGCCTTCTCCGTCTGCTCCAGATGGCGCCCCTTGACGCCGACAGTTTTTGAGTTTACGTCGGCGCGTTATAAGCCGGTATTTCACGGGTTTCAACCCAAACGACAGGCGCGGACCAAATTCATCGCCGCTTCGGAGTTGCCCTTAGCGCTGACCGAACACACTGTCGCGTGGCAAACTGAAATGGGGTGCGAGCTAGTTTACCGACCTGAGCATGACGGGCGGCGCCCCCGTTGCCACCTGCTGCAGCACCTACCTCGTTCATGAATCATGATCACCACGGGCGACTCCGCCGAGCTCTCTGCCCCGGTGGCGGGTGACGGCTTCCATGACGCCGACGCCCTCAACCTTACCCGCCCCGACGCCCACCACATGCTCCACGTCCACGTCGGATCCTGACCACGAAACCGCAAGGGTCGTGTCACTGACCCCGCTGGGTTCGTCTACGTCCGTCATGTCACCATCAGAGCCCCTGCCGACGGCCAACCGTCCCCTTCTGCAACCACTCGCCGTCATTCGAGCTTGACACGCCTACGCCCACCAGGTGCTCGACAGAATGCTCGGGCGACGATGGCAGCAGGGTGCTGCGAGCATCGTCTCTGGGTGTCTTTTAGTCTCCGTACTGCTCGTCCCACGTCTACTGCAACCCCATAATCCCATTTATGGTATTCAGTTGTGTGTCGACATCGAGGGTGTCGCCGTGCTGCATGAGTTGTTGGGCGAGGTGCAGCTGTGAGCCTGTGACCTCCGCCTCTGCAACCTCAGGTCACTGATGGAGGCAGATGATCTGGCCAAGACCGTGGCTGTTGACAGAGTTCACTCAAGGGGAGATCCAGCTCAAGATACTTTGCCTGGCCACCACCATCGGGAGATGTCCATATGCTTGGCGTATTCAGACATGACAAAACAATAAGGATTTCAGTTCTAAGTACATGAATGAATCCCTGTTTGTTCAAGTGCACTTCATCAGCTGAGCACTGTCAGCCGTGGCAAGTTTCTGCTATGTTGGCTTTTAGACATGCTAATTAGAATCATCACCATAGATGATACCTGTTAATTGTTGTTGTAATTTTGTAGTTCACCTGAAGGAGGCATGGGCATCACCTCAGGCATATATATATGAAACAATCTATTGGTGAGCGACGTAAATTTCTTTCGTTATCCTACCAGTTGCATCTTGCATAGGATGAGCACCGGTTCTGAAATTTATTCACAGTTTCTTCCCATGCTGAGGTCTTGCTCATGATTACAGTTTTCTGGGGTGTTTGCATTGTCTTCGGCAAACGATCCTATGGCCTACACTTGCTGATTTGGGTTTCCAAGCACAGAAAGCAATGCAAGGTGATACAATATGTTTTATGGGATTCCTCTGAGCTGCATAGAACTACAGTTTATATCATGTGTCGCTTATGATCTCTATTATGTTGACCTGAGACTGAGAGAAATACACTTTACAAACAGCAAGTGGACTGTTTGGGCATCTGCCTTGGCTGGATTATATCATGGCTATGCATCAATTAAAGAGGGATTATCGATGCAAGCGCTAATATGATTTACCTGGATCTGCAAGTACCTACAGATAGGAGGCCAACCATTTCTGAACTTGACATTATTGGCATCGTTCTATTAAAAGCACCTAGGTGTCAGGTGCTAGTGTTTTACTGTTTGGCGAGTCTGAAATGGAATTCTACATCAAGTATCATCCGATCTGGGTGTCTGGATTTTGGAGCTTTTCACACTCAACTTGACACCGGCTTGCGGATATGCCAGTTTTCAAGGAGGTATGGAATGGAAGTTCGGGGCTCACCTCCCACACATGACTTGGGTTGGTATTATGGATTTTGAGTAGTAGGAGCTGGAGTCGAGCCGATGCAAGCACCCGGAAGCGCGTATCCAGAGAGAACACAAGGCAAGGCACTTCACGGTGGCTTCTTTCTCCCTCGGATCTCCATTCTTGCTACTTTGCAACCAACTCTTGTATACAATGAGTGATTCGTGTACTAACAACAGTGCAGGCTATCTGCTGGATACCCCACTTGCACTCCTAGAACACACGTAATGGTAAACATAGATCAAATTTGAACATTATAGAGCTGATCTAGTGTTTAAATCATCCAAGTTTGATTAATTGAACATGAACTTAATTGAGGAAATCGAGGAAGAGGGAACATGTTAGCTGGATATTGATGAGCCGGGGGTGATCCTCCTTTTCAAAAAAAAATGTTAGCTGGATATAGGATATCAACTGTCTGATCATGATTTGATAGAGTTGTCTAAGGAATTTTATTTTATTTTTGATAAAAGAGAGCTTTCCTCTCCGATTTCATTTAAAGAAATCACAAGGGAATTGTCTAAGGAATTGAAACATCAAAATCTACCTCTGCCTACCCCTATCTACTACCTACTACTGTGATCACATAGCGTGGGAAGCATTGATCTACATGCTTGTTCACTGAGATCTGTCATTAGGCTATATGAATATTGTAGAGTTCTCACCTAGTGTATATCACATCAAGTTAGACTAACTTAACAGGTTGGATGGATATAGGATACCAACTGTCCGATCATGGTTTTACAGAGTTGACAGTGAGAACAGAGCATCGCTCTGTTGGGAGGGTGCGCAGGTGCGCAGCCAGCCCACCAGCATTCGAGTCCCGACTCGCGTGCTTGGTACTCACGGTTGCCTCTTCTATAAAATAATGCCACCAAGGGCTAGTCCTGGCCTTTCTTAAAAAAAACAGAGTTGACCGTTGGAATTGATACATCAAAATCTAGCTTTGCCTACACCTATCTACTTCTGTGATCACATAGCGTGGGAAGCGTTGGCCTTCACGCATGTTCAGTGATTTGTGTGATCGGGGCTTTCCCCATGTCACACTGTGTCATGTTACTTACAATCATCAGTCATGTAGGAAATGTAGTGGCAGCACATTTGGGATATCTGGAACCTGATGAAATTTTACTGCCTTTGGATGTTATGGTGTCCAATCGATCCTTTTGGCAACTAATGGTCTATCTCATGGTCTCTTCAAATCGTGTCATTCTGTTTATGGGAAATCGTGACCCACTGTGGCACTGTCCTTGTTCTTATTTACTGTTCCCGGCAAAACTTATCAGCTTAAGCATGTACTTTATATTTCATCAATTTTCTTAAACATGTACGTTATGCTTATCAGTTTTTTTATAGAACATTCATTTCTTCTTATTAGAATAAGATATGTGTGTTTTCTAAGTTCTCATGCTGATTCATACATGTGCTTAAATTATTCCTTTATGCATTAATGTGGACGTATCAACATTTAGCTCTGTTGTGATGATGTGAAGTCATTCATTTAGTTATGCTTACCTGATTTCCTTACTGACAGGAATGCACATACTTCACACTTGTTAGCTCGTATAACAACCTAGGAAAATTTTATCACCCTCAAGGTCTCTAGGTGATCATGTTAAGTTAATTTCACTAATTAGGATTGTCCATTATATCATTATGACTTACCCTCTGCAGTAGCTTACAGTAGGCGCAGCTGAATTTAACGAGCAACACGTAGTTCCTGCATTTTCAATGTTAATTTGAAGGCAAAGGTGTTTGCTGAATTGGGAGACATATGACTAGGAGTTCTACGTGTCAAACAACTAGCTAGGCGATTGCAATTGGTAAAGTAAACTTGAATTGCAATTCGTCGACTAGCTAGGTGATTGTCTGCAGTTATCTATATTAGCATGCATCACCATTCTCAGATTTGAGGGTGTTGAATAAACTTATGCTGTTGCACTAGTATCTTTTCTAGCCTTATTACAGTCCTAGAAGAAAAGAATCGCATCGTCAGCTATTTATGCGGAGAAGTTTTTATCGTTTTCTACTTCGCTTCCTCACATATGCTACCTTTTTCCGCAATGTGGATAGAGTTCCTAACAGGCTAATATTCCAAGGTTAACAAGAGAGAAATTATGGGTTTCTCTTGCACCTAGAAAAATGGTCAGGGAGCGAAGCTCAGTCCTTGAAAGCTACGCTGAGACATGCAATGCATTTGGACCTCTCATAGACCCTGCATAGTATAATATGATTTCATTCAACTTCATAGACCCTGCATAGTTTTCTATGTTTGTTTGTTTGTTTGGCATGCCTTAATCCATTCATAAGATAAGATAAGGTGTCAGCTTAACGGGGCTACTGGTTTAGATAATTTAGTAGTACTGTAATTCATTTTTTAGATTTTACTAGCACCACAAAATAAACCAAGACACTTATATGAAGTACACACCGCTATATCTGAAAAGGAAGTAGTCGTAGAAACATAAACAAGCACATCTTAAGACTTGCTGTAAGATGTGACGCAAAACTTTAATACATAAACTAATACAGATTCTTCACTAGTTCTCGTATGTTGAACCCATGATGTAAATAGAATCAGTTCAATGACACATTGTAGGTAAGAGTTATAGCAGAAACAAGAGTAAGAAAGATGGTAATTAGCTCACAAAACATGTAACAGTAAATGACTATGCGTAGAGACTTCACACATGCACGTAGTAAACTAATGGATATATACGCAAGCTAGCAAGAACCAACAACCTCGAAAATTCTAAAATCTAATGGAATTTGTACATGATCGTAAAAAGGTGTTTTCTTATAGATTGTTTAGACCTGCAGGATAAGGCTTTGATCCTTGGTGGGTGTCTGCATTTCAACCTAGGTTATTTTGTTCCTTATAGTGATGGTGGCAGAGCTACAAGGTTGTAATTGTGAAGTACTTTGATGGGTGGAAGAAGTACTGAAGTCTCTTTAGGATATCGTCCTTTGTGTGTGAATGTTGTCCCGAAAATACTAGGTGGTTCATCCTGTTGCTTAAGCTATCCATGCTGAAAATGTGTAAAGTAAGTTTAGACTAAATATCTGATCATTATGTCTTCATATATTTTCCTCACAGGGGTTGTGCCTGATGGTTCCTTGGAGATATGTTTTCATATTTCTTTCTATGGGGATATGTTTCCTTAGATAAAGTGCTTACTACTGGATAATAGGACTATACAATTATTTTTCTTGACAAAATGGCATATAGACATTTTGGTTTTGCTTATATGAGTTATCTCAGATCATGGTTTAATCACATCATGTCATCTGTATAATGTAGCTCCTGTCTAAAGTACCTTGTATTCAAATTAATTGTCACCTCAGTGGTTCTTCACCCACTATGTTGTAAATTTTCCATGTTAACTTAGGGTTTACTTTGTCCAATTTCATATTATTTTTAGCTCATAACTTCTTATTTTGCTACATACTTTGACACTTCAAATGCTCCTGCAGATACATATATTGTTAAAAAAAAGGCTGATATACATATTATGTACTGGTCTCGGATATGTGTAATAAAGGTAAGCAAAAGAGATGTTTCGCCACATGCCCTTACTTAAGAGTAGAGGACAATAGGACATAGCTGGTGATTCTGTGGCCCATTATCATTGATTGCAGAATGATGCCTCCATGCACCAGGTGTCTTCATTGCTTACTTCTCAAAGGTTACGCATATGGTGCACCACCCATTATTTATAGCTCAAAGTTGAAACAAGTTGTCCAATAATTCAAGCTTGTTCTTCGATATTTTTTGTATTGTTAGATTTGTAGGCACTGAGAGGTGAGAGCAAGCCGGGAAGAGGAAGAAAGAGAGAGTTCAAGAGCAATAGGAATGGGAACATGGAGGAAAGCCCTCCTTGTTTATTGGACCTCTAGTGTTGGAGGTGCAAATATTTGGCATGGATCCTTTCCTGATGCCTCCCATTCCTACTGTTCTTGTTCACTCCTTCCTCTTCCTTTTGGCTTACGCAATAGATCAGATGGAGAAACCATAGGCATGTGCGATAAATTTAGATAACATGATACTTCAAAGGTGAGCCCGGAAGAGGAAGAATAGAGGTCCTTAGAGTAGTGGGAATGGGAACATGGGGTAAAGCCTAACTTCCTTGGTTTTGACCTCTTGTGTTGGAGGTGATAATCTAGTTTGGTGTTTCCCGATGCCTCCCATTCCTATTGTTCTAAAGCACTCCTTCCTCTTCGTTTTTTGGGCTTGCTTGGTTAGTTTAGCTTACAAACCAAATATAT
>NC_041381.1:48669256-48677834 GCF_002162155.2 Triticum dicoccoides | reverse complement strand
GCAAGCAAGGAAGAGGAAGAGAGAGAGAGGTCCTAAGAGCAATGGGAATGAGAACATAGAGGAAAAACTAACTTATCGGGTCTTCACCTCTTCTGTTGAGGTGGAAATCCCATTTGGTATTTCCCAATGCCTCTCATTCCTATCGTTCTTAAGCACCTCCTTCCTCTTGCTTTTCTTTTCTAAATCGTTTAGAAGGAAAACTAAACATATATGTGGAAATAATGAGATGATATGAGATGTCCATTGTGAGATAGGAAGACAAAGTAAAGAGGGCGTAAGAGCAGTGTGCATGGAAACCTGCTAAAAGGTTAAAGTCCCCGTTCATCGTCTAACACTAGAGGATGCTTTGGTTTTAGTTTCTTGATGCTCTCATGCCTATTGTTCTTTGTTGCTCCTTCGTCTTCCTTTTGGACAACACAACATAAAATGGATTTACAGTATGGCATGATTTGGTTCAAGTTCATATACTCTACATAGTATGAGGGTTATTTTTGCGTGTTTTATTGGCATGCCTTAATCCATTGTAAGATAAGAACGTGGATTGCTAACTGTTTTATACTTTACAATATAGTCTGGTAATTTACATTTTAGATTCTACAAGCACAACCAAACATGTTTTAGCCCAGGATTATTCTGCACATGAGTACATATTATGCCAATATATTAAGCACACATCTAAATCTAAAAAAATCCATCTAGTCATACACTAACACATTTTCCAAAATTTTAGCAACATGAGACACACAACTTTGACATAGGCACTTGTACATATTATTCACTAGTTCCCTTAAGTTGAACTCAATCTGGACATGAATCGGATCAATGACACACCATTCCTGACAACTGAAGCTAAGAACAGGAGCATAAAATAGAGTAAGAAAGATGGTAGTTAGCAAACATAACATGTAACATTATCAAGTTTACTGATGCATGAAGAAGAAGCTAGCGGCATTGATGGGATTAGAGTGTGCAGAAATGCACCATCGGTGTCATAACTCATTTTTACCGATGATTCTCTAATACGCATGAGTGTTGATTAGTTAAATGCAGAATTCTGGACAATTGGTGAGCGGAGCAAAGTCTAGTATATTTTTAGTCCTCATACAAAGTAATGTTGCTAAGACTAAAATTTGTAATGAGCTCCATACTGACAAGGAAGGATTGTCTGATTGTTATTGGGTCTCCATATGCTTGTGGTAGTGGATAGGAGTGATTGTTTCAAACATTTTTTGGACAAAATTCGTGAAAAAAATTAGTGGATGGAGGGAGAAGCGGCTACCTACTGGTGGCAAAGAAATTTTGTTGAAGGCGGTAGCACAATGATAACCCACAAGTGTAGGGAATCTATAGTAGTCTTTTCAATAAGTAAGAGTGTCAAACCCAACGAGGAGTAGAATGGATTGGTTGATGGAAACTAACAAGAAAAAGATGCAAAGAGTGTTTGATGGTTTGTTTGAAAGCAAGAGCAATTGCAAGAAAAGTAAATAGTAAAAAAAAAGTGCAGCGGTGCAACAAATGGCCCAATCCTTGATTGTGCCAAGGACAACCTGGTTGTTTTACTTATAGGGATCAAGGTATTCTCAAGGAAACACGAAAGTTTCACCAAGTTAGTTTCATCAAGATTCATTGGTTTACCATTCATTGCTTTGGTAGTTTATTGTGAAATGGAACTATGATAACGTGATGTTCTTATTTGAACAAACAAAGTAATTATGAGTATAACCTTTATGCAAGCATCCGCAAATACAAGAGAATAATTAAGATAGCGTACTTACCGTTCATTCGTTTGACAATGTATTGTGCGGTGCAACCAATGATAATGGCTAGTCTCGGTTCTAGCTTTCATTGCTAATGCTGCAAACAGGGACCGGAAGAATACCTCCCTAACAAACCTCCCATGGCCCAGACCAAACCATGTGTATATGAAGTTGAATGTTGATGCATTATTTTAGGTGGACTCGGGTCTGGGAGCGACAACAGCTATTTTGAGATATGTTAATGGTTCTTTCATCGCGGGCAAGTGCATTTTTTATCCGTATGCAACTGATGTTGCGACTATGGAGGCGCTGGCCGTGAAGGATGGTCTCCATCTTAGTAATTCTCTCGGCATTAACAGAATAGAAAGCGGAGTCCGACACTGTGGAGGTTAGAGCATCTACGGTCGGACGTAGCTAATCCAGCCCCGATTCTGAAATTTATTCACAATTTCTTAGACTCAACATGGCACCACTTGCAGGTAAGCAAGTTTTCAAGGAGGCATGGATGTTCAGGCCTTTCCTCTCACACATTCCATGACTTGGGATGGTATAGTGGGTTTGGAGCAGCGGGAGTTGCAGTCAACTACAAACAGCTGATGCAAGCAACTGGAAGCGGTACACTTTATTTTGCAATGCAGGTACACTTTATTTCTTAGGTGCCATGCAAGCTGCAATGTCACTTAGCTCTGAAGACCAAACGTTAGTTGCAGTTCAGTTTATTATACTATCTCTTTCTTGAAAGCATGAGAGATTCTACCGTACTGTCTAGTCTAGTGTTTAGTTTACTCAGTGGCTAATCTGCTCACGTGATCCCTAACCTAGCCTAACATACTAATCTATCAAGATTAACAATGTAATTCAAGAGAGCAACCAGGAAAGAAAATCTATCAAGAAAATATGGTGGGAAGCTCTGTGTTTAACAAGAGAGAATTTATGGGTTCTTTACTTCTGTTGCACACCTAGAAAAGATGGATGAGGGAAATTCTTTGTTTGAGAGCAATGCTGAGACATGCAACGCATTTCGCCACTAATATTCTCCATCATTTCATCACCAATGTTCTGCTCAATTAAATGCAAAAAGATACAGGGGGGCAGCTTCTCGACTCGAGTTCCCTAGACGAACACTAGACAAGAACAAAGATTCGATTCTTCTATATAGAATACAAATGATTTGTCCTTACTCTACAGAATACTTAATTTTCTCGTGAAATACTGCAGCTAAATTATAGCATGTACTGTTATGTTCTGATACTGTCCTTTGCTAATGAACAAGGGTTGAGTTTCAGTAATCAACCTTCTTTTACTTGGGGATCTTCAGTAACTATGAAGTTCTTTTACGCCATACTGTGCCGCGCGCATTTACCTCCGACTACAAGTTAATCTAGAAATTGAACCTGTATGTACTGTCCTTTGCCAATGAACAAGGGTGTAACCTGGGTGATTTGATCCTTCTATGATGGTGGACGAGCTACAATGTTGTAATTGTGATGTACTTTGATGGGTGGAAGAAGTAATAAAATCTCTCCGGGATCTCGGCCTTTGTTTCTGAACGTTGTCCCGAAAATACTAGGTGGTTCATCGTGTTGCTTAGACCATCCATGTTGAAATAATGTGTACAATGAGTTAGACTAAATATCCATGTTGTGGTTGATGGTTTCCTTGAAGATATGTTTTCCTATAGTTCTTTCCTTGGAGAAATGTTTCCTTAGACTAAATTACTTACTAGACAATAGGACTATACAGATTTATTTTTCTTGATAAACTGGCATATAGACATTTTGGTTCGAAAGTATCCTTCTAATCTCGAGCTCAAATGCTCCTTTCATGAACAGTAAAATCGAAAAGGAATAGAAAAGAAATGTCAAAAAAATTGAATGTTTTTGTGGCAAACTTTAAGAAATGTTTGAAGTACATGCAAATTTTCCGAAATCACATTGGAGGAAGTTGTGGCAAAAAAAACAGAGCTCCAAAAATGTGTTTGAATGTGACATTTTTAGAGCATCAATTTTGATTTTTCTTTTACCACGCCTTGCACCGATGTGATTTCATGATGAATTTTTTCATGCACTCCATGTTTGCCACAAAAAATCAGAATTTTTTGAATTTTTTTCCTATTTTTTCAAATTTATTGTTCATCCTGGAGAATTTGAGCTCAAGTTTAGAAAATCCACTTGTTTTGTTGATATGAGATCTCTTTTGTTGATATGAAATCTCTCGAATCATGGTTTAATCACATCATGTCATCTATATAACGCAGCTCCTATCTAAAGTACCTTGTGTGCTGATTAAATGTCACCTCAATAGTTCTTCACCCATTGTTATAATTTTCGCAAGTTTGCTTAATTAGAGGGTTTACTTTGTCCAAATTCATATTTTTTTAGCTCATAACTTCATATTGCTACATATTTTGACACTATAAATGCTCAAGCTGATACATAAATTGTTCTGAAAAAAGGCCAATACACATACTATGTACCAGTTTCGGATATGAGTAATAAAGGTAAGTGAAAGAGATCTTTAGCCATGTGCCCTTACTTAAGAGTAGAGGACAATAGGACATCACTGGTGATTATGTGGCCCCATTATTATTGATTGTAGAATGGTGCCTTCATGCACTAGTTGTGTTCATAGCTTACTTCTGAAAGGTTCTGCATATGGTGCACCGTAGAAAGAGAGAGTTCAAGAGCAATAGGAATGGGAACATGGAGGAAAGCCCTCCTTGTTTGTTTGCACTTCTAGTGTTGGAGGTGCAAATATTTGGCATGGATCCTTTCCTGATGCCTCCCATTCCTGCGTTCTTGATCACTCCTTCCTCTTCCTTTTGGCTTACGCAATAGCTCTAATGGAGAAACCATAGGCATGTGTCGATAAATTTAATAACATGAGACTTCAAAGGTGAGTCAGGAAGAGGAAGAACAGAGGGCCTTAGAGTAGTGGGAATGGGAACATGGAGGAAATCCTAACTTGGTTTTGATCTCTTATGTCAGAGGTGATAATCTAGTTTGGTGTTTCCCGATGCCTCCCATTCCTATTGTTCTAAAGCACTCCTTCCTCTTCATTTTGTGGCTTGCTTGGTTGATTTAGCTTATATACTCTCAAAAGCAATCTAGGAAGAGGAAGAAAGAGAGGTCCTAAGAGCAATGAGAATGAGAACATAGAGGAAAAACTAATTTACCGGTTCTTCACCTCTTGTGTTCAGGTGGAAATCCCGTTTGGTATTTCCAAATGCCTCTCATTCCTATTGTTCTTAAGTGCTTCCTTCCTCTTCCTTTTTTTTTGCTAAATCGTTTAGCAGGAAAACTAAGCATATATGTGGATCTACTCAGATGATATGAGATGTCCATTGCGAGACGGTAAGAGGAAGTAAAGAGGGCCTAAGAGCAGTGTGAGGAAACATGATGAAAGGCTAAAGCCCTTGTTCATCTTCTAACACTAGAATCTACTCATAAAAACATACACTAACACATTTTTAAATTTAGGAACACTAGACATGCAACTTTTACATACACAATTGTACATATTCTCCACTAGTTCCCTTGTGTTGAACTCAAGGACATGAACCGGATCAATGACACCACTCATAACAACTGAAGCTAAGAATAGGAGCAGAAAGTAGTGTGAGAAAGATGGTTATTAGCAATCATAACATGTAACGTTATTTGCATTGTAGATTACTTTTAGCATCTGTTAGCATCCACCCTTTAAAATGATCTGAATCACATAAACTATTCCTACAGAGTTCACACATGGGAATAGCAAAATAATGGATAAGTAACACATACTAGCAAGAAGCAACCACGACTGTGAAACGATTTATCAACGGCTTCGCAAATTCTAAAATCCACTGGAATTTGTATGTTTGATCATAACATGGTGTTTCTTTACATAATGTTTACACGCATGGCTTATTTCCCAACTGTCGAACCTCGGTAGTTCTTGCATCACAACTTGGGTGATTTGATTCGAGGGATGGTGGCCGAGCTACAAGGTTTTAACTATGAAGTCGGTAGCTAGTAGAATTATCGAGCTCTTTTCAGTATCTCGTTCTTCCTTTGTGTTTGAACCTTCTTACGAAAATACTAGGTGGTTAAGCTTTCTGCCTAGGTGACCCATGTTCTGGTGGCCTATGAGTGTGTGCATAAAATAAAGAATAAAAGAGATGGGTAGTCCAGACTATGTGTTGTGAAACTCAAAATGCATAAGGTTTATGACAGAGCTGAATGGATTTTCCTGAGAACATGATGGTAGTGCTGGATTTCATGAACAATGGTCAATTGGATTATGAATTTTGTGAGCTCCATTAAGTAAACAATTAGATGCAATTCTCAAGAGACATAAACTTTCACTCCTACCATAAGGATACGACAAGGGGGGTTCCCTTACCTTCTTTTTGTTGTGTGCGGAAGGATTACCAAGTTTATTGATGAATAAGAAGCTAGCAGTATTGATGGGATTAGAGTGTGTAGAAATGCACCATTTGTGTCACACCTCCTTTTTGTCAATGATTCTTTAGTACGCATGAACGTTTATTTGTTGAATACAACTTCCTTGCAACAATTACTTATGCGTATATTGCGCAAATTCTGGACAATTGATGATTAGAGCAAAGTCTAGGATATTTTTCACTCCTCATACAAGTAATATTGCTAGAACTAAAGTTTTCACTGAGCTCCATATTGACATGGAAGCATTGTTGGCTGTTATTTGGGTCTCTCTTTGATTGTGGGAGTGGATAGGGTGTTTTTTCAAACATTTTTTGGACAAAAATCATGAAAAAAAATAGTGGATGGAAGGAGAAGCAATTATCTAATAGTGGTAAAGAATTTTTTTAAGGCGGTAGTCCACTGATAACCCACAAGTGTAGGAGATCTATAGTAGTCTTTTCGGTAAGTAAGAGTGTCGAAGAAACTGGTTGATGAAAACTAGCAAGAGTTCCCTGAAAGGCTGCAAAGAGTGTTTGATGGTTTGTTTGGAACCAAGAGCAATTGCAAGAAAATAAATAGTAACAAAAGTGCAACGGGTGCAGCAAATGGCCAAATCCTTCATTTTGCTAAGGACAACTGGATGTTTTACTTAAAGCGATCAAGGCGTTCCCAAGGATACACGACAGTTTTACTAAGTCACTTTCATCAAAATTCATGGAGTTACTGTTCATTGTTTTGATAGTTTACTGTGCGGTGGAACCTATGATAATGTGATATTTTTACTTAAACAAACAAAATACTTATGGTTATACCCTCTTTGGAAGCATACACAAATACAAGAGAATAATTAAGATAACATATTTACTGTTCATTGCTTTGACAGTTTATTGTGTGGTGGAACCTATGATAATGTGATGTTCATTGCTTTGATAGTTGGAATTTATGGGTTCTCTACTTTGTCCAATTTCATATTATTTTTAGCTCATAACTTCTTATTGCTACATACTTTGACACTTTAAATGCTCACGCAGATACATATATTGTTCAAAAAAGGCTGATACACATATTATGTACTGGTCTCGGATATGGGTAATAAAGGTAAGCAAAGGAGATGTTTCGCCACATGCCCTTACTTAAGAGTAGAGGACAACAGGACAAGGCTGGTGATTCTGTGGCCCCATTATCATTGATTGCAGAATGATGCCTCCATGCACCAGGTGTCCTCATTTCTTACTTCTCAAAGGTTATGCATATGGTGCACCACCCATTATTTATAGCTCAAAGTTGAAACAAGTTGTCCAATAATTCAAGCTTGTTCTTCGATATTTTTTGTATTGTTAGATTTGTAGGCACTGAGAGGTGAGAGCAAGCCGGGAAGAGGAAGAAAGAGAGAGTTCAAGAGCAATAGGAATGGGAACATGGAGGAAAGCCCTCCTTGTTTATTGGACCTCTAGTGTCGGAGGTGCAAATATTTGGCATGGATCCTTTCCTGATGCCTCCCATTCCTACTGTTCTTGTTCACTCCTTCCTCTTCCTTTTGGCTTACGCAATAGCTCAGATGGAGAAACCATAGGCATGTGTCGATAAATTTAGATAACATGATACTTCGAAGATGAGCCCAGAAGAGGAAGAATAGAGGGCCTTAGAGTAGTGGGAATGGGAACATGGGGGAAAGCCTAACTTCCTTGGTTTTGACCTCTTGTGTTGGAGGTGATAATCTAGTTTGGTGTTTCCCCGATGTCTCCCATTCCTATTGTTCTAAAGCACTCCTTCCTCTTCGTTTTTTGGGCTTGCTTGGTTAGTTTAGCTTACAAACCAAATATATATATGTGTGTGTGTACACATGTTCAATGTTGTAACACCCCGATATTCAAGCTACAGTAATCTCACCCTAATGTGCCATGTCATCATGTTTTACTAAGCCATTTTGCCACTTGGTGAAAACCGGAGTCAAACTCAAATTCCAAAAACAAGTCAAATTATTATTTCTACAAACTTTCAAGTAAAAAAATGTTCAATGGGTTCCAAATAATCACTAACTAATTGTCGTGTGAGAATTAACATCTTGCAGAATATAAAACTGCCCTTGGATATTAAACAGTGGACCAACAACACCTTTTTATCGAGTTAGGAAGAAACTCAAACTTAATAAATTATTTTTTTGGCCCAAACTTTTTGTAGAAGTGCAAAACTAATGTATAGTAATTATATGGCAAGGTTTCACATTTTACAAAAGTAATTTGATGCAAAAAGAAAATACAAACAATAACTAGATAAGAAAACAGAAAAGAATACATGAAAAAGAAAAATGAAACATAAATGACCTAATCTACTGGGCCACTTGCCCCATCTAGTGAAACCGGCCCAGCCACCCCTCATCCCCTTCCTCTCGCTACA
>NC_041381.1:48667426-48668610 GCF_002162155.2 Triticum dicoccoides | reverse complement strand
TTTCCCCCTCCGCCCGCGCCGCTAGTCTCCGTCGTGGCCCAAACCTGTCGCCGCCTTTCGCCTCGTCACCGTAGCCACGCAAACCGAGCTTGCGCCCGAGCTCTACAACGAGCTCCTTGGCTCCCCAGGAAACCACGGCACTCACCGAACCATCTCCCCATGCCCCGCAGCTCCGAGTCCGGGCACGCCCGAACTCCGGCCGGCCGCCTCTGCCGCGCCCCGCGCACAGCCCGCGCGCCCGCTACCTTCCGTGCCACTGGCCGCCTCCCGTTCCTGCTGCGCGTGGCCGCCGGCGCCGTGTCCGCATGCGTACTGCTGTTGCTTCTTGCTGCTGCTACGCTGCTGCAGCTGCTGCTTGCTCTACCCGCTCCTAGCTGCCGCTGCTCCGTTAGCTACTGCCCTGCTAGCTACGCTGCTCTGCCGCCGCCGTTTGTTGCTACTGCTATGCTACTCCGCTAACTGCTGCCGGCTGGCCATGGCCATGGCCGTGTGTGACTGTGTTAGGTGTGTGTGCGTGCTGTGTATTTGGTGTGTGCACTGTAGCGCGTGCTAGCTTTTGCAATTCTACACTGGATGCCAATTTGTACAGCAGCAAAACAACAACATAACTTTTCCCAATGTGGGTAAAAATTACATGGATATGTAGTACACTTGACAAGGTTCAAAACATTTCATTGGACCAAATTCAAAAGGTGTGAGGAATAAATGCTATGAAAATGACAAAGGCCTAAGTTCTGTTAAGTGAAAGACTGGAAACAGCTTTATTTTCATGGCTATTTTAGAGCTGTTGATGATCAAGCTACTGAGCTATAATATGCGTAAAAGTGATACTAACATGTAGATCACAGAAAAATGCTCACAATTGATATAAGGCACAAAATCATAGGATGTACAGATCAATAGTAATAGCCTCCGGAAAACGGCTAAGTGGTGTTTAAAACCGAGGACTTCTACTTGGCACAATTTCGGAAGTTTTGGGAAAACTTCGGAAATTCATAGGAATTCAACCGTAGCCCGAATCGAAAAACTTTCTACATGAAAGTTGCTCGGAACGACGAGAAGAATTCGAATTTGCGGTCCGTTTACCAGCCACACGTCTCTAGCATAGCGAACATGCAACATCTCATCTCCGGTTCATCTGTCCAAAAACGCGAAACACCGGGGATACTTTCCCGGATGTTCCC
>NC_041381.1:48651588-48667123 GCF_002162155.2 Triticum dicoccoides | reverse complement strand
CCTTTTTCCGGTGCGTGAAAACCACGTGGAATCTCTGGCCAGGGAGAACCAGCGCCACATTTGGACGACCCGATCCATGGGGCGGCCTAGCCCGAACCCTCCTCTTTTCCCGGGCAGAAGTTCCACGCCTACGCACTCGTGGCGAATCTCCCCGTGTCGTTTCCCTCGCGACGATGCGACTCGCAGCTCGTCCTGGCGAAGCTGCGGCTCCTCTCGCTTGGACCACCAAATGACCATCCAGAACAGGAGAACTCCCCCTGGGAAGCCCATGTGTTGTTGAAATTTCCCTCTCGGGGTTTACTGCCCTGGGTTGTCCTCCCGTAGCCACCAAACAAAGCCTCACCGGTACCACCTATCCCTGCATTAGGACACATGTAGCACCGCGTATTGCCATGTTACGCTTTGTGATGCTTTGATTGCTCTGTTATTTATTGTGTTCCCTCTCCGTTACTTCTTTCCGGTAGACCCCGAGGCTGCCGGCGACCCCCAATTTGACTACGGTGTTGACGACCCCTCCTTCTTGCCAGAGCAACCAAGCAAGCCTCCCTTTTGATCACCAGATATCGCATATTCTTCCCTCTACTGCTTGCATTAGAGTGGTGTAGCATGTTACTATTAGGTTAATCTTATTCTGTTGCATAGCATGTCATTGTTGCTACAGTTGTTGATACCTTACCCGCAATCCTAAATGCTTAGTATAGGATGCTAGTTTATCATCGGTGGCCCTACATTCTTGTCGGTCTGCCTTGCTATACTATCGGGTCGTGATCACTCAGGAGGTGATCACGGGTATATACTATACTATACATACATACTATACAGATGGTGACTAAAGTCGGGTCGGCTCGTAGAGTACCCGCAAGTGATTCCGATGTGGGGGCTGAAAGGACAGGTGGCTCCATCCCGGTAGAGGTGGGCATGGGTTCCCGCCGACCCCCGACTGTTAATTTGTGGCGGAGCGACAGGGTAGGTTGAGACCACCTAGGCGAGAGGTGGGCCTGGCCCTGGTCGGCGTTCGCGGTTACTTCATAATAACACGCTTAACGAGATCTTGGTATTTGATCTGAGTCTGGCCGCTGGCCTATATGCACTAACCAACTACGCGGGAACAGCTATGGGCACTCGACATTGTGGGATCAGCCGAAGCCTTCTTGACGTCAGCGACTGAGCGGCGCGCACCAGGTTGGACCGCGTAACGCAACTTCTTTTGTAATGGAGGTTGCTAGGTCTGCTCACCGACCGCATAAGCAACGTGCAGGTGTGCAATGGGCGATGGGCCCAGACCCCTGCATGCATAGGGTTTAGACCATTGTGCTGACCTCTCTATTGTGCCTAGGTAGGGCGGCGACGTGTTGATCTTCCGAGGCCGGGCATGACCCAGGAAAGTGTGTCCGGCCAGAGGGATCGAGCGTGTTGGGAAATGTGGTGCACCCCTGCAGGGAAGTTTATCTATTCGAATAGCCGTGTCCCTCGGTAAAAGGACGACCCGGAGTTGTGCCTTGACCTTATGACAACTAGAACCGGATACTTAATAAGACACACCCAGACAAGTTCCAGAGACATCCCGGTGATCGCTTTCCCATAGGACGATGAGGGGAGGATCGCCGTACATGATTATGCTATGCGATGATACTTGGAGAACTCACCATCTACTCTCTTCTACATGCTGCAAGATGGAGGCTGCCAGAAGCGTAGTCTTCGATAGGACTAGCTATCCCCCTCTTATTCTGGCATTCTGCAATTCAGTCCACCGATATTGCCTCTTTACACATATACACTTGCATATGTAGTGTAGATCCTTGCTTGCGAGTACTTTGGATGAGTACTCACGGTTGCTTTGCTCCCTCTTTTCCCCCTTTTTCCTCTTCTTCTCGGATGCCGCAACCAGACATTGGAGCCCAGGAGCCAGACGCCACCGTCGATGAC
Source organism: Triticum dicoccoides (assembly GCF_002162155.2). Lineage (NCBI taxonomy): Eukaryota > Viridiplantae > Streptophyta > Magnoliopsida > Poales > Poaceae > Triticum > Triticum dicoccoides. The sequence continues at coordinate 48,665,197 of NC_041381.1, read as the reverse complement.
TCCTCCTACTACACTGGAGGTGCCTACTACTACGTGTAGGCCGCTGACGACGACCAGGAGTAGTTTAGGAGGATCCCAGGCAGGAGGCCTACGCCTCTTTCGATCTGTATACCAGTTTGTGCTAGCCATCTTATGGCAACTTGTTTAACTTATGTCTGTACTCATATATTGTTGCTTCCGCGGACTTGTTTATGTTCGAGCACTTGTATTCGAGCCCTCGAGGCCCCTGGCTTGTAATATGATGCTTGTATGACTTATTTTACTTTTAGAGTGGTGTTGTGATATCTTCCTGTGAGTCCCCGATCTTGGTTGTACATGTTTGCGTGCATGATTAGTGTACAATTGAATCGGGGGCATCACAAATGTGAACTCTCAAAAGCAAGCAAGGAAGAGGAAGAAAGAGAGGTCCTAAGAGCAATGGGAATGAGAACATAGAGGAAAAACTAACTTATCGGGTCTTCACCTCTTCCGTTGAGGTGGAAATCCCGTTTGGTATTTCCCAACGCCTCTAATTCCTATCGTTCTTAAGCACCTCCTTCCTATTGCTTTTCGTTTGCTAAATCGTTTAGAAGGAAAACTGAAAATATATGTGGACATAATGAGATGATATGAGATGTCCATTGTGAGATAGGAAGACAAAGTAAAGAGGGCCTAAGAGCAGTGTGCATGGAAACCTTCTGAAAGGTTAAAGTCCCCGTTCATCGTCTAACACTAGAGGATACTTTGATTTTAGTTTCTTGATGCTCTCATGCCTATTGTTCTTTGCTGCTCCTTCGTCTTCCTTTTGGACAACACAACATAAAATGGATTTACAGTATGGCATGATTTGGTTCAAGTTCATATACTCTGCATAGTATGAGGGTTATTTTTGCGTGTTTTATTGGCATGCCTTAATCCATGGTAAGATAAGAATGTGGATTGCTAACTGGTTTATACTTTACAATATAGTCTGGTCATTTACGTTTTAGATTCTACAAGAAGAACCAAATATGTTTTAGCCCAGGATTATTCTGCACATGAGTACATATCATGCCAATATATTAAGCACACATCTAAATCTAAAAAAATCCATCTAGTCATACACTAACACATTTTTCAAAATTTTAGCAACATGAGACACACAACTTTCACATAGGCAGTTGTACATATTCTTCACTAGTTCCCTTAAGTTGAACTCTATCTGGACATGAATCGGATCAATGACACACCATTCCTGACAACTAAAGCTAAGAACAGGAGCATAAAACAGAGTAAGAAAGATGGTAGTTAGCAAACATTACATGTAACATTATCAAGTTTACTGATGCATGAAGAAGAAGCTAGCGGCATTGATGGGATTAGAGTGTGCCAAAATGCACCATCGGTGTCATAACTCCTTTTTACCGTGATTCTCTAATACACATGAATGTTGATTTGTTAAATGCAGAATTCTGGACAACTGGTGAGCGGAGCAAAATCTAGTATATTTTTAGTCCTCATACAAAGTAATGTTGCTAAGACTAAAATTTGTAATGAGCTCCATACTGACAAGGAAGTATTGTCTGACTGTTATTGGGTCTCCCTATGCTTGTGGGTGTGGATAGGAGTGATTGTTTCAAACATTTTTTGGACAAAATTCGTGAAAAAAATTAGTGGATGGAAGGAGAAGCGGCTACCTACTAGTGGCAAATAAATTTTGTTGAAGGCGGTAGCACAATGATAACCCACAAGTGTAGGGAATATATAGTAGTCTTTTCAATAAGTAAGAGTGTCGAACCCAACGAGGAGTAGAATGGATTGGTTGATGGAAACTAGCAAGAGAGTTCACTAAAAAGGTGCAAAGAGTGTTTGATGGTTTGTTTGAAAGCAAGAGCAATTGGAAGAAAAGTTAATAGTAAAAAAATGCAGTGGTGCAACAAATGGCCCGATCCTTGATTGTGCCAAGGACAACCTGGTTGTTTTACTTATAGGGATCAAGGCGTTCTCAAGGACACACGAAAGTTTCACCAAGTTACTTTCATCAAGATTCATTGATTTACCATTCATTGCTTTGATAGTTTATTGTGAAATGGAACTATGGTAATGTTATGTTCTTATTTAAACAAACAAAGTAATTATGAGTATAAACTTTATGCAAGCATCCGCAAATACAGGAGAATAATTAAGATAACGTACTTATTGTTCATTGGTTTGACAGTGTATTGTGCGGTGCAACCAATGATAATGTGATGTTCATTGCTTTGATAGTTTATTGTGCAGTTTTGCCGATGGATCACTGGCTAGTCTCGGTTCTAGCTTTCATTGCTAATGCTGCAAACAGGGACCAGAAGAATACCTCCCTAACAAACCTCCCATGACCCAGACCAAACCATGTGTATATGAAGTTGAATGTTGATGCATTATTTTAGGTGGACTCGGGTCTGGGAGGGACAACAACTATTTTGAGATATGTTAATAGTTGTTTCATCGCGGGCAGGTGCATTTTGTATCCGTATGCAACTGATATTGCGACTATGGAGGTGCTGGCAATGAAGGATGGTCTCCATCTTAGTAATTCTCTCGGCATTAACAGAATATAAGTAGAGTCCGACACTGTGGAGGTTAGAGCATCTACGGTCGGACGTATCTAATCCAGCCCCTATATGTCCGTGAACGCGCCTAGGCGCGCCCATGGAAAGGGGCCGAAAACCCCTCAAATGCGTGCGTCCACATCTGTGTAACTCAAATTCAGCCCCCCAAATCTTTGTTATCCAGGCAACATGAACGAATCTACGTAGATGATCTTAAGTAGATCAACGAAACAAAGCAACAAACGGACATAGATCAACCAAATTTCATACAGGCATATAAACATGAAAGTTCACCGGACCAAAATACACAGTCCACACCGATCGAGCACAGATCTGAACTAAAATAGCTTAATAACTAAACGAAGACGGAGAAGGGCGGAGGAAATCACCATTTCCTCTTCGGCCCCTTTCCCTTGCGGCTATCGGTGCGACTGTACCCCTCCGTGTAGGCATCAGCGGAGGGAGGGGTGTCATTGTTGGAGCTGGAGTCGTGAGAGCCATCAGAGAGGTCAGAGGCATGGGAGGAGGAGATGACGCTAGTCATCCTATGGACCGCGTGCTTCTGCGCCTTCGCCAGTAGGGTGCAATTCACTTTGGCTGCCGGATCCTGCATAGTCTCGAGCTGTGAGTGCTCGATGGCGAGCCCGAGGTTTTTGCGGCAAAGCCGCCGTGGATCAGTCTCCGCTGTCGTGAGTGAGGTGGCCAGGGACGCCATCTGGAGCAGACAAAGAAGGCAGAGAGGGAGGGGTGACAGACCAAAAGGGCACGGAGAGCCCGGTGCTGCGCGGACGCAATGGCCGGCGCCATCGTCCGCACTGCGTTGCTAGGCGAAGGGGACGACGCGGTGCCAGAGCTTCTGCTTCCGCCCCAACAAGATGTGACTCCCAATCTTCGTCGGTGTTAGATGCGCCATCGGACGTTGCACTACTGCTATTGCTTGACATGGATCGGAAGAGGGGTGGAGGAGGAGAGGAGGAGACGAAGAGAAGTGGAGCGGAGTGAGGGTTTGACGCCGGTCTAGGGTTCGTCTAGTGGTGATTTATGTGGGGTTTGGATGGAATGTCCCGACACGGCAGACACGCTTAGGCGCGGCCAGGCCTCCCGTACGCGTCCCAGATTTGGGCTGGGTTTGAAAGGTGTCGGTCGGTCCGGATGTCCGCTGCCGGTTTAGGGAAACTCGACTTGATTTTGGTTTTGTGACAACTTGGGAAGCCCGGCTGTAGGCTCTGTAAATTTACCTAAAGGGGCAATCGCAATGGTGGGACTCGCACCACCTATTTATGCGGATGCTGGACATGACTTTGTCGATTGGAACGGTGGCTTTCACACATTTCTTCTGTTAGGGAAACTCCAATGTGCCGACGCAAATGGATGCGGATTTTGTCCGTGTTTTTTTCCGTTTGGGTCAGCCGAACGGATGGGCGTGTTCGCTTTTTAGTTTGAGTCGGCCAATGAGCCCAACATGACGGACGCATTATCGGCATGCTCGTTAAAAAACTAAATACTCATAAAATTTAAAGCATGCAAATAAGTTAAATATAATTGTACAATAAACTGGCCGGTCAACTGGCCACCAAAGTCCACTTAAACATAAATTTTAAAACTTAAAGAAAGGCACCTCCCAGTCGCCTAGCCGCCCAGCACGCAGCCCTAGGCATCGCCCTCGTCCTCAGAGCTGGTGAGATCGACGAAGTCCGGCGGCGATGCACCGGAATGTATACAAGATCCCGATGCACCTATGCCACCAGCTCCCACCGTGCCGACCCGCGTGACGAGCTGGCCCGGTATGGTGTTTCGCATTGCCCTTCCCCTTTTCCGAAGAAGCCAACAATAGCTAGGGCTGGGGTTTCTTGTCACCAGCGAGGGAGCTGGTGTGGCTAGATGTCGACCGGAGTGGGGAGCAGATGAGGCCGGCCTGCACGCTTGCCATTTAAAATAAGCATGGACTTCGGACGCTTCTAGCGGTTGTCATGCGGGGCTGAGGTGGGTGGGTCGCATTAAATATGACCGTGATGGTGGTTGAGCAGCCGACACATGGGCTCAAGATTGTGTCTGTGTGGACGTAAATCAGGCGCAAATATGGCTGGAAATGTGTCGAGGCGTGGATAATTTTTGAGTTTGCGTCGGCGCGTTATAGGCTGGTATTTTGACCGGTTTCAATCCAAACGAACGGGCGCGGACCAAATGCGTCGGCGCTTCGGAGTTGCCCTTAGCGCTGACCGAACACACTGTCGCGTGGCAAACTGAAATGGGGTGCGAGCTAGTTTACCGACCTGAGCACGCCGGGTTGCGCCCTCTTGCTCCCTGCTGCAGCACGGACCTCGTTCATGATCACCACCGGCGCCTCCGCCGAGCTCTCTGCCCCGGTGGCGGGTGACGGCTTCCATGACGCCGACGACCTCAATCTTATCCGCCCCGACGCCCACCGCATGCTCCACTTCGGATCCTGACCATGAAACCGCAAGGGTCGTGTCACTGACCCGGCTGGGTGCGTCTAGGTCCGTCATGTCACCATCAGAGCCCTTACCGACGGCTGACCCTCCCCTTCTGCAGCCATTCGCTGTCCTTTGAGCTTGACACGCCTACGCCCACCAGGTGCTCGACAGAATGCTTGGGCGACGATGGCAACAGGGTGCTGCGACCTGCGAGCATCGTCTCTGGGTGTCTTTCAGTTTCCGTATCTCTCGTCCACGTCTACTGCAAGCCCATAATCTCATTTACGGTAGTTCAGGTGTGGGCCGACATCGAGGACGTCGCCGCGGTGCATGAGTTGTTGGACGAAGTGCAGCTGTGACCTCCACCTCTGCAACCTCAGGTCAGCAACGAAGGTAGATGATCTGGCCAAGACCGTAGCTCTTGACCGAGTTCACTCAAGGGAAGATCCAGCTCAAGATACTGTGGCTGGCCACCACCTTTGGGAGATGTCCATATGCTCGGGGTATTCCGACAAGACAAAACAGGAAGAATTTCAGTTCGAAGTGCATGAATGAATCCCTGGCTGTTCAAATGCGCTTCATCAGCTGGGCACCGTCGGCCGTGGCAAGCTTCTGCTATGTTGGCTTGTAGATATGCTAATTCGAATCATCGACAATGAATGATACTCCCTCCGTTCCTAAATATAAGACCTTTTAGAGATTCCACTATGGACTACATACGACATACTTTAGAGTGTAGATTCACTCACTTTGCTCCGCATATAGTCCATAGTGGAATCTCTGAAAGGTCTTATATTTAGGAACGGAGAGAGTATCCGTTAATTATTGTTGTAATTTTTGTAATTCTGGAGAGAGTAGCACCTCAGGCATAGATATGAAACAGTCTATTGGTGAGCTATATCAATTTTCCTGCATTATCCTACCAGTTGCAACTTGCATAGGATGAGCACCGATTCTGAAATTTATTCACAGTTTCTTTCCATGCTGAGGTCCTGCTCATGATTGCAGTTTTCTGGGGTCTTTGCATTGTCTTCAGCGAACGATCCTATGGCCTACACCTGCCGATTTGGGTTTCCAAGCACAGAAAGCAATGCAAGATGATATCTTTTGTTGGATTCCTCTGAGCTGCATACAACTACAGTTTATATCATGTGTCACTTATGATTTCTCTACATGTTGACCTGAGAGGAATACACTTGAGAAGCAGCAAGTGGACTGTTCGGGCATCTGCCTTGGCTGGATTATATCATGGCTATGCATCAATTAAAGAGGGATTATCGATGCGAGCGCTAATATGATTTACCCGGATCTGCAAGTACCTAGAGATAGGAGGCCAACCATCGACACTGTTCTGAACTTGACATTATTGGCATCGTTCTATTACGGATCTTCAAGGAGGTATGGAATGGAAGTTCAGGGCGCACCTCCCATACATGACACACATCCCATGACTTGGGTTGGTATTATGGATTTTGAGTAATAGCAGCTGCAGTCGAGCCGATGCAAGCGCCCGGAAGCGGGTATCCAGAGAGAACACAAGGCAAGGCACTTCACGGTGGCATCTTCTTTCTCCCTCGGATCTTCATTCTCGCTACACTGCAACCAACTCTTATATCTAGTGAATGGTTCATGTACTAAGTGCAGGCTATCTGCTGGATACCCCACTTGCATTCCTAGAACAAACGTGATGGTAAGGAGAGATCAGGTTTGAATATTAGAGCTTATCTAGTGTTTAAATCATCATGTTTGATTAACTGAACATGAACAAGTAATCGAGGATATCGAGGTAGAGGGAACATGTTAGCTGGATATAGGATATCAACTGTCTGCTCATGATTTGATAGAGTAAGGAATTGAAACATCAAAATCTACCTTTGCCTACCCCTATCTACTACCTACTTCTGTGATCACATAGCGTGGGAAGCATTGGTCTACATGCCTGTTCACTGAGATCTGTCATTGGGCTATATGAATATTGTAGAGTTCTCATCTAGTGTATATATCATCAAGTTTGACTAACTGAACTATCTCAAAAAAAAAAAGGACTGACTGAAGAGGGTGGATGTATATAGGATACCAACTGTCTGATCATGGTTTGACAGAGTTGACAGTGAGAGCAGAGCATTGCTCTGTTGGCAAGGCGTGCAGGTGCGCAGCCAGCCCGGCTGCGTTCGAGTCCCGACTCGTGCGCTTGGTACTCACGGTTGCCTCTTCTATAAAATAATGCCACCAAGGGCTAGTCCTGGCCTTTCTTAAAAAAAACAGAGTTGACCGTTGGAATTGATACATCAAAATCTAGCTTTGCCTACACCTATCTACTTCTGTGATCACATAGCGTGGGAAGCGTTGGCCTTCACGCATGTTCAGTGATTTGTGTGATCGGGGCTTTCCCCATGTCACACTGTGTCATGTTACTTACAGTCATCAGTCATGTAGGAAATGTAGTGGCAGCACATTTGGGATATCTGGAACCTGACGAAATTTTACTGCCTTTGGATGTTATGGTGTCCAATCGATCCTTTTGGCAACTAATGATCTATCTCATGGTCTCTTCAAATCGTGCCATTCTGTTTATGGGAAATCGTGACCCACCGTCCTTGTTCTTATTTACTGTTCCCTGCAAAACTTATCAGCTTAAGCATGTACTTTATATTTCATCAATTTTCTTAAACATGTACGTTATGCTTACCAGTTATTTTATAGAACATTCATCTATATCTATATCTATCTATACCTACTAATAAAGCAAGGTGCGTTTCATCAATTTTTTCATCCGTTGACCGCCTATTTTTTTTCTATCTGAGGTGTTACTAAATTCTTATTTGTTCTTCTGCTAGAAAAAAAAGTTTTTTTTCAGAATATCGTGCATGGGCCACGCGCTGTGTCCCAGCGAAGACAGCCCACTTACTTTTCTACCTACGCAGCTGGAAAAAATTATATTTAATGCCCAATGTGACATATAGTTAGAGCTTCAAACAGGATAACCAATAATGGGTTGGCCTATTTTTCTTTGTTTCTTTATTTTACGCCTATTTTTATTCTCCTTTATTATCTCTTTTTTCCCTTCCAGCTCAAAATTCTCAAAAAAAAATCAGAATTAAAAAAGTCAAGTTTCAGAATTTTTTAGAATTCCAAAACTTTGTTTCTATTTTAAAAAATATTCGGAACTTGAAAAAAGTTTCCCATTTTTTCAACCTTTTTATTGTTGTTCAAAACTGTTCAACATTTCTAAAAAGAAAATGGCAATTTAAAAATACTCCAAATTCCAAAAATATCCTTGTTTTAGTGAAATTTTCACAATTCAAAATAGTGTTTGTGTATAAAAGATACACATTTTTGAAAAATGTTTTGAATTTTCAAAACATGTTCCCATTCTAAAAATATGTTCACAAATTCAAATAATTTTCATGTTTTTATAAAAAAAATTGGGGTTTTCAAAAAGTATTTGTGAATTTTGAAAGATGTTCCTGATTCAAGTTTGATTTGTGTTTTTCTGAAAACGTACGTAATTTTAGAAAACTGTTCAGGATTTAAAAAATGGTTCGTGTTTCCTACTGAAAGTGTACATAATTTTAGAAAAACTATTCAGGATTTAAGAAATGCTTCATGTTTCCTACAGTAATGAGAAACTTTATATCTTAAAATCTCCTGGATTGAAAGAAAAAGCAGATTGAATAATTCATGGGCCTTTTCTGGCATACAATGACGTAACAAAACTCTTAAATGCATGCTATTTTTTCTCCTCGATCAATGAATGGAAAAATAGTGGATTGATTAGTTCACACCTGGCAAAACAAAGAATCTAAATGTTCCTTGTTCCCGTGCACACAGGGTTTTGTTTGCACATATAATTCTCACTAAATTTAAATGCATGCTATTTTTTTCTCCCGTTGCAACGCATGGGCATATGTGCTAGTACCTACTAATAGCAAGGTACGTTTCTTCAACTTTTTTCATCCGTTCACCAGCGAAAAGATTTTTATACTATTCGAGGTGGTACTAATTTTTTGTGCATCCATGTGCTAGAAAAAGACATATGGTTTGTCCAAAATTTCGTACATGGGCCGCACGCCATAGGCCAGTAAAGCCAGCCGACTTATTTCCCTGCCCACGCAGCTGGGAAAATCCTATTTGCCGCACAGGGCGACAGATAGTCAGAGCTTTGCACAGATAGCCCTGGACTGGACCGGCCCGTTTTCCTTTTTCTGTGTTCTTTTTCTATTAAAAATTTTATGTTCCTTTCTCTTTTTCTTTCCTCTTTCTTTTTTACCTTTCCATTTTATTTTATTTTTGTTTTTCTTTTTTTCTTTTTTATCAATTCCGTTTTTAATAAAATGTTTAGAATTACAATTTCCGTACAATTTTTTGAAGAATGTTTAGAATTCCAAAATTTTATTTCTGTTTTAAAAATGTTCAGATAATCAAAAACAAATTCTCGTTCCAAAATTTGTTTGAAACTCAAAAAATGTTTGTGTTTACGAATTTGTTCAAGATTTATAAAAAAATGTATTTTTAAAAATGTTCCAAATTCGAAAACTATTCTTACTGTAGTGAAATGTTCACAAATTCAATGTAAAAATATTTTAAATAGCTCCATATTGCTCTTTACAATGTACCAACTATAAACGTGTGTGAAACTACATGCAGTAATTAGATGTATGAAGTATGGATCTATTATGCCGGACGAAGGATGAATAAATTGGCACGTGAGCTAGCTGGAAAAGGACACCGGAATTTTTAAATAAAAGTAATGTTCCCTATTTTTTTTAAACATATTTTCCAAAATTGCTCAAGATTCTTAAAAAAATTGCATTTAAAAAATGCTCCATATTTGAAAAATATTCTTGTTTTATAGGAATGTTCACAACTTCAAATAACATTCGCCTTTAAAATTACACATTTTCTAAAATTATTCTGAATGATAAATATGTTCCCATTTTTTGAAAATTGTTCACAAATTCAAAAAATGCTCATGTTATTATAAAAGGTTCATGTTTTTTAAAAATATTTGTGTATTTTTAGAAAATGTCTCCGCATAAGTATTTTGTTTCTGTATTTCCAAAAATGTATGAAACTTTTGAAAAACAAATCGTAGTTTTGAAAACTGTTTGCGATTTCAAAAATTGTTCATGTTTCCAAGAATATTAGGCAATTCATAATAATATTTGATTTTTGAAAAGTAAAAAAACAAAGTAATCATAGGATGTTTCGAATCTGACGTTGCGGTATGTTCTTGAATATTTACGTTGGCCATTGGTTAGAAGGACATGTTTGTTCGAGTGAATGGCAACACTATGTCGGGTGTTTGAGATCGTGAATACGATCCTTCAACTCAAGTTTCTTTCTAGATTTTTACTCATGTCTTACAAACATAAGTTGATTCGGTGTCTGAGAATTTTACACCCCATGCAATTTAGCCTGCCCAACTACCTATGAAATAAGGAAAATAAAATATTTTCAATAGTCCCATATTGCTTACATATACAACAAGAACAACAAAGCCTTTAGTCCCAAACAAGTTGGGGTAGGCTAGAGGTGAAACCCATAAGATCTCGCAACCAACTCATGGCTCTGTCACATGGATAGCAAGCTTCCACGCACCCCTGTCCATAGCTAGCTCTTTGTCGATACTCCAATCATTCAGGTCTCTCTTAACGGACTCCTCCCATGTCAAATTCGGTCGACCCCGCCCTCTCTTGACATTCTCCGCACGCTTTAGCCGTCCGCTATGCACCCGATGTGGCGCGTCGCTGAGAGGATTACGCCCCAACAAAAATCTTTTGGGTTTCATCTCCATAAGAGTGGCTGAGTTTTCACGTTGGCTCGCCAAGCCTATCACAACCCTCCTCCTTTACCCGGGCTTGGGACCGCTATGTTGAGACAACATAGGCGGAGTTAGACAACATAGGCGGAGTTTTCATATTGCTTACATATAGTCGTAACAATTTATATACGTGTGCGAAACTATATGTAGTAAACTGAATAAAGGATGGATGAAGGATGGATGAATTAAGCCGAATGAAGGATGGATGGATTAGTATGTGCTCTTTAGCTAGATGAATGGATTGGTAGCTGAACTATCTAGAAAAGGGCCCTAAATTTCTCAAGGATTCCTACTCGAGGCAAAAAGAAGAGAAGACCCGACTAGGTAAGCTAGATGCATGAAAAAGAAAAGACTCGGCGACCTCCCACATTACGAAACTTCAGCCTTAAACCCCTTCCACCAAGGAACTTAAAAATAGTGGAGTACAATTAACTCCGGTTGTACATATCCGTGGCCTATCCATGGAAAAGAGAAGACCCGCCTCATTTCCATATTATTGAACCTCATGCTCTAAAATCTCCTCGAATGAATGAAAAAATAGATTGAATAATTCATGGACCTTCTCTGGTGTGCGATGACCTAATCAAACCCTTAAAATCCACTCGATCAATGAATGAAAAAAATAGCGGATTGATTACTTCGCACGCGGCAAAACCCAGAATCAAAATGTTCCTTCTTGACATGCACACATGGTTTTTCTTGCACATATAATTCTCACTACGTTAAGTGCACACTATTTTTCCACCCGTTGCAACGCACGGGCATATGTGCTAGTTTCTTCTTATTAGAATAAGATATGTGTGTTTCCTAAGTTCTCATGCCGATTCATACATGTGCTTAAATTATTCCTTTATGCGTTAATGTGGACGTATCAACATTTAGCTCTCTTGTGTATCTGTGATGATGTGAAGTCATTCATTTAGTTATGCTTACCTTATTTCCTTACTGACAGGAATGCACATAGTTCACACTTGTTAGCTCGTATAACAACCTAGGGTAAATTTTATCACCCTCAAGGTCTCTAGGTGATCATATTAAGTTAATTTCACTAATTAGGATTGTCCATTATATCATTGTGACTTACCCTCTGCAGTAGCTTACAGTAGGCGCAGCTGAATTTAACGAGCAACACGTAGTTCCTGCATTTTCAATGTTAATTTGAAGGTAAAGGTGTTTGCTGAATTGGGAGACATATGACTAGGAGTTCTAGGTGTCAAACAACTAGCTAGGCGATTGCAATTGGTAAAGTAAACTTGAATTGCAATTGGTCGACTAGCTAGGCGTTGCTCCCATGTTCTACTTAAATTAAATGCAACGCCCCCTACGCCCCCTCGCGTCGCCCCCGCGGGCGACCCGAGGGGAAACCCTAGCCGCCCCTCCTCGCACTCTCCTCCGCCCCTCTCCCTCCTCGCCGCCGTCCGCAACGCCGCCGGGCGAAGCCTGGCCGGCTGGGCAGCGGCGGGGCTTCTTCCCATCCATCTAGTTCTGGCTGGCGCGGGACAGTGGGGACGAGAGGAGTGTCGGGCTTACGTGGGGTTCGGCGCCGCGGCGGCGGGTCTCCTGCCGACGTTGTGAGCGGCGCGGTGGTGGTGGCCTGCAAGTCGCGAGGTGGTGGCTGCGTTCGAACTGCCCGGTGGTCGCGGGTGCCGCCGGATCTGGATCGGATCCATCTGGATCTTGGCTTCGGACTCCGTCGGCCGCCGCGGGGTGATGTTGGTCGTCACTGGCAACGTTGGACTGCTGGTTTCGGTGTCTGGAGATCTACAACGGGTTCTTCTCGATCCTCCTTTCCGGTGGGTCGAGCTCCATGGATCTTCCATCTTCGCAGGTTTTGGATCGTGGCTTGTCGCCGGATCCGGAGCAGGCGGAGGATTGGTGGCATAGGATGGGGACCGGAGAAAACTTTGGTCGGCTAGGCCAGCCCGGCATCGGCGACGTCGCTCAACGTTGTTATCCTCCGTGGAGGCGAAGCCGAGGTCTCTCCTATCCACCTCCGAACCCATCCCGGACGAAAGTCCAAAATTCATTTTGGATTCGGCGGCGGCGGCGTCTTACGCGTCGTATCCTCCATGGAGGCGCCGTCTTGGGAGGATCTGCTGTTCGGGGGAGAGATGATGTGGATGCTGGGCTCCGAGTACCTCCAGCAGTGGCGACGGTGTGGAGGTTGCCAGGTGGTGCGGCGTTCTATCTTCCGCGTCGATGTCGATATTTTGGCAGCATGGTGCGGCTGCATATCGATGATGGATGCGGCTGGATGGACGAGCGCAGGACGGTGGAGCTGTCTGGTGCCATGGTGGCGTCGACGGCAGCGAGACCGGGCAAGGTTGATGCTGCAGTATAGCTCTGAAGATGGATTGGTGGCAGGTAGCTGCGACGGCCTCATACCCGGCAGGCGTCCTTGTTGAGGAGCACGCCGGACCGGTGGGTGCCCATACCCGGCAGGCGTCCTGGTTGGGGCCTCAGGTCTTAGATGTTAGGTTTGGCTGCGAGGTCTGTTGGGTAGTAGACCTGGACTATCCGCGCCCCTTCATCAACTGGATAGGAGTAGCGACAGATGTTGCTTAGACGGTGGCTTTAGTCTTACTGTTGTATAACTTTGTAAGGTCTTGTGTCAATAATTAATAAAATGGTCGTATGCATCGTCGAGATGCAGAGGCCGGGGGTCTTCCTCCATTTCTAAAAAAAAAGGATGCAACGGGGAGCAGCTTCCCGAGTACCCTAGAAGAACACTAGACAAGAACAAAGATTTGTCTCTTCTCTCTACAATACTAATCATTTGTCTTTACTCTACAGAATACTTT
>NC_041381.1:48636790-48651372 GCF_002162155.2 Triticum dicoccoides | reverse complement strand
GGGGGGGGGAGAGATTCCGCACCTGAATTTTCATTGCAAAAAAGGGAGCATGCACCCAAACCTTCACAGCAGACAGATACGTCCGCAGCACTCACTAACTACAGCAAGCGATCCACACATCCACATCTGGGCGAGCTTCTTCGGGTAGGCATCATCTGAGCGGTTCCCAGGCAGGAGGGGTAGACTGGGATCCAGGGGAGTACCATGCATGCTGCGAGATCACTTAGCTCTGAAGACCAAACATAGTTGCAGTTCAGGTTACTGAACTGAAATATTTCTGTAAAGGGAGTTCTACCATCTCTTTCTTGAAAACATGGTAGATTCTACTGCACTGTCTATTGTTTAGTGTGCTCACTGGCTAATCTGATCATGTGAGCCCTAACCTAACCTAACAGCCTAATCTATCAAGCTTAGCAAAGTAACTAAAGAGAGCAACCATGAAAGGAAATCTATCAAGAAAAGACGGCGGGAAGCTCCGTGTTTAGCAAGAGAGAATTTATGGGTTCTCTTGCACCTCGAAAAGATGGTCAAGGAGGGAAGCTCTTTGTTTGAAAGCAATGGTGAGACATGCAATGCATTTAGCCGCTAATATTCTCCATCAGTTCATCACCCATGTTCTGCTCAATTAAATGCAAAAAGATACAGGGGGAGCAGCTTCTCGACTCGAACACTAGACAAGAACAAAGATTTGATTCTTCTGTCTAGAATACTAATGATTTGTCCTTACTCTACAGAATACTTAATTTTCTCATGAAATACTGCACCCAAATTATAGCATCTACTGTTATGTTCTGATACTGTCCTTTGCTAATGAACAAGGGTCGAGTTTCAGCAACCATCCTTCTTTGACTTGGGGATCTTCAGTAACTCTGAAGTTCTGTTACGCCATATTCTGCCGCATTTACCTCCGACTAGAAGTTAATCTGGAAACTATGTACTATCCTTTGCTAATGAACAAAGGTTAAGTTTCAGTAACAGTCCATCATTCTATTGGATACCTTCAGTAGCTCTGAAGTTCTTTTTCTACTCTGCCGCATTTACCTCCGAGCAGAAGTTAATCTAGAAATTGGAACTTCTTTTCCAAGTTCTGTTGATTGTTTTGCCAAGTGCACATGACATATTTAGATTTATGATACGCGAAACTTTAATACGTAAAATAATACATATTTTTCACTAGTTATCATATGTTGAATCGATGTTGTAAACAAAATCAGCTCAATGACACATTGTACCTAAGAGTTATAGCAGAAATTAGAGTAAGAAAGATGGTAATCAGCTCACAAAAGATATACCAGTACATGCATTGCACATTTTGTAGCATCAATTAGCATCCACCCTGTAAAATGATCTGAAGTGGACAAACTGTTCCTAGAGACTTCACACATGCACATAGCAAACAAACGAATATATACGCAAGCTAGCAAGAAACAACAAGTTCTAAAAATCTAAACTCCAATGGAATTTGTACAAAACCATAAAAGCATGTTTTCTTATAGATTATTTAAACCTGCAGGATAAGGCTTTGATCCTTGGTGGGTGTTTGCATTGTAACCTGGGTGATTTGATCCTTCTAGTGATGATGGACGAGCTACAACATTGTAATTACGATGCACTTTGATGGTTGGAAGTACTAAAATCTCTTCAGGATCTCGTTCTTTGTTTCTGAACGTTATCCCGAAAATACTAGGTGGTCGTGTTGCTTAGGCCATCCATGTTGAACTAATATGTACAGTGAGTTTAAATTGCATATCAGATCATTATACCTTCAGGTATTTTCTTCATAGGGGTTGTGATTGATGGTTTCCTTGGAGATATGTTTTCCTATATTTCTTTCCTTGGAGATATGTTGCCTTAGACTAAATTACTTATTGGACAATAGGACTATACAGATTTATTTTTCTTGATAAAATGGCATATAGACATTTTGTTTCGAAAGTATCCTTCTAATCTCGAGCTCAAATGCTCCTGTTGCAGATAATAATATCGAAAAAAATAGAAAAAAATTCCTGAATTTTTCTGTGGCAAACTTTAAGAAATGTTGGAAGTGCATGCAAAATTTCATCATGAAATCACATTGGAGGAGTCTGAAAAATAACCCAGAGCTCCAAAATGTGTTTGAAAGTAACACTTTCAGAGCGTCAATTTTGTTTTTTTTACCACGCCTTGCACTGATGTGATTTCGTGATGAATTTTTTCATGCACTCAAACATTCCTTATAGTTTGCCTAAAAAAGATTCATAATTTTTTTTTAATTTACTATTTATCCAGGAGCATTTGAGATCGAGATTAAAATCTCCATTGGTGATATGAGATCTCTTGAATCATGGTTTAATCACATAATGTTGTATAACGCAACTCCTGTCTAAAGTACCTTGTGTTCCGATTAATTGTCACATCAGTGGTTCTTCACCCATTGTTGTATTTTTTCTAAGTTTACTTAGAGGGTTTACTTTGTCCAATTTCATATTATTTTTGGCTCATAACTTCGTATTGCTACAAATTTAACACTATAAATGCTCGAGTTGATACATACAGTGTTCCGAAAAAGGCCGATACACATATGGGTAATAAAGATAAGTAAAAGATATCTATAGCCATGTGCCCTTACTTAAGAGTAGAGGACAATAGGACATGGTTGGTGATTATGTGGCCCCATTACCCTTGATTGTAGAATGGTGCCTCCCTGCACCAGGTGTCTTCATTGCTTACTTCTGAAAGGTTCTGCATATGGTGCACCACCATTATTTATACCTCAAAGTTGAAGCAATGTGTCCAATAATTCAATCTTGTTCTTCGAGAGTTTTTGTACCATTAGAGTTGTAGGCACTGAGAGCAAGCTAGGAAGAGGTAGAAAGAGAGAGTTCAAGAGCAATAGGAATGGGAACATGGAGGAAAGCCCTCCTTGTTTGGCATGAATCCTTTCCTGATGCCTCCCATTCCTACCGTTCTTGTGCACTCCTTCCTCTTCCTCTTGGCTTATGCAATAGCTCTGATGGAGAAACCATCGACATGTGTCCACATATTTAGATAACATGGGACCTTGAAGGCGAGCCTGGAAGAATAAGAATAGAGGACCTTAGAGTAGTGGGAATGGGAACATCGAGGAAAGCCTAACTTCCTCGATTTGACCTCTCGTGTTGGAATTGAAAATTATGTTTGGTGTTTCCCGATGCCTGCCATTCCTTTGTTCTAAAGCACTCGTTCCTCTTCATTTTTAGTTTGCTTGGTTGATTTAGCTTATAAACCAAATATATGTGTGTACATGTTCGATGTGAAATATCAAAAGCAAGCTATGAAGAGGAAGAAAGAGAGGGCCTAAGAGCAATGGGAATGAGAACATAGAGGAAAAACTAACTTATCGGTTCTTCACCTCTTGTGTTGAGGTGGAAATCTCGTTTTGGTATTTCCCAATCTCTCTCATTCCTATCGTTCTTAAGCGCCTCCTTCCTCTTCTTTTTTCTTTGCTAAATAGTTGAGCGGGAAAACTATACATAAGCGTGGATATATTCAGGTGATACGAGATGTCCTTCATCATTGCGAGACGGGGAGAGGGAGTAAGGAGGGCCTATGAGCAGTGTGCATGGAACCATGATGAAAGGCTAAAGCCCTCGTTCATCATCTAACACTAGCATCGAGTCATAGAAACATACACTGACACAATTTTAAATTTAGCAACTTCAGACCTACAACTTTGACGTGTACAAATTGTACATATTCTTCACTAGTTCCCTTATGTTGAACTCAGTATGGACATGAAATGGATCAATGACATACTACTCCTGACCATAGATCAGAATAGGAGCAAAAACCAGAGTGAGAAAGATGGTAATTGGCAATCGTAACATGTAACATTATATGCATTGCAGTACTTTTAGCATATGTTAGCATCCACCCTCTAATATGATATAAATCACATAAACTATTCCTACAAAGTTCACACATGGGAATAGCAAATGGGTAATAACACATACTAGCAAGAAGCAACCACGACTGTGAAAAATTATCAACAGCTTTGCAAATTCTAAAATCCATTGGAATTTGTACATTTGATCATAACATGGTGTTTCTTTACATAATGTTTAAACGCGTGGCTTATTTCCCCACTCTTGACCTCGGTGGTTCTTGTATATCGCATCTTGGGTGATTGAATTCAAGGGGTGGTGGCCGAGCCACAAGGTTCTAACTATGAAGTCTGTGGTTGGAAGAAGTAACGAGCTCTCTTCAGGATCTCGGTCTTCCTTTGTGTTTGAACCTTGTTCCGAAAATACTAGTGTTGGGGAACATAGTAATTTCAAAAAAAATCCTACGTACACGCAAGATCATGGTGATGGCATAGTAACGAGAGGGGAGAGTGTTGTCCACGTACCCTCGTAGACCATAAGCGGAAGCGTTATGACAACGCGGTTGATGTAGTCGTACGTCTTCACGATCCGACCGATCCAAGCACCGAACGTACGGCACCTCCGAGTTCAGCACACGTTCAGCTCGATGACGATCCCCGGACTCCGATCCAGCAAAGTGTCAGGGATGAGTTCCGTCAGCACGATGACGTGGTGACGATGATGATGCTCTACCGGCGTAGGGCTTCGCCTAAACTCCGCGATGATATGACCGAGGTGGAATATGGTGGAGGGGGGCACCGCACACGGCTAAGGAACGATCCGTAGATCAACTTGTGTGTCTATGGGGTGCCCCCTGCCCCCGTATATAAAGGAGCCAGGGGGAGGAGGCGGTCGGCCAAGGAGGGCGCGCCAAGGGGGGAGTCCTACTCCCACCGGGAGTAGGACTCCCTTCTTTCCTAGTTGGAATAGGAGAAGGGGGGAAAGAGGAGGAAGAGGGGAAGGAAAGGGGGGGCGCCGCCCCCCTTCCCTTGTCCTATTCGGACTAGGAAGTGGAGGGGCGCGCGGCCCCCTCCTGCCTCCTTCCCTCTTCTCCCTCGAGGCCCATGTAGGCCCAATAACCCCCCGGGGGGTTCCGGTAACCTCCCGGTACTCCGGTAAAATGCCGATTTCACCCGGAACTATTCCGATGTCCAAATATAGGCTTCCAATATATCGATCTTTACATCCGTGATCACATCCGGGACTCCGAACAAACTTCGGTACATCAAAACTTATAAACTCATAATAAAACTGTCATCGTAACGTTAAGCGTGCGGACCCTACGGGTTCGAGAACTATGTAGACATGACCTAGAACTATTCTCGGTCAATAACCAATAGCGGAACCTAGATGCCCATATTGGTTCCTACATATTCTACGAAGATCTTTATCGGTCAAACCGCATAACAACATACGTTGTTCCCTTTGTCATCGGTATGTTACTTGCCCGAGATTTGATCGTCGGTATCCAATACCTAGTTCAATCTCATTACCGGCAAGTCTCTTTACTCATTCTGTAATGCATCATCCCGTAACCAACTCATTTGGTCACGTTGCTTGCAAGGCTTATAATGATGTGCATTACCGAGAGGGCCCAGAGATACCTCTCCCACAATCGGAGTGACAAAACCTAATCTCGAAATACGCCAACTCAACATGTACCTTCGGAGACACCTGTAGTACTCCTTTATAATCACCCAGTTACGTTGTGACGTTTCGTAGTACCCAAAGTGTTCCTCCGGTAAACGGGAGTTGCATAATTCTCATAGTTACAGGAACATGTATAAGTCATGAAGAAAGCAATAGCAATATACTAAACGATCAATTGCTAGGCTAACGGAATGGGTCATGTCAATCACATCATTCTCCTAATGATGTGATCCCATTAATCAAATGACAACACATGTCTATGGTTAGAAAACATAACCATCTTTGATTAATGAGCTAGTCAAGTAGAGGCATACTAGTGACTATATGTTTGTCTATGTATTCACACATGTATCATGTTTCCGGTTAATACAATTCTAGCATGAATAATAAACATTTATCATGAAATAAGGAAATAAATAATAACTTTATTATTGCCTCTAGGGCATATTTCCTTCAGTCTCCCCTTGCACTAGAGTCAATAATCTAGTTCACATCGCTATGTGATTTAACACCAATATTCACATCTGCATGTGATTAATACCCATACTTCACATCATCATGTGATCAACACCCAAAGGGTTTACTAGAGTCAATAATCTAGTTCACATCACTATGTGATTAACACCCAAAAGAGTACTAAGGTATGATCATGTTTTGCTCATGAGAGAAGCTTAGTCAACGGGTTTGTCATATTCAGAGCCGTATGTATTTCGCAAATATTATATGTCCACAATGCTCTGCACGGAGCTACTCTAGCTAATTGCTCCCACTTTTAATATGTATCCAGATTGAGACTTAGAGTCATCTAGATTGGTGTAAAAGCTTGCATCGTTGTAACTTTTACGACGGGCTCTTTTATCACCTCCATAATCGAGAAACATCTTCTTAGTCCTCACTAAGGATATTCTTGACCCATGTCCAGTGTTCTACTTATTAGATCAAAATTGTATTCCTTTGCCAAATACAGAGCAAGGTATACAATAGGTCTGGTTCACAGCATAGCATACTTTATAGAACCTATGACTGAGGCATAGGGAATGACTTTTCATTCTCTTTCTATTTTCTGCAATGATCGGGTCTTGAGTCTTACTCAACTTCACACCTTGTAACACAGGCAAGAACTCCTTCTTTGACTGTTCCATTTTGAACTATTTCAAAAATTTATCAAGGTATGTACTCAATGAAAAATCTTATCAAGTGTCTTGATCTATCTATATAGATCTTGATGCTCAATGTGTAAGCAGCTTCACCGAGGTCTTGCTTTGAAAAACTCTTATTCAAGTATCCTTTCATGCTATCCAGAATTTCCATATCATTTCCAATTAACAATATGTCATCCACATATAATATTAGAAATGCTACAGAGCTCCCACTCACTTTCTTGTAAATACAGGCTTCTTCAAAAGTCTGTATAAAACCATATGCTTTGATCAACTCATCAAAGCATATATTCCAACTCCGAGATGCTTGCACCAGTCCATAGATGGATCACTGGCGCTTGCACAATTTGTTAGCACCTTTAGGATTGACAAAACCTTCTGGTTGCATCATATACAACTCTTCTTTAAGAAAACCATTAAGGAATGCAGTTTTGTTTATCCATTTGCCAGATTTCATAAAATGCGGCAATTGCTAACATGATTCAGACAGACTTAAGCATAGATACGAGTGAAAAACTCTCATCGTAGTCAACACCTTGAACTTGTCGAAAACCTTTTGCGACAATTCTAGCTTTGTAGATAGTAACACTATCAGCGTCCGTCTTCCTCTTGAAGATCCATTTAATCTCAATGTCTCGCTGATCATTGGGCAAGTCAATCAAAGTCCATACTTTGTTTTCATACATGGATCTTATTTCAGATCTCATGGCCTCAAGCCATTTTGCGGAATCTGGGCTCACCATCGCTTCTTCATAGTTCGTAGGTTCGTCATGGTCTAGTAACATAACTTCCAGAACAGGAGACCGTACCACTCTGGTGCGGATCTTACTCTGTAAGACCTACGAGGTTCTGTAGTAACTTAATCTGAAGTTTCATGATCATCATCATTAACTTCCTCACTAATTGGTGTAGTAGTCATAGGAACAGATTTCTGTGATGAACTACTTTCAAATGAGGGAGCAGGTACAGTTACCTCATCAAGTTCTACTTTCCTTCAACTCACTTCTTTCGAGAGAAACTCCTTCTCTAGAAAGGATCCATTCTTAGCAACGAATGTTTTGCCTTTGGATTTGTGATAGAAGGAGTACCCAACAGTTTCCTTTGGGTATTCTGTGAAGACGCACTTCTCTGATTTGGGTTCGAGCTTATCAGGTTGAAAACCTTTTTCATATAAGCATCGCAACTCCAAACTTTAAGAAACGATAGCTTAGGTTTACTTCTAAACCATAGTTCATACGATGTCGTCTCAACGGATTTAGATGGTGCCCTTTTAACGTGAATGCAGTTGTCTCTAATGCATAACCCCAAAACGATAATGGTAAATCAGTAAGAGACATCATAGATCGCACAATATCCAATAAAGTGCGGTTACGACGTTCGGACACACCATAACGTTGTGGTGTTTCAGGTGGCGTGAGCTGTGAAACTATTCCACATTGTTTTAATTGAAGACCAAACTCGTAACTCAAATATTCGTCTCCGCGATCAGATCGCAGAAACTTTATTTTCTTGTTACGATGATTTTTCCACTTCACTCTGAAATTCTTTGAACCTTTCAACTATTTCAGACTTATGTTTCATCAAGTAGATATACCCATATCTGCTCAAATCATCTTGTGAAGGTCAGAAAATAACAATACTTGCCACGAGCATCAACACTCATTGGATCGCATACATCAGTATGTATTATTTCCAATAAGTCAGTAGCTTGTTTCATTGTTCCGGAGAACGGAGTTTTAGTCATCTTGCCCAAAAGGCACGGTTCGCAAGCATCAAATGATTCATAACCAAGTGATTCTGAAAATCCATCTTTATGGAGTTTCTTCATGCGCTTTACACTGATATGACCCAAACGGCAGTGCCACAAATAAGTTGCACTATCATTATTAACTTTGCATCTTTTGGCATCAATATTATGAATATGTGTATCACTATGATCGAGATCCAACAAACTATTTTCATTGGGTGTATAACCATCGAAGGTCTTATTCATGTAAACAGAATAACAATTATTCTCTAACTTTAAATGAATAACCGTATCGCAATAAACATGATCAAGTCATGTTTATGCTCAACGCAAATGCCAAATAACATTTATTTAGGTTTAACACTAATCCCGAAAGTATAGGGAGTGTGCGATAATGATCATATCAATCTTGGAACTACTTCCAACACTCATCGTCACTTCCCCTTCAACTAGTCTCTGTTTATTCTGTAACTCCTGTTTCGAGTTACTAATCTTAGTAACCGAACAAGTATCAAATACTCAGGGGCTACTATAAACGCTAGTAAGGCACACATCAATAACCTGTATATCAAATATACCCTTGTTCACTTTGCCATTCTTCTTATCCACCAAATATTTGGAGTAGTTCCACTTCCAGTGACCATTTCCTTTGCAGTAGAAGCACTCAGTTTCAGGCTTAGGTCCAGCTTTGGGCTTCTTCACGGGAGTGACAACTTGTTTGCCATTCTACTTGAAGTTTCCCTTTCTTTCCCTTTGCTCTTTTCTTGAAACTAGTGGTCTTGTCAATCATCAACACTTGATGCTCTTTCTTAATTTCTACCTTCGTCGATTTCAACATCACGAAGAGCTCGGGAATTGTTTTCGTCATCCCTTGCATACTATAGTTCATCACGAAGTTCTAGTAACTTAGTGATGGTGAATAGAGAATTCTGTCAATCGCTATCTTATCTGGAAGATTAACTCCCACTTGATTCAAGTGATTGAAGTACCCAGACAATCTGAGCACATGCTTACTAGTTGAGCGATTCTTCTCCATCTTTTAGCTATAGAACTTGTTGGAGACTTCATATCTCTCAACTCGGGTATTTGCTTGAAATATTAACTTCAATTCCTGGAACATCTCATATGGTCCATGACGTTCAAAACATCTTTGAAGTCCCGATTCTAAGCCGTTAAGCATGGTGCACTAAACTATCAAGTAGTCATCATATTGAGCTAGCCAAACGTTCATAACGTCTGCGTCTGCTCCTGCAATAGGTCTGTCACCTAGCGGTGCATTAAGGACATAATTCTTCTGTGCAGCAATGAGGATAAACCTCAGATCACGGATCCAATCCGCATCATTGCTACTAACATTTTTCAACACAATTTTCTCTAGGAACATATCAAAATAAACATATGAAAGCAACAACGCAAGCTATTGATCTACAACAAACATAGACAAGCAAAATACTATCAGGTACTAAGTTCATGATAAATTTAAGTTCAATTAATTATATTACTTAAGAACTCCCACTTAGACAGACATCTCTCTAGTCATCTAAGTGATCACGTGATCCAAATCAACTAAACCATGTCCGATCATCACGTGAGATGGAGTAGTTTTAATGGTGAACATCATTATGTTGATCATATCTACTATATGATTCACGCTCGACCTTTCGGTCTCCGTGTTCCAAGGCCATATCTGTATATGCTAGGCTCGTCAAGTTTAACCCGAGTATTCCGCGTGTGCAACTGTTTTGCACCCGTTGTATTTAAACGTAGAGCCTATCACACCCGATCATCACGTGGTGTCTCAGCACGAAGAACTTTCGCAACGGTGCATACTCAGGGAGAACACTTCTTGATAATTAGTGAGAGATCATCTTAAAATGCTACCGTCAATCAAAGCAAGATAAGATGCATAAAGGATAAACATCACATGCAATCAATATAAGTGATATGATATGGCCATCATCATCTTGTGCTTGTGATCTCCATCTTTGAAGCACCGTCGTGATCACCATCGTCACTGGCGCGACACCTTGATCTCCATCGTAGCATCGTTGTCGTTACGCCATCTATTGCTTCTATGACTATCGCTACCGCTTAGTGATAAAGTAAAGCAATTACAGGGCGTTTGCATTTCATACAATAAAGCGACAACCATATGGCTCCTGCCAGTTGCCGATAACTTCGGTTACAAAACATGATCATCTCATACAATAAAATATAGCATCACGTCTTGACCATATCACATCACAACATGCCCTGCAAAAAAAAGTTAGACATCCTCTACTTTGTTGTTGCAAATTTTACGTGGCTGCTACGGGCTTAGCAAGAACCGTTCTTACCTACGCATCAAAACCACAACGATAGTTCGTCAAGTTAGTGTTGTTTTAACCTTCGCAAGGACCGGGCGTAGCCACACTCGATTCAGCTAAAGTGAGAGAGACAGACACCCGCCAGCCACCTTTAAGCACAAGTGCTCGTAACGGTGAAACCAGTCTCGCGTAAGCGTACGCGTAATGTCGGTCCGGGCCGCTTCATCTCACAATACCGCCGAACCAAAGTATGACATGCTGGTAAGCAGTATGACTTGTATCGCCCACAACTCACCTGTGTTCTACTCGTGCATATAACATCAACGCATAAAACCTAGGCTCGGATGCCACTGTTGGGGAACGTAGTAATTTCAAAAAATTTCCTACGTACACGCAAGATCATGGTGATGGCATAGCAACGAGAGGGGAGAGTGTTGTCCACGTACCCTCGTAGACCGTAAGCGGAAGCGTTATGACAACGCGGTTGATGTAGTCATACGTCTTCACGATCCGACCGATCCAAGCACCGAACGTACGGCACCTCCGAGTTCAGCACACGTTCAGCTCGATGACGATCCCCGGACTCCGATCCAGCAAAGTGTCGGGGATGAGTTCCGTCAGCACGACGGCGTGGTGACGATGATGATGCTCTACCGGCGCAGGGCTTCGCCTAAACTCCGCGATGATATGACCGAGGTGGAATATGGTGGAGGGGGGCACCGCACACGGCTAAGGAACGATCCGTAGATCAACTTGTGTGTCTATGGGGTGCCCCCCGCCCCCGTATATAAAGGAGCCAGGGGGGAGGAGGCGGCCGGCCAAGGAGGGCGCGCCAAGGGGGGAGTCCTACTCCCACTGGGAGTAGGACTCCCTTCTTTCCTAGTTGGAATAGGAGAAGGGGGGAAAGAGGAGGAAGAGGGGAAGGAAAGGGGGGGCGCCGCCCCCCTTCCCTTGTCCTATTCAGACTAGGAAGGGGAGGAGCGCGCGGCCCCCTCCTGCCTCCTTTCCTCTTCTCCCTCGAGGCCCACGTAGGCCCAATAACCCCCCGGGGGGTTCCGGTAATCTCCCGGTACTCCGGTAAAATGTCGATTTCACCCGGAACTATTCCGATGTCCAAATATAGGCTTCCAATATATCGATCTTTATGTCTCGACCATTTCGAGACTCCTCGTTACGTCCGTGATCACATCCGAGACTCCGAACAAACTTCGGTACATCAAAACTTATAAACTCATAATAAAACTGTCATCGTAACGTTAAGCGTGCGGACCCTACGGGTTCGAGAACTATGTAGACATGACCTAGAACTATTCTCGGTCAATAACCAATAGCGGAACCTGGATGCCCATATTGGTTCCTACATATTCTATGAAGATCTTTATCGGTCAAACCGCATAACAACATACGTTGTTCCCTTTGTCATCGGTATGTTACTTGCCCGAGATTTGATCGTCGGTATCCAATACCTAGTTCAATCTCGTTACCGGCAAGTCTCTTTACTCGTTCCGTAATGCATCATCCCGTAACCAACTCATTTGGTCACATTGCTTGCAAGGCTTATAATGATGTGCATTACCGAGAGGGCCCAGAGATACCTCTCCGACAATCGGAGTGACAAAACCTAATCTCGAAATACGCCAACTCAACATGTACCTTCGGAGACACCTTTAGTACTCCTTTATAATCACCCAGTTACGTTGTGACGTTTGGTAGTACGCAAAGTGTTCCTCCGGTAAACGGGAGTTGCATAATTCTCATAGTTACAGGAACATGTATAAGTCATGAAGAAAGCAATAGCAATATACTAAACGATCAATTGCTAGGCTAACGGAATGGGTCATGTCAATCACATCATTCTCCTAATGATGTGATCCCATTAATCAAATGACAACACATGTCTATGGTTAGGAAACATAACCATCTTTGATTAATGAGCTAGTCAAGTAGAGGCATACTAGTGACTATATGTTTGTCTATGTATTCACACATGTATCATATTTCCGGTTAATACAATTCTAGCATGAATAATAAACATTTATCATGAAATAAGGAAATAAATAATAACTTTATTATTGCCTCTAGGGCATATTTCCTTCAACTAGGTGGTTTAGCTTGTTGCCTAGGTGACCCATGTTTTGGTGGCCTATGAGTATGTGCATAAAATAAAGAATAAAAGAGATGGGCAGTTCGGACTATGTGTTGTGAAACTCAAAATGCATAAGGTTTATGACAAGTTGAATGGATTTTCTTGAGGAACATGATGTTAATGCTGGAATTTCATGAACAATGGCCAATTAGATTATGAATTGTGAGAGCTCCATTAAGTACATAGTTAGATGTAATTATCAAGAGACATAAACTGTCACTCCTACCAAAAGGATACGGAAGGGGGCTCTTTCCCCCTTATCTTATTTTCTGTTGCGTGATGAATGATTTATCAAGTTTATTGATGCATGAATAAGAAGCTAGCAGTATTGACGGGATTAGTGTGTGCAGAAAAGCACCATCTGTGCTACACCTCCTTTTTCGATGATTCTCTTATACACATAAACATTTATTTGTTGAATGCAACTTCCTTGCAACGAGGACTTGATACGTATTGCGCGCAAAGTCTGGACAATTGGTGATTATAGAAAAGTCTAGTATATTTTTTTAGTCCTCATACAAGTAATGTTGCTAGAACTGAAGTTTGCAATGAGCTCCATATTGACATGGAATTGTCTGACATTTATTTGGGTCTCCCTACACTTGTGAGGGTGAATAGGGGTGCTTGTTTCAAAAGAAAATGGACAAAATTAGTGGAAAAAAATAGTGGATGGATGGAGGAGGAGTTATCTAATACTGGCAAAGAAATTATGTTGAAGGCGGTAGCCTAATGATAACCCACAAGTGTAGGAGATCTATAGTAGTCTTTTCGGTAAGTAAGAGTGTAGAAGAAATTGGTTGATGGAAACTAGCAAGAATTAACTGAAAGGATGCAAATAGTGTTTGATGGTTTGTTTGGGAGCAAGAGCAATTGCAAGAAAGTAAACAGTAACAAAAGTGCAACGGTGCAGCAAATGGCTCAATCCTTAATTTTGCTAAGGACAAGCCCATTGTTTTACTTATAGACATCAAGGCGTTCTTAAGGATACATAAAAGTTTCACCAAGTTACTTTCCTCAAATTCATCGAGTTACCGTTCATTGTTTTGATAGTTTACTTTGCAGTGGAACCTATGATAATGTGACCTTTTACTTAAACAAAAAAATACTTATGATTATACCCTCTATGGAAGCATCCACATATACAAAAGAATAATTAAGGTAACATACTTGTCGTTCATTGCTTTGACAGTTTATTATGTGGTGGAACTTATGATAATGTGATGTTCATTGCTTTGATAGTTTATTGTGCGGTTTCATCAATGGGGCATTGGGTAGTCTCGGTTCTAGTAATCACTGCTAATGTCGCGAACAGGGGTCGAAATAATACTTCCCATACAAACCTCTGATGGACCAAGCCAAACTCTATGTATATGAAGTTGAATGTCGATGCATCATTTTATGTGGACTCGGGCGCGGGATCGACATCTGCTATTTTCAGAGATGTTAATGGTTCTTCCATCATGCGCAAGTGCATTTGTTATTCGTATGCAGTTGATGTTGCAGCTATGGAGGCGTTGGCTATGAAGGATGGTCTCCATCTTAGTAATTCTCTCATCATTAAAAGACTAGGAGTGGATTCCAACTCTGTGGATGTTAGAGCATCTACAGCAAGACGGAGCTAATCTGGCCTCCTATATGTCCATGGACTCGTCCGGACACATCCACCGACAATGACCAGTCGTCCCTCAAATG
>NC_041381.1:48629798-48636551 GCF_002162155.2 Triticum dicoccoides | reverse complement strand
TTTAAACAAAGGAAACAAATAGACATAGATCAACGAACTTGCATATGGGCATATAAACATCAAAGTTCACCAACCCAAAATACACAGTTCATCGCCAAACAAACATAGATTTAAACTAAAATAGCGTAATAACTAAACAGAGACGGGGAATGGTGGGGGAAATCATCATTTCCCCATCAGCCCATTCCCCTTGCGGTCGCTGGTGTGGTTGTACCCCTCCATGTAGGCATCGGCGACGGAAGGAGGTCGTCATTGGAGCTGGAGCCATCGGAGGAGGAGATGACGTTAGTCATCCTCCAGACCGCACGCTCTTGCGCCTTTGCCAGTCGGGCGTCCTTCACTTTGGTTGCGGCATCCTCCATGCCTCATGCTCTAACTACTCGATGGTGGGCTAGAGGTTTTGCAGTAGAGTCGCCGGGCATAGGTCTCTGCCATCATGAGGGAGCGATAGATGGTCCTCTAGATCCACCGACAGGTGTAGAGGCCCGGCGGGGGGACTCCCCTGCATCTGCCCCCTCTCCCCATTCGCTACTGCTTGCGGCGTACGGTCGACGCCTCAGATTCGAGCATCCTTGTCCGCATCAGCGCCAAGGTGAGCATGAGGATCCAGCGGTAACCGGGAGCACCATCCAGAGCAAGCAGAGAAAGCGGAGAGGGACGCAGGGGCGGTGAACCTAAAGGGGCACGGAGTATCAAGAGCTATGCGGAGGCGACGGGCTGGAGCCGGCGCCCGCACTTTGTGCGGGGCGACGGGGGACAACACGGAGCCAGAGCTTCCGCTTCCGCTTCCGCCCCGGTCAAGCCACGAACGGCAAGAGCGAGGAAGATGGCGAGCTCCTCCATGTCATCCGGCTCTGCGTCAGGCAACCATGTCCGACTCGGTCAAGACACACATTTCTTCTATTAGGCCATCTCCAACGCTGACCCTTGAACCGTCCGCAACCGTCCGGACGGCGCCGTCTAGACATGTTTGCCATCCAACAAGAGCATGTATCGGTCCGCCAAGCCATCCAGACGTGATTTTTTCTACAAACACGCCCACTGCCACGCCCACGTTTGAAAACCGTGGCCCACCCAAAACCCCTCTCATGTGCCCGCATGCGTTATTGCCCAAAGGGTCAGCGCCACATTCATGTCGGTCCAGAGCGAACATGCCCACTCACTGGAGGTGGCATTATAGCGATACGTTGGCCGAGAGTGCCGCCATCGCCGCTTCCCGGTGCATGCGGTTGCTCTGCGTTCAAACGACGGCCCGTCTGTCCGCCTACCAACATTAAACATGTGTGGTTGTTGAGGAACGATGAGTCGTGCCACCCGTTTGTCCGTATGATGCCCACCATTAACCACGTCGCCTGTTGCCCTATCATCTGCCCGCTATTTAAACCCCCAGGCCAGGCCATAGCCGCATCCAACATCCTCTGCTCTCTTTCTCCTCTCTGCACCATGTTTGCCATGGCCTCCTCGAGCTCCAAAGCCATTTGGGACAGCATGTCGTCTGAGTAGAAACAATAGATCGTCACCATTGCAGCTGGCTCGCAGGCTGGAGGGCAGACGGATGTCAGCGCTGCGGCCAGCCCAATGAAGATGCGACCGACAACGAGCCGGCGCCCCCGCCATCGCCACCCAATGCCGGCATCACCGTCGGCGAGGCCTTTCTCACTACACCGAGATGGTATTGGAAGAGCGGCGGACCATGTTCCTGTAGGCACATGGCGACGAGGAGTACAACACCCGCCTCCTCGATGAGCACCGGCGCGCAGAGGAGCAACTCGCTGCTGGCACGGCCATCGCGCCGGACGTGGACATGCCTGAGCAGGAGGCCCTGCTCGAGTCCTATCGCTCCGCCCGCGACATCCGTCGCGACCGCTGGCGGTACCACCTCCCTCAGGCGGAGTTAGAAGCCGCCTTTAGTGAGTTTGATGAGGCGGCAGATGAAGTGTACAACAAGAGCGAGGACGAGGACGAGCTCGCTAGCTCAGCCACAACAGCGCCCTATCACCACGACCACGAAGCCGGCACGTCCGCAGTCGTCGTCGGCAGCAAGGAAGAGTAGCATATGGGAGGTCGACCATGCTTGTGTCCCATGAAGGTGACCACTCCTTCCCTCCCGTTGAAGTCAAGCTTGGCAGGCCAATCATCGTCGGTCGATTAGCTGCAAGCAGGCTGCTGAGGCCGAGCTTCATTTTTCAGGGCTCATAGCCGGCCGGAGATGAGGAACGAGCGCCGGCGGTTATTTTAGGCTAGGTTTAGAGTCCGGTCTAGTTCAAATATATTAACCATCCGGTTTATGTAAAAATTATCCAACTATGACCGAATATCGTTCGGGATTTTTAATGCATCCAATTTGTTCAATTTTGACCAAAATGCAGTCAGACATACGACGGCTAGCTTTCGATGGCCGATTCTCGTATTAGTGTCCGTGGCCTGATACCTACTGGTCCACCGACGGATGCGATGTCCGGTTTATGTGTCAGGATTGAAGATGCCCTTACCACTGACTGAAACCTTGTCACACTGTCGCGAGGCAAACTGAAATGGTGTGCGAGCTGAGCACGCCGGGCGGCGACCCCGTTGCCCCCTCCTGCAGCACCAACCCCGTTCATGACCACCACCAACACCTCCTTCGAGCTCTCCGCCTCGGGGGTAGTGACGCCTTCCATGGCGCCGACGCCATCAACCTTGCCCTCGCGCCCCGGCGGCCACTACATGCTCGAGGTCCCATCCTGACCACGGCACCGGAAGGGTCGTGTCACTGGCCCCGGTTGTCGCATCTACGTCCGTAATGTCACCGTCAGAGTCCTTTCCGACGGCCGAAACCTCCGCTTCTGCAGCCATTCCCTGTCCTTCAAGCTTGACACGCCGATGCCCACCAGGTGCTCGACGGAATGCTCGAAGGACGATGATGCCAGTGGGCTGCTGCGAGCATTGTCTCTCGGTGTGCCTCCTTCCACTGCCGTGCGGCTCGTCCATGTCTTCTCCGACCCCACAATGTCATTCGTGGTTGTTCCGGTGCGTGACAACGTCCGTGATGTGGCCGCGGTGCACATGTTATTTGACGAAGTGCCGCAGCTCGTGGAAACTGTGACGAAGGTAAAGGTCAGCGGCGAAGGCAGATGATCTGGCCAAGACCCTGGTCACTGTCTGAGTACTCTCAAGAGAAGACAAAGATCAAGCTACTGTGGCCACCAATCTTCGGAAAATGTTCATATTCTCGGGTATTCAGACATGACATCACCTCAAGAATACATATGAAACAATCTTATCTATTGCCTATGGACGGTATCTGTTAGCAGTTGTTGTAGTTCTGGAGTTCACCTAAAGGAAGCATGGGCATCACCTCAAGAATACATATGAAACAATCTATTGTCTATTGGTGAGGTACATCTTGTGTTATCCTACCAGTTGCAACTTGCATAGGATGAGCACCAGTTCTGAATTTTCTTGCTATGCTGGGGTGCTCTTGTTGTGTCTAGCTCATGATTAGAATTCTTTTGTGTTTGCATTGTCTTCAGCGTAAAATCCTACGGCCTACACTTGCTGATCTGTATTTAACAACGCAAGATGATATGTTTGTGGGATTCCTGTTAGCTGCATACAATAGAGTTTATATCATATGTCGCTTATGATCTCTATCATGTTGACCTGTGACTAATACACTTTACAGGCAGCAAGTGGACTGTTTGGGCATCTGCCTCGGTTGGAATATATCATGGCTATGCATCAACTGAAAGAGGGCAAGGCTTATATGATGTACTACAGATAGGAGGCCAACCACCGACACCATTCCAACTGTCACCTGTTAAGGAGGATCAAATTGGAATAGTGTACAGTTCTGTTCTAGCATTTATGTCATCAAGTTATGATTAACTGAACAATGAACAAGTGATTGAGGAAGAGGGAACATGTTGGCTTGATATAGGATACCAACTGTCTGATCATGGTTTGACAGAGTTGACAATTGGAATTGATACATCAAACCTAGCTTGCCTACTCCACTATCTATTTCTGTGATCACATAGCGTAAGAAGCGCTGCCCTTCACGCTTGTTCAACGAGCTCCGTCGTTGGGCTTTCCCCATGTTACTGTGGTGTGGTTTTTAGAGTTTTCAGTCATGCAGCAAATGTAGTGTCACATTTGGGACATCTGCAACCTAATGACATTTGACTGCTTTAGGAATTTCATGGTGTCTAATAGATCCTTTAGGCAACCAGTGGTCTATCTGATGGTCTCTTTGAACAGTTTCATTCTGTTCAAGGGAGAACAGCAACCTCATGTCCTTGTTCTTGTTTACTGTTCCGTGCAAAACTCATCAGTTGTACTTTCTTCTTATCAGTTTTTTATCGAACATGTATTTCTTGTTAAGAGTGCGATATGTGCATTTTCTACGTACTTATGCTGATCATACGTGTGTTTTAAACAATTCCTTTGTGTGTTAATGCAGACATATCAACATTTAGCTCTGTTGTGTATCTGTGATGATGTGAAGCCATCCATTTAGTTAAGTTTACCTGATCTCTTTTTTCTGACAGGAATGCACATACTTGACACTTCTTAGCTCTTATAACAACCTAGGATAAAATTTTATCACCCCCATGGCCTCTAGCCGAGTATACCATGTAAAATTGCAGTAACTACTAATGCGCATTTTATTGTTGTGACTTGCTCTCTGCAGTAGCTTACAGAAGGTGCAGCTGAATTTTATGAGCAACACATTGTTCCTGCTTCTTCAGAATGTCAATTTAAAAGCAAAGGTGCTTGGTGAAATTGGGAGGTTTCTGGGTAGGAGTGCACTATGAAGTCAAAGAAGTCCCCAATAAAGCATTCCCGCGCTGCCGGTTAAACATGAATGGCAATCAGTGGACTAGCTGGCCAAATAACTGGAGTTAACTTGATCAGCATGCACCACCATTTTCAGATTTGAGGGTCTTGGATCAACTTATGCTGCTATGCCAGCATCTTCTCTACGCTTATTACAGTCCTGAAAGCAAAAGGTACATATTTTTTGTCGATTCAGTCAAAAAGAATCACATAAGCTATATTATGGACAAGCCTTTCATCAATATCTACCTCACTTCCTCTCGTACCAGCCATACTAGCACACATGCTACCTTTTCTGCAATGCCAATAGAGTTTCTATTTGGGACATATCATGCTTCCTCAGAAACCAGTTATCAAAAGAGGTTACACAATTTCTCAATTTTTTTAGAAAAGGTACACAATTTCTCAATACATGTAGCCATTTCTCATTAGCAAACTAAACCTAACAGGCTAACCTTCCAAGGTTAACAAGAGAGAAGTTATGGGTTCCGTTGTACCTAGAAAAGATAGTCAATGAGGGAAGCTCTGTTTGAAAGCAATGTCTGAGAATGCAATGCATTTAGCCGCTCATGATCGCTGGCCGTCAGTTCATCACCCATGTTCTGCTTAAATTAAATGCAAAAGGATGCAGGGGAGCGGCTTCTCCAGTTCCCTAGATGAACATTAGACAAGAACAAAGATTTGTCTCTTCTCTCTAGAATACTTGAGATTTGTCTCTACTCTATATAATACTTGAGGTTTAGTAATGAAATGCTTCAACCACCAAATTATAGCATCTACTGTTGTGTTCTGAACTGTCCTTTGGTGATGAACAAGGGTTAAGTTTCATTTACTATCCTTCTTTTTCATGGAGATCTTCTGTAGCTCGGAAGTTCTTCTACCCCTACGCTCTGCCGCATTGACCTGCGAATAGAAGTTAATCTCGAAAAGCCTGTTTGTACTTTGTACACGTTCTGCTGACTGTTCTACCAAGTCAGCGTCAAAAAAACTGTTCTACCAAGTGCACATGACATATTTAGATTTATGAGCTGATCATGCTAGCTATTTTGACACTTGTACCACGCATGGCCGCGATATCAGTTAGTAGCTCTGAAGACCCTACAATTTTTTTGTGGAATACGCACGAGTATGCGTATCATCTATTGATAGAAAGGAGAGGGTAGAAGAATACCCGTCCGCGGAGTTACACGCTACAGCCCGAATAGGGGCAAAGGCCAGAGGCGGAAAACAAAAAACTACATCTCCCCGCGCACCCGCCTGTCCACTCTAGCTAACCAAGCGCTCACATCGCTACGAAAGAACCCTGCAAGGACCATTCCTTCCCGGTGTTCATGATGAGCCGTAGAACGCATCGAAGGAGAGGCGTTATCGAACACGACCGCGTTCCGGTGCTTCCACATCTCCCAAAGGCTGAAGACCCGAAGACATGGCTGCAGTTCAGTTTGCTGAACTGAAGATATTTCTGTAGAAGGCATTCTACCACCTACTCCTTGAAAACATGGTAGATTCTACTGTCTGGTGCTTAGTGTACTCATTGGCTAATCTTCTCATGTGAGCCCTAAGCCCCTAACCTAACCCCCCCTTTTTTGTTTGCGAAAGAGCCCTAATCTAGCATGTTAACCAAACGAGATTAACAAAGTAATTAAAGAGAGCAGCAAACCATGGCTTCTCTTTCACTTGAAAAAGAAAGTGAGCTAGTCAAGGAATGTGTAAGTGTGCTGAAAACATGGTGATGTAGATGTGCACTGCACTTGGCCGGTGGGCTGCTGGTATTCGGCGCCGGGCTCGCTCGTCACCCATGTTCTGCACAATTCAATGGAAAAAAGAAAGCGAGAGCGAGAGATAGATGCAGGGGAACAGGCCGTCGTGTTCCCGGGAAGAAAGAAGAACATTCATTTGGCAACGGACGGATGGAGATTTTGTCTCTTCCCCTCT
>NC_041381.1:48619251-48629624 GCF_002162155.2 Triticum dicoccoides | reverse complement strand
TCCTGTTTGGAAATTAATTATGGCACCTGTGTTTGTCTTTTGTCAAATAGTACTACCAGGGATTTCCTGATCAACAAAGCTAGGATTCAGAGATGGCCCTGCACTTTCCTGGGGATCTTTTGTTTTGAATCTTTAGTAGTAGTATGGTTGTTGATATCTCTGAAGTTCAAAGTCGTTTTTCTGTTCCAAATTTTGTCAGGATTAACCAGAAAATGGGAATTGCTACTCTGCTTCGAACACTGGACAGGTTAATCTAGGAGGTGTAATATCGCAAAAATACAGTATTATTTTTACCCTCCTCTGAGACACAAAAAAAAAGGCATGCATTAATCTGTGGGGGAAAATCATATACCAAAACCAAGCTACAAACTATAGGCAGGATAAATGTAAATTGACTCAAGCCAAGGGCATGCCTGAAGTCAGTGCAACCTAGAGTTCTCAGCACAAAACAAAAGGACTACTGGCAATTTGGCTACCATGCATGCAAAGATATGAACAATCTCTCTCTCTCACTAAGACTCTCACAAGCACCAGACGAAAATTTTAGAAATGGAAGCAAGAAGAAGTGGGGAAAAAAGTGAGATTAACCTTCGTATTTACACCAGGATTAAGCACTGATGAACTCTGCTACTATACTCTGCTTCTATGACACTACTATAATGCAGTCAGCAACTAGCGCTACCGTGTCACTGACAGGTGTGACATGGCAGCCAACCGCCGGGCCGGCGGCGAGGGGTCGGTGGTCGCTGGTGGACGACGAGGCGCGGGCGCTGGTCTGTCAATGCAGCCGGTGCCGCTTGGGGGCGAAGCCCGGCGAGCAGCTCGTGGCGGCCATGGGCATGGCGG
Organism: Triticum dicoccoides; assembly: GCF_002162155.2. Classification (NCBI taxonomy): domain Eukaryota; kingdom Viridiplantae; phylum Streptophyta; class Magnoliopsida; order Poales; family Poaceae; genus Triticum; species Triticum dicoccoides. Next base: position 48,628,778 of record NC_041381.1, on the reverse strand, counting down.
GCATCGCCGCCATCGGCCGCTTCATGCATGCGTTGTTGCCGTTGGGGCCGTAGCCGAGCGCCGCGCCGGCGTTGGCGGCGTGGAGTGGCGTCGTGTTCATGTAGACTCCGCCGCCGCCGACCGGGAGCGTGTCGAGGGCGTGCACGGGCGGCGGGTTGCGCCAGCGCGGGAGCGGCCCGGCGACGAGCAGGTTCTGCAGCAGGGGCCCCGCCTCCATGACGGACTGCAGCAGCCGGCCCCTCGGCGGCAGCGGCTTCTTGGCGGCGAGCATCTCGAGCACGGCGTCGGCGCCGCACATCTGCTGCTGCTGCTGCTTGGCCGGCGGGGGCGGGCTGGCGGCGCCAAGCTTGCCGCCGCCGCCGCAGCGGCGCCGGTCGGAGGAGGTGACGGGGTCGAAGAAGGGGTCCACGGGGGACGACACGAGGCTGCAGTCCGAGTCGGTGACGCTCGACGTGCCGAGCGCGGGCGCAGGCTGGTGCACCGGCGGCGCGGCCTGCTTGGCCGAGGCGAGGAGCAGCTGCTGCACCTGGTCCCTCGCCTCGTCGCGCTCCTTGGCCACCTGGCGCACGAGGTCGGCGAGCTTGGCGATGCTCTGCTCCTTCCTCCGCAGCTCCTCCTTGGACACCTCCAGCTCCATGGTGGCCGCCAGCAAGCTCTGCTTCAGCTCCTCCACGCTCTGCAAACCAAATCCCACAACCGAAATCAACATTTCCATTCCTCCCGCAAAAAATCAACCTCAAACACCACAATTTCCGCACCAACCATAGTCTATATAGAATCTAAAAAATCGGACGGGGAATCTGTCAATGATTCGATCCGAGGAACAAGGCGATGATGGGGCCTTGATTCACCAAGCACAAGGCGATGGCATGCACGCACGCACGCGCGCACGATCCAAAACCAACCCTCGGAGCGGCGAATGATTTCGATTCCCTTCCCTTCCCTTCCCCCCAGCAAATGATTGCACCATGCAACAGCCGCTAGTGGAGGCATCCATGCCCGGCTACCTTTGGCTTTGGGCTCGTCAAAGATCAAAGGTGAAAACAATAATAATCTAAGCATGATACCAGCAGTAAAAAAAAAACCATCTCCCTTTCTCCGTCTCGGGACCCAGCGCCGGGCAGCAGCATGATTGCGCGGAGCATCCCACAACAGTGCCGAACTTTTGTTGAAAAGAGAAGGGGGCGGGGAAAAGGCGGGCCGAACCGGACCAAACCCAACGAGAAAGTCAGTCAGTAGTAAGTCTTCTACTCGAGCAAGTTAAGATAATTTTCCACATGGATCCGGCACGCCAAGGCTTCTCGAGCCCCGGGCGAATTCGTCGCCTGCCTAACCCTTCTTGACCACGACAAGACACGCGCGCAACCCAAGGCGGGGCCCGTCTCATCCCCGGAGCGGTACACGCGGCGGGCATTGCCGGCGGCCGGTCAAGAAATGCGGCGGCGAGGAGGGCGCGGGGTTCTTGGCCGCCGGAGTCGGGGACGAAGGCGGAACAAAAATACAGGCAAAGAACTGCGGGTTAACTGAATTCTCACCTCTTTGGGCTGCAGCTCCTCCTGGAAGGACCAGAGGGTGGAGAAGAGGGTGGTGTCCATGGCGTCGCCGAAGCCCAGCGGGAGCGGCTCCATTGCCATCGCTTCGTCGATCCTTCACCTCCTAGCTCTCCGTCAAAGACACTGCGCCCGCCTTGGTCTCTGGCCGTGGACGACTGCTGCTCGGGGGAGGAGGCGGAGAGGGCTGCTGGTGATGGGGGAGATGGGGGAGAAGGGGAGGGAGCTTTGATGGGAGAGAGAAATGTATATATAGGAGAGAGGGAAGGATCTGTGTGAGGTTTTGGGGAGGAAGGAAGGTTGGGGTGATGTATGGAAAGGTTGGGGAGGAGGGGAGGAAATTATGGAGCAAATGTTTATGGAATGTGTGATCAGCCTCTGATAACCTGCCATCTGTGGAACCATGAGGCAGAGAGAGAAAAAAAATCTATGCATGAGAGAGAGGGGGAGGGAGGGGCCAACCACTTTCCTGTCTCTTGTGTACGACGAGTTGGCACGGAGGAAAAAGGTACCTGAAATTATATATTTGTGACCGCAAAAAATGAAAAGTACTTATATTTGTTCGTGATGGTGGAGGCTACACCTGAATTTATGCATTCTTTCGTGAAAAGTTCTTAAAAAGTTCAACTATTTTTTTCTGGCGAAAGTGGGATCCGTATTTGGTTTCATCGACATTAGAACTATTGACCGGCCCTAAAAATCGACGCTACTATTACCGCCCCACCGGCATCAAAATTGGCCGGAGCACGAGACACAAAACCGCCGGATCTAATAAAGCCGGCGATCTACATGAACAAGACGGCATAGACTCCCCCGCCTCATCGACGACCATGATGACCGTACCATGAAAAATGTGCACCAGAACAAAAAAAATGGGAAAATTGTGTTTTGCTATTTTTGTGCCTCTTGTGTAAAAGTTACCTTAATTTGCACATTGCTTGTTTTGCGCCGGTGGAGGCCTACACGGCCTGAATTTATGTATCGCTTTGTGAAGCAGAAAAAAACCTTAGATACAGGTAATACGAAGTTGGGCACATCTTCATTTTTACAGCACAAGCCATGGACGTGCTGTTCTTAATTAAGACAATTAAGGTGGAGCAAATGAGCAGTATTTTTGAACATGGGTACCTTCCTGCGCTCTTCCCTCCAAAACACCGAAGTCATACTTTTCAAAATTTTCTTACTTGGCAATTTTGACCGGGTTAATTACAAGGACAGTGCATCATTAGGTCATCACTGGTTTGTCTGCTGGATGAATTAGATCCCATGCACAATAAATGCCCCCAAAATTATGGTGACTTGCACCGCAGGGCTGTCTATAATTAATGGTGGTTAATCTTTGTTTAGAATATTTTTACTAGTTGTATTTTTGAAAATTGCACATGTTATCTGAATTCAGGTGCTCATACTTCTTGTTCATGGCTGTAATATTTTACAAGGTTGCAGTCGTGAAACGGTGGCCGCAATATCTAATTCAGGCTATCATTTGGTTACGACAGATGTCTACTTGTCTAGAGATATTGTAATGCCCATGTTAGTGGTACATTGTATTCTGAATTAAATAGACCAACAAACTCTGAAAGGCATCTGAAGGCCAAGGACTAATGATAATACAATAATCTATAGGTTCATGTCCAGGTGCTCTTAACGTTTGGTTCATGAATCAAAACAAAAACAAATGTGTAGAATAATAATCAAGATTGAGAGACATGTTTGTGAGGGCAACCATCTGCCTGCAGCGTGTCGTCGCAGTCGCCAAGCTTATTGTCTGGCATATCATTTAAAAAGTAAAATAAAAGGAAGCTCACTCAACATATACTATCATGAGCCTGTGATACGGAGTAAGTGTAGGATAGTGGACAACACTCATGGTATCCTTCATTTTGGGGCGATAAATTTTTTTTTGCTGCTCGAAGAATAAATTTTCTGACCTCATGATCATGTCCATGTAAACCAATAAAAATTTCACGTATTGTTTTGTAGGTTCCAAAAACTGTAAAAAAAAAGTGAAGACTCGCATACAGGTGAAGTTTGATTAGATATATATTATATATGTATGATTATTTGTGATCTATTTATAAACTAACAATTTACTGAATGTTTACAAATGTACAATGCAAGTTATTTATAAGTTTATACAAAACATTTGTAAATTATATTGGAAAACATTTATAAACCTGTTTTGGGACAGAAAAAATCAAAACAAATGCTAGATTTTTTTAAAAAAATCCAACTTTTTTCAAGATAGATAATTCGATGTGTGAGGTCCGCTCCAATTTTCAGATCATCTGGACATCTGAGCAGATAGAGAAATTTAGGGTCAGTAAAAAGGTTTACTGTTTCTTTACTATTCTGACCCAATTTGTCTTTGTTGCTGAGAGCTACTCAGATATCTAAATGATGAAAATTGGAGCGGACCTCACGCAATAAATTATTACCATACAAAAAAAATCAGAATTTTTTGAATTATTTCCTGATCGGTGCAGATGAGCCTGGGCACTGAATCGCTGCACTCATACGTGTGTTTCTACTCGTCCTCTATATAATCTACTTTAAAATAAATTTTTGCAACATACATATTTTATTCTTTGTGTAGTTTCATTATTGGGTTCATATGGGTCTTAGTTCAAAACATATTTCTTTATATGTCCCTGCCAAATAATTACACCCTTGTTTTGCAAATTATTATGAGGTAGAGGTGCCATGACTGCACAGGGCCAACCCTTAATAAGCCTTGAAAAGCCATCGAACCTCCAACTAATCTAGGGTTTTATCTTTAACCACAAACACTTTTGTAGTCGCATCTACTATATCTGATTAACATGTAGTCGCTGCCTCCCCAAGAAAAGTTTAGGGTTCCTCTGCCTCCCGCCGGCCCGCTTCATCTGCCTCAAGGCCATGGCAGCGTGATGGATCCTGCCGGCCCTTGCCGGCGGGAGGGCTCTGTTTTTATATGCTCCTTCAAGTTTTGTTAGAGTTTGTGTCCTACTCAAGAAGACGAGACGTTGGCGGCTCCCTGCAGATGAAATAATATTCTTCCCGCCTAGACCATGTCCCGTTGGTGTGTCTAGCATCATTGGTGGCGTATGGAGGTGTGTCTCCGACGGATCTGCCCTTGGTGGATTTGTTCGGATCTGGTCGTAGTTTTGTCTATATTTGTGTTTCTTCAGGTTGGATCCTTCCAATCTACGTTACTCTTCATTGGCGGCGGGTGTTGTTCTGCTGCGATGGTCCAGTGGGGCCTTAGCCAACGCATGTCCGACTATCTACTACAACAAGTTTCGCCTGGCTCCGATGAGGAGGGGCGATGACGGCGGCGCACCTTCAACTCGGTTAAGTGCTTATAGTCGTCGCTAGATGGTCTATGGATCTGGATGCAATTTTTATTATTTACGTTGTTTGTTGTATTGTCATGATTGAAACCGAAAGTTTTCTCACAAAAAAAAAAGACCGCACAGGCCACTCCCACCGGTGATGGGCACGGTGGGCGGTTTAATTAAGGTGCTCGTTTTTGTGGTTTTGTTTCGGCTTCTTTCGCCTTCTCATCTATTTTGTGTGCAGCTTTAAACATTTTTTTTGCTTTTATGCTTTCCTTCCAGTTTCCTTGGCTGCCAAAACAAATAAATAAGTTACGTGGCGGCATCTCTTTGCACAATGCAGCTATATATTTTTTGTCTCGGAAAAATGTAGCTATATTTTCTCTCTATCCCTAGGAAAAGCTATTTTTTCATTTCTTTCCAACAACAGCTGGCTAGGACGTGGTAGTACGAGCTAGTAGACGCCTAGACGTGCAGTGGAGAGCTGACCTTGGAGTGTTTGACCATGCAATGCATGGTGCCTGCCGGTGCGCCCTGCTCTGCCTCTGCTCCGCTGGTTTTCTCCCGGTCGACACGCTTTGCCAACGCAGACACGCAGGGTCACAGACGCGTACCCGACCGGTCCATGCCCGCAAAACAATCCGTCTACTATTTTTCATCCTAGAGGAAACGAAAACATTTCCCGCTTCGTTCCTCTTTGTCCGTGTTTGTATGGGAGGCGCGTGGTGTGGTACTACTACTACTACTCTGGCAGCTCAGAGAGGAGACAAAAGTTTGCATGGGAAACGGCGCCATGTGGGCGGGCCCCGGACCGGACGCTCTCCTCTCCGTTCACCTGCTTTTGGTTGGGTTTGGGTTGGGTCGTCGTCGGCCGGAGGGACGGAGGAACCACCCAACCCGACCCCTTCCCACTTCATTAATCCCCCTCTCTCTCTCTCTCTCTCTCTCTCTCTCTCTCTCTCTCTCTCTCTCTCTCTCTCTGCCGTGGTTAGTAGTACTAGTAACACACGGCTAGCTAGTTGTAGCGCCGCTAAGCATCCGTCTCTAGCGCCTGGATCCTAGCGCGGATCTCCTCTTCTCTGCCCGGCCGTCCCGTGAGACGCAAACAAGTTTAACATAGCACGTACTACTTGGCTTGGCTGTGTGGACGCACATGCATGCCTACACTACCCTTGACAAATTCGCTTAAACCAAGTACTACTAGTACTTGGTGTCCTCCATAGCTTCATTGCCGCCTCGCTTGCACGAGCCAGTAGTTCATGGCAGGCAGGAGCAGGATGGAGCAGCTCTGTTTTCATGCCACTGTACGTTATGGGTTGGATTAGATCATACGCTGTTTTGCTCAGCATTAAGCTTACATCCGAGGGCATGCATGAAACGTACTCCCTCCGTTCCTAAATATAAGTCTTTGTAGAGATTTCACTATAAACTACATACGGATGTATATAGATGCATTTTAAGCGTGGATTCATTCATTTTGCTCCGTATGTAGTCCACCTAGTGAAATCTCTACAAAGACTTACATTTAGGAACGGGGGGAGTACTGTACTGTGCAATGTGGAGTCAGTACTGCTTGAATAGTTATGGTAAACCAAAAAGCTTGGGAGATAGAAGATCGATCCACATGCACCACCAAAGCACACAAGGTACAACGCTTTTTTTATAGGCCGGCTGACTAGCTTCAGCTGCGGCCTATGTTTATATTATTTTTAATCACTACTGCTGCTTAAATAGTGCAAGCTACCGGTAAATGGACAAGTTCTTCAACAACAAGCTAAACAGAACAAAACCAACGGGTAATGTGGTTAGCAGATGGTAGGGGCCATCAGCCATGCGAAGAGCCGAGGAGCTGCATCGATTAATTAATCATATTCACCCATGAAAGGGCCATGCATTGCATTTGCATGCATAGAGAGGGCCATAGGGCCGTAGCCGGGGGACACGAGATCCGGAGGGGTCACGTACCTTGGATCTCCCCATCCATCCGTCCATCCATCTCTCTCCACCTTTTGGTCCGACCTACAATTGGAGGAGTGGTAGTAGTAGTAGATAAAGCTTGAGCTAGGGTTTTGGGGACTTGTGTGTGGGCCAGTGGCAATTATGGGGCGTGGCCATGTAGTGCACCCCTTTGGTCCTACGTGTTCTTTGCCTTTCTAGCACCGAGGCTACTGCATGAGTGATCACACTGCGTGAAGAAAGACGTGTGTGCGCCAAGAAAAGACATTTGTATGGTTGGAGGTAGGATCTTTTCAAAATTGGTCATTTCCAATGTTGACGTGTTGTCTTTGGATGCATATTTTTCTTCTCATCTTCAGGTAGTAGAGTGAGTGGAGAAAACCGATGCTTTTCAAATGAAGAACAAAGAAATGCCTGGGGAGGACTTTTCTACTGTTTTGACCCATTAACGAAAGTTTAGCACGATTTGACCCTGTTTTGAAACTTTTTTCGGATCTAACCCATTTCAAAACGCCAGCAAGCGTGGCGTTTTGGTTACACTGAAGACGCCGCGGGCTCGGGCGTCTGGCCCTGGCCCACCTTGCAACAAAGCAATAGGTAGACGCCACAAACCTTGGCGTTTAGCTCCGAAAGTTTAAATAGCATGCATGCTTATGCTTGTACACACACATACGAACGAGAAGATCAAAGCAAGGAAGTCGCCATGCAGTGTCCCTGAGCCTTTCTGGAGGCCACGGCAATGCCTAGTGCTACCCCACAACAAAAGGCATGTCTAATGCTAGTGCAATCGATGCGTTTGATGGCCGTGCTTTCCTATCCGAGCCAACCAATGTCTAGCATCATGTTGTGTATGTACTCGTATGCATATATATACATGTGTATCTACATCTTGATCCGACAAAAACCTTCTGGAGAGACTTCAAACCTATGTGTAAAAGCATCAACAGTCAGACCTACCTCCGATTTATTGGTCCTTTTTATATTTTATGCCAAACTTTGATCTTGGATTTAACCAATAAAGTGTTGTTACATGTGACAAAAAATAATATCATTGAAAGCTATGTTTAAATACGTATCCAACGGTATAAATTTTTGTGACATTTTGTTAGTTAAATACATGGTTAAAATTTAGCACAAAATACGCAAGGACCAATAAACCAGGACGAAGGTAGTAATTCAGTCCCTAAACGCTCACAGACGTGTCCGAGCGCGTATGCGCACAGTGACCGGTCATACCTCAAATGTCTAGGTTCACAACCAGGTACCTCATTTACAAATCCTTAAATCCATACAATGTCATGCAAAATAAACTTGAACTACGTACTACATCTCGATGTTGACCATAATATACGGTTAGTTCAGCATACATGCCATCGAACTATCAACAATTGACATGTTAGTGTTTTCTTATTCGGAATCTTGCTTTTCATGGTTTGACTTTGGGGCATTTCATGTAACTAGTTTGTATTTTTTTTAGAAATGGAGGAGGACCCCGGCCTCTGCATCTGGACTATGCATGCAGCCACTTTATTAATTATTCACACAAGACCTTACAAAGTCATACAACAGTAAGACTAAAGCCACCGTCTAGGCAACATCTGTCGCTACTCTTATCCAGGTAATGTAGGGATGCTGATAGTCTGGGCCTAATACCAAACAGACCCCGCAGCCAAACCTAACATCTAAGACCTGAGGTCCCAACCAGGACGTCTGCCGGGTATGGGGCACCCACCAGTCCGGCGCACTCCTCAACCAGGACGCCTGCCGGGGTATAAGGCCGTCGCAGCCACCTGCCACCAATCCATCTTGAGTGAGGTACTGCTGCATGTACCTTGCCCGGTCTAGCTGCCCACGACGCCAGACAACGCCGCCATCCTGCGACCGTCCATCATCACACGCCCACCGGCGAGACCCCGCTGCTCCATGCCGCAGAGACCCGCCGTCGTCAACGCGAGAGAAGGCACCACCTCACCACAGGGGCTTCGCCCCGCGGCGTCATCAGCGACGGCGACAGTAGTGGGAAGCGATGGAGGGGGAGGGCTGAGGGCGGTGTGGACGGGGACTCCCCGGGGGCGGCGCAGCGCCGCCGCCTCGGGGGAGAGAGGTCGGGGGTCGGGGAGTGAGTGACTGTAACTAGTTTCTATGGTCATGAGATATGGGTATCCGATCCTTATGGACTAACTAGAAAAGTACAAGTTGTAAATCCAGTGTGATCCTTTTGTTCCGGGGGGAATAGCTTGACATCATATTGCTAGGGTACATTGGGTATATTAGCTGGATTATTCCATCTTAGTGTCCGTCCGCCTCAACGTCTATATAAAGGATTATGTATGGGCAATATTGAAATTATACTTTCTAGAAGTATTTTTTGCAGCTTTCATAGTTGCTAGAAGCCTGGAACTATGTGGTATGGGTCAGCAACGACCAGATTGTAAACATGAAAAAGTAGGAGCTTAGCGGGTCCTTACCCCCCATCATCTGATAGAGTGAAAAGGACCTGTGGAATTTTTACTCTTATAATGTGAATTGAATCTATTCAATTCACTCTCATGAAGCAAACACTAGAGCATGAAAGAAGTTCACCCATGCCCGCCCTTTCCCTTGTCATCTTTGTTGCGAAAGTAGCGGTCGAAGACATAATACACATCGAGCCGGATATGCTCACTGTCGAAGCTGCCCGATCCATCGCCCGCCTCCTCCTCTT
>NC_041381.1:48603786-48618726 GCF_002162155.2 Triticum dicoccoides | reverse complement strand
GGGGGGAGTGGGGCAGTTCTCCTCTGCCGCTTCTCGAGGATGAGGGCATGGGGGGCTTCTTCGTTGCTATCCAAGTCAGCGTGCGCCTCCGCCTCCGTGACCCTCAGCCTCGACCGCGATGGCTGTTGTGCCTTCTGCAGTGCACAACAAGCACATCACACCTCCGCCTCCAGGTCATGACACATTATGGCGCTGACCTTTAACTCGAAGCCCGATGATGTGGGGCTGAGGCGCCATTGCAGTGGTTCCGCCACCAACCCGGAGTTGCGCAACCAGCCGTTCGGTGAGGCCGAGGTCATGCACCTCGAGGGCCTGACACCGGCTGATACGTTTTAGCCCTAGTTGTGCGTTTAGGGGCCGAACAGGATAGATCCGACTTTAGATGCTTTTACACATTGGTTTGGAGCCTTACCAAAAGATTTCCGTCGGACCAAGATGTACATATGCATGTATATGTACACAATGGTGCTAGACATGGTTGACTCCGGCAGAAAATCACGCACGTCATACGCATGGATTGCACTAGCACTAGGCACTGCTGGGACCTACAGAAAGGCTTAAGCAACACTGCACAGCGACTTCATTGCTTCTTCTTATATGTATACGTTCATGCATGCATGCATGCTAGCAAAACGCCGACGTTTGTGGCGTCTACCCTATGTTACGTTGCATGGTAGCATGAGGTGGGCCAGGGCGCTAGACGCCGGAGACTGCGGCGTCTCCGGTGTAACCAAAACGCCACAGTTGCTGGCGTCTCAAAATGGGTCAGATTCGAAAAAAGTTTCAAAAAAGGGTTAAATCATGCTAAACTTTCATTAATGGGTCAAAACAGTAAAAAAGTCCCCTGGGGATCGCTTTGTTAGCGTGGCCCGGGGAGGAACAAACCCTAGGCTCGTGTCGCTTCTCCCTTCACTTTCTTTTTGACGGTCTGGAGAAGCTGCTACGAAAAGCTTGCACAGTAAATGGTGGTGACAAGGCTAGTCCAATGGTGGCTCGGATATGTCGTGTTTCGGCTTCGTACCATAGTATTTGGGTGGCATCACGGTGGTCATGTGTGAGTGGTGGGGGGCTCCTCTGGAGCTGAGCGATTGCGGTGTTGCGGTGCCGGGTAGCGGGTGGTTAGCTGTTCTAGTCTTTTAAGTGGACACAAGCAACATGCTCCTGAGTGTAGCCAGGTGAATCAAAAAGTTGCTTGTCCCGTGATCGTCCTCTCCTAGAAGGTGTCGATCTTTAACCAGGTTGATGATATAGGCCAGGGTTCGTGTGTGCTTGCTTGCAAAGGTTCCCTTGTGATTCTCAGCCATAAGGAACATCTTATCTCGGAGGTCGCCGTGGACCGTGGTGGTTATAACCGCAGATACCAGTGGTGCAACTCATGGAAAGCAATTTGATCATAGTACCGTGGATCCGTTCTCGAGATTGGGGTGCTTCGAACCTTCATGCTTTCAGCGGCGAAGCTATGACTGGACCTTCACTGGTTGGGTTTGACAATGATGATCGACGTATGCACACTATATCCTGGTTGATGGTGTTGTTGTTTGTAGCCGAAGATCTATCCTTCACAAGTTGAACACGACAACAAAGGCGCGTACCCTCCAAGATGAAAATCATTGATTTTTGTTGTCACTTGTTGGAACTAATAACGTTAATGGCGCAAGCTTTAGCCAAGGTGTTATGGTGACTTGCTGGCCAAGGAGACTTTACTCTACTCGGAGCCAGCATCGCTCTTGGATAGTACTCCCTCCTTTTATCCACACAAAGGCCACACTGCAAATTTGGTCTAACTTTAACGATCAATTTTTTTTTTTGCGGGTGAGCTTTAACGATCAATTTGATCAACAAAATGTAGGTTGTACTATGCCAGAAAAGTTGAATATGGGTGTAGTACTATCTTCTAGACGCGGAGTACCATGCAACCGCGATTTGACATACAATTTTGACAAAAGCCGGGCCCGGGGCCAAAGCGGGGACGGCGTGCAACCCTAGTGTCTGGTTGTCTCCGTCTAGTGAGCCAGTTCTCGAGGGATGGTACGATGTGAGCGAAGACATCAGGAGGCATGCAGCATGCAGCCCTACTGCCCGTGGGTTAACAAGGAAACAATATTGCATCCGCTCAACCCGGGCCGTAGCTTAGGAGCCTCACCATGAGGTAATTCCAGCATCATGCTGACATGCATAGCCCCACAAAGCATGCAGACAACTGAGGTGGCAATCAAAATTTTAAAAGGCAAGAGATGTGTGCACCATGGTGCATGGCCCACAAAATTTGCTTGTAGTCAACTGAGCCCCCCACAGCAAAGAGGACTTCACTGTAGCCGGCCGGGTCCATAGTAGAATCAAGGAGAGAACTTGATAAGAGCGGCAGAGTATGTGAGGACAATGTGAGGCTGGATTACGGTCAAGCGCGGCTAGCTAGCTAGGCCCATGCTAGTGCTAGTGTTCATGTAGGGCGTCGGTATGCATGGGACGAGACGTCGACCGGATTGGATGAAGGTGAGCATTATTGTATGGCTTCGGGCAAGAAACAGAAGCTGAATTCATTGATGAGGCGAAGGAAAGACGGAGCTCGTCGGGGAAACGGGCGACCGTTTGGATCTTTCCCAAGGTTTTACTCCAACTGCTTTACCCGTCAAACCTAAATCGTGCATGTGCACCGGCCCAACACAAAACCCCACAACTCCATTAATACCATCCACTTGTCTCCAAAAGTCTCCGCTTTAATCTAATGCTACTCGGAGTTAAGGAGCAAGCAACTCAGAAATGAGCTTGGAGATTTTTAGTAGCATTTCCTTTGCAAAAACTATATGATAACTTGATATAACACACGCCTCATAACCAACTCCTGGACGTGGAAACTCTCAAACCGACTGTGATAGTACTCCCACCGTTCCTAAATATTTGTCTTTCTAGAGATTTCAACAAGTGACTACATACGGAGTAAAATGAGTGAATTTACACTCTAAAATATGTCTATATACATCCGTATGTACTAGTCCATTTGAAATATCTAAAAAGATAAATATTTAGGAACGAAGGGAGTACATGATACTTCGAGTTCTTTTACCGTATATAATGTTGCTAACGAGGAAAGAGAGAGTAGCGTGAATGCCAACCGAGTACTATGTTAGTTCTCTTCATTTCAGAATGTAGACCTACTTGTATTCACTAAAAATGCTTTGACTATCAGATTATTTGCGGATGTGTTAATTTTTTTTTGCAGAATGTGAATGCGTTAATTATGCCACAGGAAACTCATTAGATCATTATCTAGAAATAGTCACTTATGACTACGATTTTGCATGGATTTGTATTTAAAATAAATTTTCAATGGTACAATTTTTCAAGTCGCACGACTTATATATTTATTAGCTGACCAAAGTTAATTATTGGAAAATGTGTGCACAATATAGGGAGAACTTATTTTATTGAGAAAAATATCACTATTATTTCACTTAATTTATGACTTCCCCGGCTAGCAAATGGCCACATTTCTTAACAAGATATGTGTACATATCTTCTCTTGAAATAGGACCCCCCTGTTTTACAAATAAAGCTACACGACCGAAACCATACAAGGAGATGAGTAAACCCATTTGCAAAACAGATCAAAGGAAAAACCCGACAATCGGAAGAGGAACAACGACCAAATCAGAAGCACTACTGGACGCCTGCCAGCAATTCGATGTCGAGCATGATCATAGGAGTAGCCACCCACAGAGAACGGAGCGGTGCTCATTTTCCTTCCCTAATCCTATGCGGGTAGGGCAAACTCTCCTACCAGACTTAATTGGCAAGCCCATGGATTTGCCTCCCCTCTGCCTGCCTCTCCGGCGGCCGGTGGCAAGGAGAGGAATCCCGGTGCCTTCGCTCACGTTAGCAGTTTAAATTAGTTTCTTTTTGTCCTTGCAGGTGCGGCGCTCGGGCGGATGACGACACTTCTTCTTCTAGTTTGTCTTCCAAGCTCCGATCCTCCTCGAGTTTGTCCGTCTAGACGTAGTCGACGGAGCTCTGGCGTAGATTTCCACCTTCTCCTGAGGGCGGCGATGGGTTAGTGTTTCTCATCACGTGGCAAGATTTGATGCCAGGTGCTTCATATCTATGCAAGGGTTCAACTGCGAAGACTACGGCTAAAGGGCGCTGGTCCTTAGGGGTAGGTGCATCTTCCCGTCTCTCATTGACAAGTTCAAGCCGGCTCTGGTAGAGGAGCGGTAGCAGGCGGTGCATCTGCGGCCCGTTCTGATGACGGTAGTGGTCGTTGACTAATCTTGACATCATGATTTAATTTTTATTATGTTTGAGATGTTTTGTACTTTCGGCGAGGTTTTATAATAGATTTGATACTTTTGCAAAAAAGGAAAAGAACCAGTGCCTCCTGGAAAAGCACCACACATCGCCGCACCGCACACACCAAAACGTTGCCAGAGAGTGCTTTGTGTGTTGTGTCTACATACTCATTTACATGCTTGTTTTTTGAACTTGTTTATTATTTCGCATGAAGTACCATATTTTGACTCATATATACGATCCCATGTTCAGCAATTCGAACAAAATAATATATACCCCCTTCGTTCAAAAATACTTGTCGAAGAAATAGATAAAAATAAATGTGTTTAGAAGTAAAATACATCTGAACACATCAATTTCTCCAACAAGTATTTTTGGACGGAGGAAGTAGTAGCTAATTAAGTCAAAGCATTGGAATGGTTCCTTCCCTGCGAAGAACAAGTCAAGCATGGGAGTAAATTGATTAATCTGAGGCTATCCCAAGAATAAAAGTAGAAAAAAGAGGCCACCGGCTCCAGCTCGGGGCTGCGCGGACAAGTCGCCACGTACACCACCTCAGAACATGGGGCGCACATCCTCTGGATTCTCCCCTAACCTTAATCTAATCTAATCTAATCTGCCGCGCTCTGATCTGTTCTTTTCTGCAACCTCGGAACCTGTGCATGCACCAGCACTTAGGAGGTGATTAATAAACATGATAAACATATCTAATCTAGCTAGGAACTAACAGCATCTACTGATACTATATCGCGTGGACTCTTGTATGTGATATACTACAGTATCATTCTTAATACGGTCGCCGCATGCCTAACAGCAAGTTGGTGCAATCGTGAACCCGTGTCCTCGTCTAGCTCTAGCCACCATCGATCTGCCATTGTTTTTTTAGCTTGGCTTCGCTACCCGCCGTTCAAATTATAAACGTATGTATCGTCGATTTTTTAACCAGTTCCAGCTGGCAAGTAAACTGGTTGGTTAGTAACCTTATTTCGCAAAAAAAAAAAGGTTAGTAACCTTCACAGCTGCCTAATATAGTGAAGGTCGGTCAAGAGAGAGAGAGAGAGTGGCAACTCAAAACAACAACAAATTGACGGTGCAAAATTAGCAGTTGCAGGCTTGCAGCAGCCAGCAATGATTAACGATAAGCATCAGTTGCTTCTGATTAGCACTCTCTTTCCCGGACGAGGTCGCCGCAGCCTGCAGTGATGGTGGTGGAGTCGCGGTGCGTACGCGTGGGGGCCCGCGCGGCGCTGTCGAATGCGACGCGGCTGCACATGGCCCCCATGTGGGTCTCGACCAGCCATTGGGCCACGCGTCGGCCGCGCGTACATGTGCGACAAGAGCGTCGCAACTGTTGCACCGGCCGACCGGTCAGGGAGTATGAGCCGACGACGAGGTCGGCGCCGGCGATGAGTTGAGCCACATGTCTCCATCATGTACACATGCATTCGTCCGGCTGCGCCGCCCACCGGAGTGGCCTCCGCTTTCGTGAAACACGAATCAGGTTGGTTTTGGTGCGAGGGACGACGGTATGTCTACGGGGAAACGTATATGATGCACTGGGGCAATTGATGCTACCGGTGCACCGGACTTCATTGCACACTTAAAAATGTATGAAAAAATTCAAAAAAAAAATTAATGCATTGACACAACATCAATGTAAGTTGTCACAAAAATTCAAATCAAAATTCGAAACATTGCTCGAGATACAAAATGACAAATTTGACATCAATGTGCTCATGGGCCAAAACTAAAGCCCAACTTGTGTTATGTACTATTCAGTGTCAAATTTGTCAATTTTGTATCTCGAGCAATGTTTTGAATTTTGATTTGAATTTTTGTGACAACTTACATTGATGTTGTGTCAATGCACTAAATATTTTCTTTTGGATTTTTTCGTGCATTTTTTAGTGTGCAACGGAGTCCGGTGCACCGGTAGCACCAATTGCCCTGGTGCACCAGATACATTCCCATGTCTACGGAGCCCGATGCCCGCGGCGTCGTGCTTCGCTGCATGCCGCCCTGGAGCAACTCGCGACTCTTTCGGGAGCTGGCTTGGAGCGACGAGTTGCTACACCACGCGCCGGCTTGGAGCGGCCACTTGCTCCTCCGTACGCCAGCCTGCATCCTCGTCCATGGTACTGACGGCTTGGAGCGGCGAGGGAGGTGGAGTAGCGAGTTGTCTGACTCGTATCCGGCGGGCTCGGCGCGGCACCCAACCGGCTTTTATGCCGGACAACTCATCTTCCTGCTCTCGTCGGATGCCATGGACAGTGTGAAGAATATGATGCAAGGAGGAGATGGGGAGCAGAGGTGTGGTGCGGTTCTTACCTGGCATCTGGTCTCGTTTGAATAGCGGAGGGACGCGAGGAGCCAACCGACATTGTGTTTAATGCCCACAGACTTGTAAACACGCGTGTGACCGGAGTAGATTTCTTGGCACACGCGTGGATTTAATGGAGGCGGGCAGGCATGTTGAGAATCGTGATTATTAGGAAAACTAGGATAGCGTAGGATATTATTCTACCTTGCCTTGTACTCCAAGATGTTCATGTACTCCTATATATATGCCTAAGAAGCTCAAGCAATCAATATAACGACAATTCCACCAATCCCTCTCTCCCTTCAAACATGGTGTCAGTTTCCGAGTTCTAAACCCTAGCCGCCGCCGCTTCCGCACCCGCGTGCCGCCCCTGGGGCGGTCAGCCTCCATGGCCGCCACCGGGGGCCGCGCCGCCCGTACCTAGGGTTCATCCGCCGGTCGTGTTGACCGGCTGCCCTAAAGAGTCTTTTCCCCGAGCCCTTGCTCCGGGGTTTTCTCTACCCCGCCGATCATCTTGATCGACGATTTCTTTTTGATTTTCCGATCTAATCTTGATCGGTTTGCGTCGCGCCCATCACCGCCGTTGATCCCCATGCGCCTCTACTCTAATCCCGGCGTGACCGGCCGGCTACTTCACTGACCCGGCGGCTTCGCGCATCGTTCGCGCGTCTACCCGCTGGCCGCCCCGACATGGCGGCCTCGCGTCATGTGGCGGCCCTTCACCGCAGTCGTTCACGCACTGGCCCGTCCGTCCATCTACGCCGGCCGTCACCGCCCTGCTCCGACCGGGACTCCTGCATCACCCCGATCCGGCGGTCTCGCACCATGCGGCGGCCAATCATAGCCGCCCTGCCGCCAGCCGTCGCCGGCTTCATCTCGGACTCTGCCACCACCCCGTCTCCATCGAGCGGCGTCCCCAACCTCGCGCACGATCGGATTGATCACCTGCCCGCCGCCGCGATCCGCCTCATCTATGCCGTGCGACCGATCTGGCCCATCGGTTGTGCGCGCTCCGCAGGCTCCGTGAAGAGCATCCTCGAGTTCAGCACGCCCCTCCACCAATCGAGCAACGGGCTGCCGCTGCGTCGCCCCTTCAGGCCTCAGCGCAGCCGCCCCGTGGTTCTTCTCCTGGCTGCACCGACCCGCGTCACCGCTGCGTCGCCCCTTCGGGCCGTAGTGTCGCGGCCCGCGGTCCACCGCCGCCCCTGGGCCGTCCCCATGGCTGCATCGACCCTTGCGCCGCCGCTGCGTCGCCCCGTCGGGCCGTAGCCAGCGTGGCACGCAGTCCACGCCGCCGTCCCGAGGTCGTCCCTGCGGTTGCACCGACCCGCTCTCCTTCGTCGCGTCGCCCCTTCGGGCTGTCACGCCGCAGCCCGCGGTTCCTGCCGCCGCCCTGAGGTCTTCCCGCCGTCGCCCCGACCTGCCCGCCGCCGCTGCTTCGCCTCTTCGGGCCATACCGCCGCGAGCCGTGGTCCACCGCCGTCACCGCGCGTCGACTTTCAGTGGTATGCGTCGTGCCGCCTCCCTTGTCGCGGGAACACCACTGTCCGCGCTGGTCTTCGTCATGCTGTCGGGTTCTGCGCCTCCTTCGAGCATCGCCATCACACTCGTAACCTAGCCGCCGCCGACGACGACAGACCGCCGCCGCCGCTCTTCTTCGGCCGCCGCCGCTGCTAATCCAGTAGCCGCCGCAGCCGCCCGTCCACCCCCTTCGTCTTCGTCCAGCACCAGCCCGTCGCCAGCGTCGCCGTCATCTACCCCGACCGCTTCATCTACTCCTACAACCGCGGGCGATATTGGCCCCGCGCCGATTGGCATCGCAACTGTCATCGAGTCCTTCTCTGTTGGCCTCTCTGACTTCTTCGACATGGCGTACAGCTTGTGCAGGTCCCAATCTACGCATGCCTGGTGCTGGCAACACCGCCGCGTGCCTTCATCCACGACGTGTCCCCGGGCCTAGCAAGCCTGGTGCGGCGCTTCGTCAACTTCGTCTTCGTCCATCTACGCATGCCCGTTGCTGGCAACACCGACGCGTGCCTTCGTCTGCGATGTGTTCCCGGGGTTGGCAACCCTGGAGCGACGCGTCGTCAACATCATCCTCTTCCCGGCGCACCACTACTTTGACACCACTGTGCCCACAACTAACTCGGCGCCTCCTTGCGCCCGCGGCTCCATGGCGACTTCCTCGACACCGGCTACCCCGACTCGACATCGACCACGACATTCTTCGCACGGCTACCTCGACCACGACTCCACGACCCACGCTCTCGGCTACATTGACAAACGGCACAAAGGGCTACCGCCTGCTTGAGCAACCTCATCAGTTTTCACTCCAGCCACGACTCCGCGATGCATCGACCGTTACGACTACCGGGGGGGGGGGTGTCTGTCGGGTGGTAGGTGCGACATATGCCAACGGGTGGCTTATCATTGTGGGAGCCAGTAAGACATCACCGGTGCCTGGAATCGGGATGAGGCAAAGACATGCATGCCGGCGGATCTTACCCAGGTTGGGGGCTCTCCGTGGAGATAATACCCCTACTCCTGCTCTGCGGGGTCTCCGCATGATCACTAGATCGACAAGAAGCTACAAGAGGCTCCTTGAGCTGTTCGGTGTGAGGAGGAAGAAGGGCAAGGCTGGCTCTCTTCTCTCCTTGTGGTAGTGTCTAAAACTATCTGAGATCAACCCTTTGCATGGGTGCCCTGGGGGTTTATATAGGCCTACCCCAAGGGGTACAACGGTAATCCGGCTAGGCGCGGGCCCTAGCCGTCAGTGTCTATGGCCGCCGGCTTCTCCGCCGGCTGTTGGGGACCGCCGACTGCCGGCCCATTAGACGACAGGCCGGCCCCACTGCTTGGGGGTCTTGTCGGGGGCTGGTCACTGTTGCCTCGCCTCTGATGACGAGGGCTTTGTCGAGGTAAGCATGGTTATAGTGCCGCCGCCTTGCGGGCTCTCACTGTAGCCTTACCTCATCTTGTCTTCTTAATGGTGCATGCGCCCCGAGGAGGGGAGCAAGCCGGCCATGCCCCAGGCCGGCTGGGGGAGGCAAGGCCGCCTTTGGGCGTCTCTCTGACCGAAGGGGCCCGCTGCCTGCGGGCCATACTGGCAGGCCGTCGTGGAGGGTGTCATGATCAGCATGGCAATAGTGCCACGCCGGACGGGTGATGGCTGCCCCGTACGGCGTACTATAGCCATGCGTGCTCCGGGATTTGGGGGTGGCAGGCTTCACTGTTGTCACGCCTTGCCCCATCATCGTTATGGTGGTGCAGACTTTGAGGGCATGGCCCTGGCCGCTCGCCAGGGGCCGGCCTCTTGGAGTCGGTCTTCTTGGAGTCGGTCTTTTCGGGGCCGGCTTCTTGGAGTCGGCCCTATCGTGGCTTCCTCCAAGAGAGTTTAGGGCCGGGCCGCCTTCCGGTAGTCGGCTTGTGAGGCAGCTGGCCGGAGGAAGGCGGCCCTGCATCTTGGGTGCTCTAAGGCTCGATCGGCCTATTGTTTTTTCGAAGGGCCAAAGGGAGTCGGCTAGGCTACCCGTGGTCATTTACTCCGACAGTAGTCCCCGAAGTTGGTTGGGCTTCGTGGCTGAAAGGGGAACGAGAAGATCAATCGGCTTCCTATCCCGAAGAGCCGGCAGCTAGGAGCCGGCTTCACTTATGCATGCCTTCTCGGTGAAGTTTCTTCGAAATCTGAAGGCGGGAACCAGCTGGCTCGCTAGCCAGGTTGCGGGCTGACCGCCCGCTGCCTGCGCGCCATGTGGCACCCTTCGGCAGGAAGGTCCTGCCAGCCCACGCGCGTGACGGGGCGTCGCCGCAGACCGGGGCCCGCCACCTCCACGCCTCGGCCCGGGCGCGGATCTTTTGCGGCCCGAACTGACCGTACGTCTTCCGATGGCGGTTTCCACTTGTCGTAAAGGCGCAATAATCGCGGGACGTGGGGGAGTGGGCGCAGTTAATCCCATGCCCCCCACGCCTTGCCGCCTTGGCTTCGCCGCACGAGGCTATAAGTAGGGGCAGGGAGGGGGAGCGGCAAATGCTCGCACGCTCGCCCTCGCTCCGCCATTCTCTTCTCCTTCTTCTTCTTTTTCTCTCCGTCGCCGCAGCCGCCCGTCGCCGCGATGCGCCTTCACCAATCTTCTCGGTGCGCCGTAGCCTAGCGGCGGCCGAACCGCGCGCCTTTCGCCGCCGAGCTTCCTCCATCGCTTCTTCGTCCTCACGGCGCGGTCTAGCTCCTGGGACGGCTCCAACGCCCGTGAGGATCACATAGATTTTCTCTGCAAGACACGGTGGCTATCGGGCAAGGAGCACGTGCGGGTCCGTCTTGCACCGGAGAGGGAGATCTCACCGGCGCTGGAGAGGGAGATCTCACCGACGCCGGAGGAGGGCGAGTGCGTAATCTTCCGCTCGCACTGCCTGCGCGGCGTCGACCTTCCCGCGAGCGGCTTCTTCCGCTCGTTTCTCGAGTTCTACCGTCTCCAGCTGCACCACCTCACTCCAAACACGGTGTTGCTGCTGTCGGCCTTCGTCACTCTTTACGAAGGCTTCCTCGGCGTCCTCCCCATCCTCGAACTTTTGGGGGAGTTCTTTCAGTCCAAGCTCGGTACGGTCGTCGCAAGTGTGCCGGCTCCATGCAGCGCCTTCATCGCCGTGCGGAGATCGACGGCTGACAACCCGTTTCCGCCCATCGCGTTGATCCAGTCGGTGAAGCTCTGGCAGAAATCTTACTTCTACGTGAAGAACGTCGCTCCGCAGGGCGACTACGTCAACCTGCCGGCTTACGTAGCTGGCCCGCCGGCCGAGAGGCAGCCCTCGTGGTCCTATCGGGCCAGGTCGCTGACGCCGGCTGGGGTTGGCGTCGTCGCCCAGCTTCGGGTGCTGATCCATTCGGAAGGCCTGACCGGGCCCGATCTGATAACCGCCTTCCTGGAGCGCCGGGTGCTCCCGCTCCAAGGCCGCCCTCATCTGATTTGCCAAATGAGCGGCCGCTTCGACCCAAGCCGGCTGAGCACCAAGGAGATGCCTCACGACGAGGTATCTTACATGGTGAACTATATCGCCAACTGCAAGCTCACCAAGGAGTGGCGGTACAGCAAGGAGCCATATTCTCGCGCCAACCCCCTGCCTGTGGTAAGCCTTCTTTCTTTTCTTCTTCTCTTGTTACCAAGTTCTCTTTGGTCGGCTTCTGACCAGTCGGCTTGTTTTTAATCAGAACCCCCTCCTTCATCCGTCGGCCGGGACCGCGGGGGCGGAACGCGAGTTCGCTCCCGACCGTGTGGCGGACGACCTTGACGACCCCGACTTGGGGGCGGCCGCCTTAGACGACGACACCGTAGGGGGAGGTGGCGAGGCAGGCCGCTCCGGGCTCACCACCGGTTTCGAGGACTGGCCGGATGATGACGAGGCCGAACCTATTCCGCGCTGCCAGCCGGCATATGACCATCAAGGCACGGGCCCTTCTGGCGGGCCGGCTGCACGGGGCGGCGCACAGAAACGTTGGGCGGCGCCGACTCTCTTCGGCAGTCGGCCGAAGAAATCCAAGGGTTCCGCGGCGGCGACCAAGCGGGACGAGGCGGCCGCGAAAGCGGCCGCTTCCGCAAGGTGGTGAAGCAGCCGCAGGCAGTTTCGGCGTAAGTGTTAATTCTCGCACGCCTTTCTTTCTTCTCTTTAGTCGGCATTCTTCTAAGCCTTTTCTTGTCTTACCAACCAGGGCTCCGCTCTCTCTTGAGCGGACTACAGCCGCCTCCATAGTCGGAAGGGCGGGAGGATCTGCAAGTTCCCGCCGCATAGACCCCCGTGCTGAGCTCCAAGCGGCGACAGAGCGGAACGCGCGGGAGGTGGAGGAGCAGAGGGAAGCCGCCGCCAAGGCGGCTCAGGAGGCGACGGCGGAGTCGGCCGAGGCGCAGGCCGACGCGGTGGCCCAGGCTCAGGCGAAGGGCGCAGCCGCAGAGAGGGTGGCGGAGGCCCCGCATAGCCAGCCTGCACAAGTCGTCATCCCCCTCCGCACCGTAGTCCCAGATATCCCGGTGTCCCCGCCAGAGGAAGCCGACCGCGACCAACCAGCGATGGAGAGGGAGAGGGGTGATATAGTCGTCCCGGAGGGAGAGGCGGCATCACCACCGTCGGCAGGAACATGCCAAGGCGGCCAGCCCGAGGCACCACCTGCGCAGCCGGCTGGAGGTGAGCCGACTGTGGGGGCGGACCTTGTGGTCCTGTCGCCGACTCATCGGCGCGCAGGGAAGGCGACTTCGGAGCCGGAACCGCAGAGGGCCACGGGCTCCAGCTCGTTGGCCTATGACCTGGAGACGGCCAGCGTCAGATCGCCAGGGTGGACGCCGGGCGGTGGGACGGCTGTGCTGAATGTGGCGGCACAGGACGTCCGGAGCCAGCTTTAGTCCCAGGCCGCCACGTTTAAACAATACACCCAAGAGTTTCTTGCAACACGGTCGGCCATTCGGGTGAGTCTTCTTGCTCTTGATTTCTTTTGTGGGGGCGCGTCAGTGCACCCACTGGGTGTAGTCCCCGAGTTACGAGTCGGCTGCTGAGCAGGCGGCTTGGAACTTCTCAGAAGACTCTGATTTAATGATTTGTTCTTGTTCGCACCTTCGTCCTATTTGCAGGACTATCACAACCTCCACGCCGCCACCTTCAACTCCCAGGCCCGGGAGATGAATCAGAAGACCGCCGATCTGACGGAGAGCCGGAGTGAGTGCTTTTGTTTTTTATCTCATGTGGGGGTGCGCCAGCGCACCCACTGAGTGTAGTCCCCGAGATTCGGGCCGATTGCTGAGCAGTCGGGTCAGATCTTTCCTGACGACTTCTTCCTTAATTTCTTCTTCTCCATATCGGCAGGAGCCAATGCCGACTTAAGGGAGCAGCTGGGTGGAGCTCAGACCGCCCTTTGAGCCAAGGAAATCGAGTGCAACGCCTTGGTTCAGGAGCATGATCGCCTGGCCAAGAAACTGGCCGACCAGGAGGAGAACCACAAGGCGGCCCTGAAGACGGCGCAGGACAGCGAGGCCGCCCTCAAAGCCGAGTATGAGACCGAGGCGGCGAGCTGGGCCGAGGCGAGGCAGGCACTGAGCGAAGGCTACGGCCGGGTTGAAGATTTGATTGATGGTAGTCCGCCTTCTTCTTCGCTCCTTTGCTCGTCCTTGTCATCTAGTTTATCTTCTGATTTGCTCTATTTCTTTCTTCTTTGTGAAGAATACTTCCCCGCTTACTCCGTCTCCGCCAACCAAGCCATCGAAGCTCACTGTGAGGCCCGGCGGCAGGCTGGGGTTGAGATTGCACCGGATGCCAACCGGTCGCTTGAGGAGCAGCTTTTGGCGATCCAAGCCCGCCTCCAGCCGGCCTACCGCATGCTCTGCCGTCTTCAGCGTGCCGGAGCGCAGGTGCTGGCCGCCCTCTGGGCCAACGAGGTGATTCCCCGCACCCCCAGCCGGACTGCCGACTGGCTGGAGGTAGCAGTCGGCCGCTTCGAGGCCTGGAAGGCTTCAGCAGCTCGGTCCGGCGCTCGACGGGCGCTAGAGTTCGTCCGGGCTTGGTATCATGGGCTGAATTTGGACCAGCTGCGCACCTGACGGCAGGAGGCTAACGAGGAGATGGAGGTTGTGCGGCCGGCTATCATCCAGCGCGCCTCGGCGATCGCCGACTTCACCGATACTAGCGCCTTTGCTCCTAAGGTAAACGAAGATGACGTCACTCAGCCGGAGGAATGGTTCGTGCTGAACCTGGCAGACAGTGAAGACTCTGTGGAGGAGATCGACTCCAGCGACGAGGGCGAAGAGGAGGAGGAGGAAGATGGCGAAGACATTGTGCCGGATGGTGGAGCAGCCAACCAGCCTCAGCCTGATCGTGCCTCCAGCAATGAGGCGCGTGCGAACACATCGCCTACCGTAGGTGACGATCAAGCCGAGACTCGCCAGCCGGCCACTCCTCCAGCCAACACTGCGTCTCCACCAACCTGCCCGACTCCCCAATCGCTCCCTTGGCCTGACTCGCCGTCTTTTCTTTCCTGCTCGTTACTCCTTGAACAACTTTTTATTAAATTTGCACAGTTCCACCCACTGGGGGTGTATTCATACTATGTCGAATGCCGGCCTTTCGAAGGCCTTTTGTGTAAGTATAATTATGCATGTGCTTGGCTTCCATTCCTACTTGCTTTTCATCTTCTGGCTGTTTTCCTTTGCCGCCCTCCCTTGGTCGCCGCCTTCCCAGCCGGACAGCTGCTCTGCAGTCTGTGACCGGGTAAGGGCTTGGCCGTCTGGGAGGACAAGTACTCGAGCTTTCTTAGATTGTAGCAGAGTAAGAAGGGAAGCCGGCGAGCCGGCCGCTCTGACAGC
>NC_041381.1:48564847-48603402 GCF_002162155.2 Triticum dicoccoides | reverse complement strand
CCGGCTTGGGTTATATAAGTTCGTTAATCCCTAGCCGTTTTTTGTGTGGGCATCCTTTCCTGCCTTTGGCTCTTGCCAGCCGGACAGTCGATTCTTCGAGCTGCGACTTTCAACAAAAGATGGCTTGGGTGCCGGCACACTACTTGTCTGGCTGCAGGTAGAACTTTGAATATAACTCAAGGCGGCAAGTCCCCGGGCCGACTCATCGAACCCGGTGCCGGACGAGAAAACGAATGTAGTGGCATAATCATGGGTATGATACCCATCATTCATAGATGAAAGAGGGTAGTCCCCGAGTACTCCTCGGGGGGCCCGTTGTCTCGTACTTAATACAAAAGGTAGCATGGTACATACTGCATTTTAACTGTAAAATCTTCGGAGAAGATTGGCGTTCCATGGTGGCTCCGACTCCTTGTCGGAATCATTTCTCTTGCGTGCCTTCGGCTTCTACGCGTCGATCAGGTAGTAGGAGTCGTTGCCTAGAGCCTGGCTGATGACGAAGGGGCCTTCCTAAGGGGCCGAGAGCTTGTGCTGGCCTGCTGTTCGCTGGATCAGCCGGAGCACAAGATCACCCTCTTGGAAGGATCTTGGCTTGACCTTCCGGCTGTGGTAATGGCGTAGACCCTGCTGGTAGATGGCGGACCGGCTGAGGGCTAACAACCGGCCTTCTTCCAGCAAGTCGACGCCGTCTTCTCGTGCTTCCTTGGCCTCCGCCTCCGTGTACATGGTGACCCGAGGTGAGTCGAACTCGATGTCAGTTGGGATGACAGTCTCGACACCATATGCAAGGAAGAAAGGGGTGAAGCCGGTTGACTTGTTCGGGGTAGTGCGCAGACTCCAGAGGACAGCCGACAGCTCGTCAAGCCAACAGCCGGCCGAACGCTCCAGCGGCATGACCAATCGGGGCTTGATGCCAGAGAGGATGAGGCCGTTTGCTCGCTCGACTTGGCCATTTGACTACGGATGGGCAACAGACGCTAAGTCCAGTCGGATGCCCTGTGTCACGCAGAAACGTGCCAGTGCTCCCTTGGCAAAATTCGTTCCATTGTCGGTGATGATGCTGTGTGGTACTCCATACCGGGTTGTGATATCTGCGATGAATATCAGGGCAGTCGGCCCATTCAGTTTCTTGATTGGCTTTGCTTCAATCCACTTGGTAAATTTGTCCACGGCGACAAGTAGATGTGTCATGCCGCCGCGTGCCGTCTTGAATGGGCCCACCATGTCCAGTCCCCAGATGGCAAAAGGCCTGGTGAGGGGGATGGTCTTGAGTGCAGAAGCCGGCAGGTGCTGCTTGGAGCCAAAGATTTTGCACCCTTTATAGTGTTTGACTAACTCCTTGGCGTCCTCCATAGCAGTCGGCCAGAAGAATCCATGGCGGAAAGATTTGGCGACGAGTGACCTTGAGGCTGCATGGTGGCCTCATTCGCCCTGGTGGATGTCTTCGAGGATTGCTATGCCTTTCTCTGGCTCGACGCAGCGCTGGAAGACTCCAGTAACGTTGCGCCTAACAAGCTCTCGCTTCATTATTGTGTATGCTCCAGCTCGGTGTTGGACTTGTCTTGCCGAGATCTCGTCAGTCGGCAGTTCTCCGTTTATCAGGAAGTGGAGGATGGTCTCGGCCCATGATGGAGCTGTGATTTCTTCTATCGCCAAAACGGCTACTGCAACGAGGGCGGGTGGGCTGGGTTGTGAAGAGTTGGAGTCGGCCACCGCCTGCTGTGTCGGTGCAGTCCCCGGGCCGGATGCAGTAGTCCCCGAGCTGGGTTTGACTATGGCAGTCCCCGAGCCGGCTGCCGAAGTCCCCGAGCCGCCTGCTTGGTTCCCGAAGTCGGATCCGACGGCGTCGGGGTCAGGCGGCACGAAGTGTTGGGGAACGTTGCTTAAAATTAAATTTTTTCCTACGGTTTCACCAAGATCCATCTATGAGTTCATCTAAGCAACGAGTCATGGGAGATGCATCTACATACCACTTTGTAGATCGCGAGCGGAAGCGTTCAAAAGAACGGGGTTGAAGTAGTCGTTCTCGTCGTGATCCTATCACCGGAGATCCTAGTGCCGAACGGACGGCACCTCCGCGTTCAACACACGTACAGAGCGGATGACGTCTCCTCCTTCTTGATCCAGCAAGGGGGAAGGAGAGGTTGATGATGATGGCTCCAGCAGCAGCACAACGACGTGGTGGTGGTGGAACAGCAGCACTCCGGCAGGGCTTCGCCAAGCACGTGACAGAGGAGGAAGAGGTGTAGCTGGGGGAGGGAGGCGCCAGAACTTCAGGGTGCGGCTGCCCCCTCCCCCTCCCTTTATATAGGCCCCCAGGGGGGGGGGCGCCGGCCCTGGGAGATCGAATCTCCCAAGGGGGCGGCGGCCAAGGGGGTGGAGTACCCCCCAAGGCAAGTGGGGCGCCCCCCACCCTAGGGTTTCAACCCTAGGCGCAGGGGGTGGGCCAAGGGGGGCGCACCAGCCCACTATGGGCTGGTTCCCCTCCCCACTTCAGCCCTTGGGGCCCTCCGGGATGGGTGGCCCCACCCGGTGGACCCCCCGGGACCCTTTCGGTGGTCCCGGTACAATACCGGGCGACCCCGAAACTTTACCAATGGCCGAAATATCACTTCCTATATATAACTCTTCACCTCCGGACCATTCCGGAACTCCCCGTGACGTCCGGGATCTCATCTGGGACTCCGAACAACATTCGGTATGCTGCATACTCATATTCATACAACCCTAGCATCACCGAACCTTAAGTGTGTAGACCCTACGGGTTCGGGAGACACGTAGACATGACCGAGACGGCTCTCGGGCAATAACCAACAGCGGGATCTGGATACCCATGTTGGCTCCCACATGCTCCTCGATGATCTCATCGGATGAACCACGATGTCGAGGATTCGAACAACCCCGTATACAATTCCCTTTGTCAATCGGTACGTTACATGCCCGAGACTCGATCGTCGGTATCCCAATACCTCGTTCAGTCTCGTTACCGGCAAGTCACTTTACTCGTACCGTAATGCATGATCCCGTGACCAAACACTTGGTCACTTTGAGCTCATTATGATGATGCATTACCGAGTGGGCCCAGAGATACCTCTCCGTCATACGGAGTGACAAATCCCAGTCTTGATCCGTGTCAACCCTACATACACTTTTGGAGATACCTGTAGTGCACCTTTATAGTCACCCAGTTACGTTGTGACGTTTGGTAAACCCAAAGCACTCTTACGGTATCCGGGAGTTACACGATCTCATGGTCTAAGGAAGAGATACTTGACATTGAAAAAGCTCTAGCAAAACGAACTACACGATCTTGTGCTATGCTTAGGATTGGGTCTTGTCCATCACATCATTCTCCTAATGATGTGATCCCGTTGTCAATGACATCTAATGTCCATAGTCAGGAAACCATGACTATCTGTTGACCAATGAGCTAGTCAACTAGAGGCTCACTAGGGACATGTTATGGTCTGTGTATTCACACGTGTATTACGATTTCTGGATAATACAGTTATAGCATGAATAAAAGACAATTATCATGAACAAGGAAATATAATAATAACCCTTTTATTATTGCCTCTAGGGCATATTTCCAACAGTCTCCCACTTGCACTAGAGTCAATAATCTAGTTACATTGTGATGAATCGAACACCCATAGAGTTCTGGTTTTGATCATGTTTTGCTCGCGAGAGAGGTTTAGTCAACGGATCTGCGACATTCAGATCCGTATGTACTTTGCAAATATCTATGTCTCCATCTTGAACATTTTCACGGATGGAGTTGAAACGACGCTTGATGTGCCTGGTCTTCTTGTGAAACCTGGGCTCCTTGGCAAGGGCAATAGCTCCAGTGTTGTCACAGAAGAGTTTGATCGGCCCCGACGCATTGGGTATGACTCCTAGGTCGGTGATGAACTCCTTCACCCAAATTGCTTCATGCGCTGCCTCCGAGGCTGCCATGTACTCCGCTTCACATGTAGAACCCGCCACGACGCTCTGCTTGCAGCTGCACCAGCTTACTGCTCCACCATTCAACATATACACGTATCCGGTTTGTGACTTAGAGTCATCCAGATCTGTGTCGAAGCTAGCGTCGATGTAACCCTTTACGACGAGCTCTTCGTCCCCTCCATAAACGAGAAAGATGTCCTTCATCCTTTTCAGGTACTTTAGGATATTCTTGACCGCTGTCCAGTGTTCCTTGCCGGGATTACTTTGGTACCTTCCTACCAAACTTACGGCAAGGTTTACATCAGGTCTGGTACACAGCATGGCATACATAATAGATCCTATGGCTGAAGCATAGGGGATGACACTCATCTCTTCTTTATCTTTTGCCGTGGTCGGGCATTGAGCCGAGCTCAATCTTACACCTTGCAGTACAGGCAAGAACCCCTTCTTGGACTGATCCATTTTGAACTTCTTCAAAATCTTATCAAGGTATGTGCTTTGTGAAAGACCTATGAGGCGTCTCGATCTATCTCTATAGATCTTGATGCCTAATATATAAGCAGCTTCTCCAAGGTCCTTCATTGAAAAACACTTATTCAAGTAGGCCTTAATGCTGTCCAAAAGTTCTATATCATTTCCCATCAAAAGTATGTCATCTACATATAATATGAGAAATGCTACAGAGCTCCCACTCACTTTCTTGTAAACGCAGGCTTCTCCATAAGTCTGCATAAATCCAAACGCTTTGATCATCTCATCAAAGCGAATGTTCCAACTCCGAGATGCTTGCACCAGCCCATAAATGGATTGCTGGAGCTTGCATACTTTGTTAGCGTTCTTAGGATCGACAAAACCTTCTGGCTGCATCATATACAGTTCTTCCTTAAGATGTCCGTTAAGGAATGCCGTTTTGACGTCCATCTGCCATATCTCATAATCATAGTATGCGGCAATTGCTAACATGATTCAGATGGACTTCAGCTTCGCTACGGGAGAGAATGTCTCGTCGTAGTCAATCCCTTTAACTTGTCGATAACCCTTAGCGACAAGTCGAGCTTTATAGACGGTAATATTACCATCCGCGTCCGTCTTCTTCTTAAAGATCCATTTGTTTTCTATCGCTCGCCGTTCATCGGGCAAGTCTGTCAAAGTCCATACTTTGTTTTCATTCATGGATTCTATCTCGGATTTCATGGCTTCAAGCCATTTGTTGGAATCTGGGCCCGCCATTGCTTCTTCATAGTTCGAAGGTTCACCGTTGTCCAACAACATGATTTCCAGGACAGGGTTGCCGTACCACTCTGGTGCGGAACGTGTCCTTGTGGACCTACGAAGTTTAGTAGCAACTTGATCCGAAGTACCTTGATCATCATCATTATTTTCCTCTTCAGTTGGTGTAGGCATCACAGGAACATTTTCCTGAGCTGCACTACTATCCCGTTCAAGAGGTAGTACTTCATGGAGTTCTACTTTCCTCCCACTTACTTCTTTCGAGAGAAACTCTTTTTCGAGAAAGGATCCATTCTTGGCAACAAAGATCTTGCCCTCGGATCTTAAGTAGAAGGTATACCCAATGGTTTCTTTAGGGTATCCTATGAAGACGAATTTTTCCGACTTGGGTTCGAGCTTTTCAGGTTGAAGTTTCTTGACATAAGCATCGCATCCCCAAACTTTTAGAAACGACAGCTTAGGTTTCTTCCCGAACCATAATTCATACGGTGTCGTCTCAACGGATTTAGACGGTGCCCTATTTAAAGTGAATGTAGCTGTCTCTAGAGCGTATCCCCAAAATGATAGCGGTAAATCGGTAAGAGACATCATAGATCGCACCATATCTAATAGAGTGCGATTACGGCGTTCGGACACACCGTTACGCTGAGGTGTTCCAGGCGGCATGAGTTGTGAAACGATTCCACATTTTCTTAAGTGTGTATGAAATTCTTGACTTAAATATTCTCCTCCACGATCCGATCGTAAGAATTTTATCTTTCGGTCACGTTGATTCTCTACTTCATTCTGAAATTTCTTGAACTTTTCAAAGGTCTCAGACTTGTGTTTCATCAAGTAGACATACCCATATCTACTCAAGTCATCAGTGAGAGTGAGAACATAACGATATCCTCCGCGAGCCTCAACGCTCATTGGACCGCACACATCAGTATGTATGATTTCCAACAAGTTGGTTGCTCGCTCCATTGTTCCGGAGAACGGGGTCTTGGTCATTTTGCCCATGAGGCATGGTTCGCATGTGTCAAATGATTCATAATCGAGAGACTCTAAAAGTCCATCAGCATGGAGCTTCTTCATGCGCTTGACACCAATGTGACCAAGGCGGCAGTGCCACAAGTATGTGGGACTATCGTTATCAACTTTACATCTTTTGGTATTTGCGCTATGAATATGTGTAACATTACGTTCGAGATTCATTAAGAATAAACCATTGACCATCGGGGCATGACCATAAAACATATCTCTCATATAAATAGAACAACCATTATTCTCGGATTTAAATGAGTAGCCATCTCGTATTAAACGAGATCCAGATACAATGTTCATGCTCAAACTTGGCACTAAATAACAATTATTGAGGTTTAAAACTAATCCCGTAGGTAAATGTAGAGGTAGCGTGCCGACGGCGATCACATCGACCTTGGAACCATTCCCGACGCGCATCGTCACCTCGTCCTTCGCCAGTCTCCGCTTATTCCGCGGCTCCTGCTATGAGTTACAAATGTGAGCAACGGCACCGGTATCAAATACCCAGGAGTTACTACGAGTACTGGTAAGGTACACATCAATTACATGTATATCAAATATACCCTTAGTGTTGCCGGCCTTCTTGTCCGCTAAGTATTTGGGGCAGTTCCGCTTCCAGTGACCCTTCCCCTTGCAATAAAAGCACTCAGTTTCAGGCTTAGGTCCATTCTTTGACTTCTTCCCGGCAACTGGCTTACCGGGCGCGGCAACATCTTTGCCGTCCTTCTTGAAGTTCTTCTTACCCTTGCCCTTCTTGAACTTAGTGGTCTTATTGACCATCAACACTTGATGTTCTTTCTTGATTTCAACCTCTGCTGACTTCAGCATTGAAAATACTTCAGGAATAGTCTTCAACATCCCCTGCATATTGTAGTTCATCACAAAGCTCTTGTAGCTTGGTTGGAGCGACTGAAGGATTCTGTCAATGACCACCTCATCCGGGAGGTTAATGTCCAGCTGGGACAAGCGGTTGTGCAACCCAGACATTTTGAGTATATGCTCACTGACAGAACTATTTTCCTCCATCTTACAACTATAGAACTTGTCGGAGACTTCATATCTCTCGACCCGGGCATGAGCTTGGAAAACTAGTTTCAGCTCCTCGAACATCTCATATGCTCCGTGTTGCTCAAAACGCTTTTGGAGCCCCGGTTCTAAGCTGTAAAGCATGCCGCACTGAACGAGGGAGTAATCATCAGCGCGAGACTACCAAGCATTCATAATGTCTTGGTTCTCTGGGACGGGTGCATCACCTAGCGGTCCTTCTAGGACATATTGTTTCCTGGCAGCTATGAGGATGATCCTCAGGTTCCGGACCCAGTCCGTATAGTTGCTGCCATCATCTTTCAGCTTGGTTTTCTCTAGGAACGCGTTGAAGTTCATGTTGACATGAGCGGCGGCCATTTGATCTACAAGACATATTTGCAAAGGTTTTATACTAAGTTCATGATAATTAAGTTCATCTTATCAAATTATTATAATGAACTCCCACTCAGATTAGACATCCCTCTAGTCATCTAAGTGTTACATGATCCGAGTCGACTAGGCCGTGTCCGATCATCACGTGAGACAGACTAGTCATCGTCGGTGAACATCTCCATGTTGATCGTATCTTCCATACGACTCGTGTTCGACCTTTCGGTCTCTATGTTCCGAGGCCATGTCTGTACATGCTAGGCTCGTCAAGTTAACCCTAAGTGTTCTGCATGTGTAAATCTGTCTTACACCCGTTGTATGTGAACGTAAGGATCTATCACACCCGATCATCACGTGGTGCTTCGAAACGACGAACTTTAGCAACGGTGCACAGTTAGGGGGAACACTTTCTTGAAATTATTATAAGGGATCATCTTATTTACTACCGCTGTTCTAAGTAAACAAGATGCATAAAACATAATAAACATCACATGCAATTATATAGTAGTGACATGATATGGCCAATATCATATAGCTCCTTCGATCTCCATCTTCGGGGCTCCATGATCATCTTCGTCACCGGCATGACACCATGATCTCCATCATCATGATCTCCATCATTGTGTCTTCATGAAGTTGTCACGCCAACGACTACTTCTACTTCTATGGCTAACGCGTTTAGCAATAAAGTAAAGTAATTTACATGGCGTTCTTCAATGACATGCAGGTCATACAAAAAATAAAGACAACTCCTATGGCTCCAGCCGGTTGTCATACTCATCGACATGCAAG
This sequence comes from Triticum dicoccoides, assembly GCF_002162155.2. Lineage (NCBI taxonomy): Eukaryota > Viridiplantae > Streptophyta > Magnoliopsida > Poales > Poaceae > Triticum > Triticum dicoccoides. The sequence continues at coordinate 48,594,990 of NC_041381.1, read as the reverse complement.
TCGTGATTCCTATTACAAGAACATGATATCATACATCACAATATATCATTCATCATTCATCACAACTTCTGGCCATATCACATCACATGACAATTGCTGCAAAAACAAGTTAGACGTCCTCTAATTGTTGTTGCATCTTTTACGTGGCTGCAATTGGGTTCTAGCAAGAACGTTTTCTTACCTAAGAATAACCACAACGTGATTTTGTCAACTTCTATTTACCCTTCATAAGGACCCTTTTCATCCAATCCGCTCCAACTAAAGTGGGAGAGACAGACACCCGCCAACCACCTTATGCAACTAGTGCATGTCAGTCGGTGGAATCGGTCTCACGTAAGCGTACGTGTAAGGTTGGTCCGGGCCGCTTCATCCCACAATACCGCTGAAGCAAGATAAGACTAGTAGCGGCAAGCAAGTTGACAAGATCTACGCCCACAACAAAATTGTGTTCTACTCGTGCAATAGAGAACTACACATAGACCTAGCTCATGATGCCACTGTTGGGGAACGTTGCAGAAAATTAAATTTTTTCCTACGGTTTCACCAAGATCCATCTATGAGTTCATCTAAGCAACGAGTCATGGGAGATGCATCTACATACCACTTTGTAGATCGCGAGCGGAAGCGTTCAAAAGAACGGGGTTGAAGTAGTCGTTCTCGTCGTGATCCTATCACCGGAGATCCTAGCGCCGAACGGACGGCACCTCCGCGTTCAACACACGTACAGAGCGGATGGCGTCTCCTCCTTCTTGATCCAGCAAGGGGGAAGGAGAGGTTGATGATGATGGCTCCAGCAGCAGCACAACGACGTGGTGGTGGTGGAACAGCAGCACTCCGGCAGGGCTTCGCCAAGCACGTGACGGAGGAGGAAGAGGTGTAGCTGGGGGAGGGAGGCGCCAGAACTTCAGGGTGCGGCTGCCCCCTCCCCCTCCCTTTATATAGGCCCCCAGGGGGGGGGGCGCCGGCCCTGGGAGATCCAATCTCCCAAGGGGGCGGCGGCCAAGGGGGTGGAGTACCCCCCAAGGCAAGTGGGGCGCCCCCCACCCTAGGGTTTCAACCCTAGGCGCAGGGGGTGGGCCAAGGGGGGCGCACCAGCCCACTATGGGCTGGTTCCCCTCCCCACTTCAGCCCTTGGGGCCCTCCGGGATGGGTGGCCCCACCCGGTGGACCCCCCGGGACCCTTTCGGTGGTCCCGGTACAATACCGGGCGACCCCGAAACTTTACCGATGGCCGAAATATCACTTCCTATATATAACTCTTCACCTCCGGACCATTCCGGAACTCCTCGTGACGTCCGGGATCTCATCTGGGACTCCGAACAACATTCGGTATGCTGCATACTCATATTCATACAACCCTAGCATCACCGAACCTTAAGTGTGTAGACCCTACGGGTTCGGGAGACACGTAGACATGACCGAGACGGCTCTCGGGCAACAACCAACAGCGGGATCTGGATACCCATGTTGGCTCCCACATGCTCCTCGATGATCTCATCAGATGAACCACGATGTCGAGGATTCGAACAACCCCGTATACAATTCCCTTTGTCAATCGGTACGTTACATGCCCGAGACTCGATCGTCGGTATCCCAATACCTCGTTCAGTCTCGTTACCGGCAAGTCACTTTACTCGTACCGTAATGCATGATCCCGTGACCAAACACTTGGTCACTTTGAGCTCATTATGATGATGCATTACCGAGTGGGCCCAGAGATACCTCTCCGTCATATGGAGTGACAAATCCCAATCTCGATCCATGTCAACCCTACATACACTTTTGGAGATACCTGTAGTGCACCTTTATAGTCACCCAGTTACGTTGTGACGTTTGGTACACCCAAAGCACTCTTAAGGTATCCGGGAGTTACACGATCTCATGGTCTAAGGAAGAGATACTTGACATTGAAAAAGCTCTAGCAAAACGAACTACACGATCTTGTGCTATGCTTAGGATTGGGTCTTGTCCATCATATCATTCTCCTAATGATGTGATCCCGTTGTCAATGACATCTAATGTCCATAGTCAGGAAACCATGACTATCTGTTGACCAACGAGCTAGTCAACTAGAGGCTCACTAGGGACATGTTATGGTCTGTGTATTCACAGGTGTATTACGATTTCCGGATAATACAGTTATAGCATGAATAAAAGACAATTATCATGAACAAGGAAATATAATAATAACCCTTTTATTATTGCCTCTATGGCATATTTCCAACACAAAGATGGAACTAGATTCCGGAGATGGCTTGACAGACGGCTTGAGGAGGCGTTGGAGGGCGACGCCAGTTGGTATAGCTTGCCGGGTGGAGCCTATTCGTGCCAGGGCATCTGCTTGCTCGTTGTCGGCCTGTGGCACGTGGAGGAACTCGCACCCCTCGAAGTATCCGCTGATTTGCTGAACGAGGAAACGGTAGCTTGCCATGTTTCCGTCCTTGGCGTCCCAGTCGCCGGATGATTGCTGGACCACCAAGTCCAAGTCGCCATAGCACAGGATCCGGCGGATGCCGAGTTCCTTGGCCAGCCGGAGCCCGTGTACGAGTGCCTCATACTCGGCTACATTGTTGGAGGCGGCAAAATGGATTTGCAATATGTATCTGAGTTTGTCGCCTTTGGGGGAGGTGAGGATGATGCCGGCTCCCAAGCCGGTGTGCATCTTGGAACATTGAAGTGCATCCGCCAATGAGTGGAGTCGGGGGTCGGCGGCAGATACTGGGTCTCGGCCCAATCGACGAGGAAGTCGGCCAATGCTTGGGACTTGATGGCGGTGTGGGGCTGGTAGTAGATTGTGTAAGGAGCCAGTGCAATGGCCCATTTTGCCACTCGGCCGGATGCATCCCGGCTGCCTATGATCTCGGCGAGCGGGGCAGTGCATACGACCGTGATGGGATGCTCTTGAAAGTAGGGCTTGAGTTTCTTGGAGGCGAAGTACACACCATAGCACATCTTCTGATAGTGCGGGTAGTTCTGTTTCGAGGTGGACAGTACTTCGCTCAAATAATATACCGGCCTCTGGACTAACTGAGCTCGGCCTTCTTCTGGACGCTGAACCATGATAACTGTGCTGACCACCCGGCTAGTGGCGGCAATGTAGAGGAACATGGGCTCTTTCTCAGTCGGTGCCGCCAAGACAGGCTGCATGGACAACATCTTCTTGAGCTCGTGGAAAGCTTGGTCCGCCTGATCATTCCACTCGAAGTGAGTGGACTTCTTCATGAGTCGGTAGAGGGGGAGAGCCTTCTCTCCGAGCCGGCTGATGAAGCGATTCAAAGATGCTAGGCATCCTGTGAACTTTTGGACGTCTCACAGCTTGGTAGGAATCTTCATTCTCTCTATGGCCTTGATCTTCACTGGGTTGCATTCGATGCCGCGTTCGGAGACCAGGAAGCCTAGGAGTTGGCTGGCCGGTACCCCGAACACACATTTCTCAGGGTTGAGCTTGATCTGAAACCGGCGCAAATTTTCAAAGGTCTCCTTGAGGTCTTCCAGCAAGGTGCCGCGTTTCTCCGTCTTCACCACAACATCGTCTACATAGACGTGGGCATTCTGCCGAGTTACTTGAGGAGGCATTTCTGCATGCAACGCTGAAAAGTGGCACCGGAATTTCTTAAGCCGAATGTCATAGTCAGGTAGCAGAAAGCTCCAAATGGGGTGATGAATGCGGTCTTCAAGCGGTCAGCTGGGTCCAATTTTATCTGGTGGTAGCCCGAGTAAGCATCCAAGAAACTCAACAGCTCGCATCCGGCTGTGGAGTCTATCACTTGATCAATCCTTGGCAGAGCAAAAGGATCTTTAGGGCAGGCTTTGTTGAGGCTGGTGTAGTCAATGCACATGCGCCACTGCTTGTTCTTCTTTAACACCAGGACCGGGTTGGCAAGCCACTCTGGAAAGAACACCTCCATAATGAAGCCGGTTACCAGAAGCCGGGCTATTTCTTCTCCGACTACTCTTCTCTTCCCTTCTGACAGGCGGCACAAGGGCTGCTTGACCGGCTTGGCGTTAGATCGGACATGTAGCTTGTGCTCGGCGAAATCCGTCGGGACACCCGACATGTCTTTGGGAGATGATGCGAAGATGTCCCGATTCTCATGGAGGAAATCGACGAGCTCGCTTTCCTATTTTCTGTCGAGGCCGGTGCCCATGACAGCGTACCTCTCCGGGTGCTCCGGGTCCAGGCGTATCTTTTTGTCTCTTTGGCCGGCTGGAAAGAACCTTGAGCATCACATTCCTTGGGGGCGGGGGACAGGGCCGGCTGCTTGCCAGCCATGGCCACGACTCGATCCAGCATCTTCTTCTCTTCAGCAATCAAAAGGGACTCGGCCAGCCGGCTGCTAGCTGCTACATGTTGGAAATTTGCCCTAGAGGCAATAATAAAATGGTTATTATTATATTTCCTTGTTTATGATAATTGTTTATTATCCATGCTAGAATTGTATTGATAGGAAACTCGGATACATGTGTGGATACATAGACAACACCATGTCCCTAGTAAGCCTCTAGTTGACTAGCTCGTTGATCAATAGATGGTTACAGTTTCCTGACCATGGAAATTGGATATCGTTGATAACGGGATCACATCATTAGGAGAATGATGTGATGGACAAGACCCAATCCTAAGCCTAGCACCAGATCGTGTAGTTCGTATGCTAAAGCTTTTCTAAATGTCAAGTATCTTTTCCTTAGACCATGAGATTTTGCAAATCCCGGACACCGTAGGAATGCTTTGGGTGTGCCAAACGTCACAACGTAACTGGGTCGCTATAAAGGTGCACTACGGGTATCTTTGAAAGTGTCTGTTGGGTTGGCACGAATCGAGACTGGGATTTGTCACTCCATGTGTCGGAGAGCTATCTCTGGGACCACTTGGTAGGACATCATCATAATGTGCACAATGTGATCAAGGAGTTGATCGCGGGATGATGTGTTATGGAACGAGTAAAGAGACTTGCCGGTAACGAGATTGAACAAGGTATCGGGATACCGACGATCGAATCTCGGGCAAGTACTATACCGGTAGACAAAGGGAATTGTATACGGGATTGATTGAATCCTTGACATCGTGGTTCATCTGATGAGATCATCGTGGAACATGTGGGAGCCAACATGGGTATCCACATCCCGCTGTTGGTTATTGGCCGGAGAGTTGCCTCGATCATGTCTGCATGGTTCCCGAACCCGTAGGGTCTACACACTTAAGGTTCGATGACGCTAGGGTTATAGGGAATAGATATACGCGGTTACCGAATGTTGTTCTGAGTCCCGAATGAGATCCCGAATGTCACGAGGAGTTCCGAAATGGTCCAGAGGTAAAGATTTATATATGGGAAGTCCTATTTTGGTCACCAGAAAGGTTTCGGGTGCTATCGATAACGTACCGGGACCACCGGGAGGGTCCCGGGGGTCCACCAGGAGGGGCCACCGGCCCCAGAGGGTAGTGTAGGCCAAGTGTGGGAGGGGACCAGCCCCAAGTGGGCTGGTGTGGCCCCCACAAAGGTCCAAGTCGCAGGGAGAGTGGGAGGGGGCAAAACCCTAGGTCCAGATGGGCCTTAAGGCCCACCCTAGGGCACCCCCCTCTCTTCCCCCCCCCCTTGGCCGCACCCTAGATGGGTTTTGGGGGCTGCCTCCACCCATAGGGAGGGAACCCTAGATGGGGGCGCAGCCCCTCCCCTTCCCCTATTTATACTTGAGGTATTGGGGGCTGCAAAACAGACGAGATGAACTCTCCCAAGGCCCAGCCCTACCTCTCTCCCTCCTTGTCTCTTGCGGTGCTTGGCGAAGTCCTGCTGGAGTGCCATGCTCCTCCATCACCACCACGCCGTTGTGCTGCTGCTGGACGGAGTCTTCCCCAACCTATCCCTCTCTCCTTGCTGGATCAAGGCACGGGAGACGTCACCGGGCTGCACGTGTGTTGAACGCGGAGGTCCCGTCCGTTCGACACTAGGATCTTCGGTGATTTGGATCACGACGAGTACGACTCCCTCAACCCCGTTCTCTTGAACGCTTCTGCTTAGCGATCTACAAGGGTATGTAGATGCACTCCCCTCTCTCTCGTTGCTAGTCTCTCCATAGATAGATCTTGGTGACTCATAGGAAAATTTTGAATTTCTGCTACGTTTCCCAACAGTGGCATCATGAGCTAGGTCTATTGCGTAGATTCTATGCACGAGTAGAACACAAGTTGTTGTGGGCGTTGATTTTGTTCAATATGCTTACTGTTACTAGTCCTATCTTGTTTCGACGGTATTGTGGGATGAAGCGGCCCGGACCGACCTTACACGTACACTTACGTGAGACAGGTTCCACCGACTGACATGCACTTGTTGCATAAGGTGGCTAGCGGGTGCCAGTCTCTCCCACTTTAGTCGGATAGGATTCGATGAAAAGGGTCCTTATGAAGGGTAAATAGCAATTGGCATATCACGTTGTGGCTTTTGCGTAGGTAAGAAACGTTCTTGCTAGAAACCCATAGCAGCCACGTAAAACATGCAAACAACAATTAGAGGACGTCTAACTTGTTTTTGCAGGGTATGCTATGTGATGTGATATGGCCAAAAGAATGTGATGAATGATATGTGATGTATGAGATTGATCATATTCCTGTAATAGGAATCACGACTTGCATGTCGATGAGTATGACAACCGGCAGGAGCCATAGGAGTTGTCTTTATTTATTGTATGACCTGCGTGTCACTGAATAATGACATGTAATTACTTTACTTCATTGCTAAACCGTTAGCCATAGTAGTAGAAGTAATAGTTGGCAAGACAACTTCGTGGAGACACGATGATGGAGATCATGATGATGGAGATCATGGTGTCATGCCGGTGACGATGATGATCATGGAGCCCCGAAGATAGAGATCAAACGGAGCAAAATGATATTGGCCATATCATGTCACTATTTGATTGGATGTGATGTTTATCATGTTTATGCATCTTATTTGCTTAGAACGTCGGTAGTAAATAAGATGATCCCTCATAATAATTTCAAGAAAGTGTTCCCCCTAACTTTGCACCGTTGCGAAAGTTCGTTGTTTCGAAGCACCACGTGATGATCGAGTGTGATAAATTCTAACGTTCACATACAACGGGTGTAAGCCAGATTTACACACGCGAAACACTTAGGTTGACTTGACGAGCCTAGCATGTACAGACATGTTCTCGGAACACAAGAGACCGAAAGGTTGAACATGAGTCGTATAGTAGATGCGATCAACATGAAGATGTTCACCGATGATGACTAGTCCGTCTCACGTGATGATCGGACATGGCCTAGTTGACTCGGATCATGTATCACTTAAGATGAGTAGAGGGATGTCTATCTGAGTGGGAGTTTATTAGATGAACTTAATTATCCTAAACATAGTCAAAAGGTTTTTGCAAATTATGTCGTAGCTCGCGCTTTAGTTCTACTGTTTTAGATATGTTCCTACAGAAAATTTAGTTGAAAGTTGATAGTGGCAATTATGCGGACTGGGTCCGTAAACTGAGGATTGTCCTCATTGCTTCATAGAAGGCTTATGTCCTTAATGCACCACTCGGTGTGCTGAACCTCGAACGTCGTCTGTGGATGTTGCGAACATTTGACATACACGTTTTGATAACTACGTGATAGTTCAGTAATGTTAAACGGTTTAGAATTGAGGCACCGAAGACGATTTCGAAATGTTGCGGAACATATGAGATGTTTCGAGGGCTGAAATTGGGATTTCAGGCTCGTGCCCACGTCAAGAGGTATAAGACCTCCGACGAGCTTCTTAGCCTACAAACTAAGGGAGAAAAGCTCAATCGTTGAGCTTGTACTCAGATTTTCTGGGTACAACAATCACTTGAATCGAGTGGGAGTTAATCTTCCAGATGAGACATTGATGTTTCTCCAAAGACATTGCCACCAAGCTACTAGAGCTTCGTGATGAACTATAACATATCAAGGATAGATATGATGATCCTTGAAATATTCGCGATGTTTGACACCGCGAAAGTAGAAATCAAGAAGGAGCATGAATTGTTGATGGTTAGTGAAACCACTAGTTTCAAGAAGGGCAAGGGCAAGAAGGAATACTTCATGAAACGGCAAATCAGTTGCTGCTCTAGTGAAGAAACCCAGGGTTGAACCCAAACCCGAGACTAAGTGCTTCTGTAATGAGGGAACAGTCACTGAAGCAGAACTACCCTAGATACTTGGTAGATGAGAAGGCTAGCAAGGTTGACAGAAGTATATTGGATATACATTGTATTAAATGTGTACTTTACTAGTACTCCTAGTAGCACCAGGGTATTAAGATACCGGTTCGTTTGCTAAGTGTTAGTAACTCGAAATAAAAGGCTACAGAATAAACGAAGACTAGCTAAAGGCGAGGTGACGATATGTGTTGGAAGTATTTCCAAGGTTGATGTGATCAAACATCGCACGCTCCCTCTACCATCGGGATTGGTGTTAAACCTAAATAATCGTTATTTGGTGTTTGCGTTGAGCATAGACATGATTGGATTATGTCTATCGCAATATGGTTATTCATTTAAGGAGAATAATGGTTACTCTATTTATTTGAATAATACCTTCAATGGTCTTGCACCTAAAAGAATGGTTTATTGAATCTCGATCGTAGTGATACACATGTTCATGCCAAAAGATATAAGATAGTAATGATAGTACCACCTGCTTGTGGCACTGGCATTTGAGTCATATTGGTATAAAACACATGAAGAAGCTCCATGTTGATGGATCTTTGGACTCACTCGTTTTTTGAAAAGTTTGAGACATGCGAACCATGTCTATTGGTATGTGCGCATAAAGAAACTCCATGCAGATGGATCGTTTGGACTCACTTGATTCTAAATCACTTGAGACATGCAAATCATACCACATGGGCAAGATGACTGAAAAGCCTCGTTTTTCAGTAAGATGGAACAAGAGAGCAACTTGTTGGAAGTAATACATTTTGATGTGTGCTGTCCAATGAGTGCCGAGGCACGCAGAGGATATCATTATATTCTTACTTCGCAGATGATTTGAGTAGATGCTGAGTATATTTACTTGATGAAACACAAGTCTGAATTATTGAAAGGTTCAAGTAATTTCAGAGTGAAGTTGAAGATCATCGTGACAAGAGGATAAAATGTCTATGATATGATCATAGAGATGAATATCTGAGTTACAAGTTTGGTACACAATTAAGACATTGTGGAAATTATTTCACAACTAATACTGCCTGGAACACCATAGTGTGATGGTGTGTCCGAACATCATAGCTGCACCCTATTGGATATGGTGCATACCATGATATCTCTTATCGAATTACCACTATCGTTCATGGGTTAGGCATTAAAGACAATCGCATTCACTTTAAATAGGGCACCACGCAATTCCGTTGAGATGACACCATATGAACTATGGTTTGGAGAAACCTAAGTTGTCGTTTCTTAAAAGTTTGGGGCTGCGACGCTTATGTGAAAAAGTTTCATCCTGATAAGCTCGAACCCAAAGCGGATAAATACATCTTCATAGGACACCCAAAAACAGTTGAGTATACTTCCTGTCTCAGATCCGGAAGCAAAAGGGATTGTTTCTAGAATCGGGTCCTTTCTCGAGGAAAAGTTTCTCTCGAAAGAATTGAGTGGGAAGATGGTGGAGACTTGATGAGGTTGTTGAACCATCACTTCGACTGGTGTGTAGCAGGGCACAGGAAGTTGTTCCTGTGGCACCTACACCAATTGAAGTGGAAGCTGATGATAGTGATCATGAAACTTCGGATCAAGTCAGTACCGAACCTCGTAGGTCGACACGGACGCGTACTACTTCGGAGTGGTACGGTAAACCTGTCTTGGAGGTCATGTTGCTAGGCAACAATGAACCTACGAGCTATGGAGAAGCGATGGTGGGCCCGGATTCCGACGAATGGCTCGAGACCATAAAATCCGAGAGAGGATCCATGTATGAAAACAAAGTATAGACTTTGGAAGAACTACTTGATGGTCGTAAGGTTGTTGGGTACAGATGGATTTTAAAAGAAAGACGGACAATGATGGTAAGTGTCACCATTAAGAAAGCTTGACTTGTCGTTAAGATGTTTTCCGACAAGTTCAAGGAGTTGACTGCGATGAGACTTTCTCATTCGTAGCGATGCTAAGAGTCTGTTGGAATTATATTAGCAATTACTGCATGATTTATGAAATCTTGCAGATAGGATGTCAAAACATTGTTTCCTCGACGATATTCTTGAGGAAAGGTTGTATGTGATACAACCAGAAGGTTTTGTCAATCCTGAAATGTGCTAACAAGTGTGCAAAACTCCAGCAATCCTTCTAAGGACTGGAGTAAGCATCTCGGAGTTGGAATATACGCTTTGATGAGATGATCAAAGATTTTGGGTTTATACAAAGTTTGTGAGAAACTTGTATTTCCAAAGAAATGAGTGGGAGCACTATAGCATTTCTGATGAGTATATGTTGTTGACATATTGTTGATCGGAAATGATGTAGAATTTCTGGAAAGCATATAGGGTTATTCGAAAAGTGTTTTTCAATGGAAAACCTGGATTAAGCTACTTGAACATTGAGCATCAATATCTATAAGGATAGATCAAAACGCTTAATAGAACTTTCAAATGAATACATACCGTGACAAGTTTTTGAAGGAGTTCAAAATAGATCAGCAAAGAAGGAGTTCTTGGCTGTGTTATATGGTGTGAGTATTGAGTAAGAGTCAAGACATGACCACGACAAAAGAGAGAGAAAGGACGAAGCTCGTCCCCTATGCTTCAGACGTAGGCTCTATAGTATGCTATGCTGTGTACCGCACCAGAAGTGTGCCTTGCCATGAGTCAGTCAAGGAGTACAAGAGTGATCCAGGAATGGATCACAAGACAGCGGTCAAACTTATCCTTAGTAACTAGTGGACTAAGGAATTTTCTCGATTATGGAGGTGGTAAAAGAGTTCGTCGTAAAGGGTTACGCCGATGCAAACTTTGACACTAATCCGGATTATTCTGAGTAGTAAACCGGATTCGTATAGTAGAACAGTTATTTGGAATATCTCCAAATAGAGCGTGGTAGCTGCATCTAGGAGACGACATAAAGATTTGCAAAGCACACATGGATCTGAAAAGTTCAGATCCGTTGACTAATAACCTCTCTCACAAGCGAGATATGATCAAACCCCATGGGCATTGATTCATTACAATCACATAGTGATGTGAACTAGATTATTGACTCTAGTGCAAGTGGGAGACTGTTGGAAATATGCCCTAGAGGCAATAATAAAATGGTTATTATTATATTTCCTTGTTTATGATAATTGTTTATTATCCATGCTAGAATTGTATTGATAAGAAACTCAGATACATGTGTGGATACATAGACAACACCATGTCCCTAGTAAGCCTCTAGTTGACTAGCTCGTTGATCAATGGATGGTTATGGTTTCCTGACCATGGACATTGGATGTCGTTGATAACAGGATCACATAATTAGGAGAATGATTTGATGGACAAGACCCAATCCTAAGCCTAGAACAAGATCGTGTAGTTCGTATGCTAAAGCTTTTCTAAATGTCAAGTATCTTTTCCTTAGACCATGAGATTGTGCAACTCTCGGACACCGTAGGAATGCTTTGGGTGTGCCAAACGTCACAACGTAACTGGGTGGCTATAAAGGTGCACTACGGGTATCTCCGAAAGTGTCTGTTGGGTTGGCACGAATCGAGACTGGGATTTGTCACTCCGTGTGATGGAGAGGTATCTCTGGGCCCACTTGGTAGGACATCATCATAATGTGCACAATGTGATCAAGGAGGTGATCGCGGGATGATGTGTTATGGAACGAGTAAAGAGACTTGCCGGTAACGAGATTGAACAAGGTATCGGGATACCGACGATCGGATCTCGGGCAAGTACTATACCGGTAGACAAAGGGAATTGTATACGTGATTGATTGAATCCTTGACATCATGGTTCATCTGATGAGATCATCGTGGAACATGTGGGAGCCAACATGGGTATCCACATCCCGCTGTTGGTTATTGGCCGGAGAGTTGCCTCGATCATGTCTGCATGGTTCCCGAACCCGTAGGGTCTACACACTTAAGGTTCGATGACGCTAGGGTTATAGGGAATAGATATACGTGGTTACTGAATGTTGTTAGGAGTCCCGAATGATATCCCGAACGTCACGAGGAGTTCCAAAATGGTCCGGAGGTAAAGATTTATATATGGGAAGTCCTATTTTGGTCACCGGAAAGGTTTCGGGTGCTATCGGTAACGTACCGGGACCACCGGGAGGGTCCCGGGGGTCCACCAGGAGGGGCCACCGGCCCCAGAGGGTAGTGTAGGCCAAGTGTGGGAGGGGACCAGCCCCAAGTGGGCTGGTGTGCCCCCCACCAAGTTCCAAGTCGCAGGGAGAGTGGGAGGGGGCAAAACCCTAGGTCCAGATGGGCCTTAAGGCCCACCCTAGGGCACCCCCCTCTCTTCCCCCCCTTGGCCGCACTCTAGATGGGTTTTGGGGGCTGCCGCCACCCCTAGGGAGGGAACCCTAGATGGGGGCGCAGCCCCTCCCCTTCCCCTATATATACTTGAGGTATTGGGGGCTGCAAAACAGACGAGATGAACTCTTCCAAGGCGCAGCCCTACCTCTCTCCCTCCTCGTCTCTTGCGGTGCTTGGCGAAGCCCTGCTGGAGTGCCATGCTCCTCCATCACCACCACGCCGTTGTGCTGCTGCTGGACGGAGTCTTCCCCAACCTCTCCCTCTCTCCTTGCCGGATCAAGGCACGGGAGACGTCACCGGGCTGCACGTGTGTTGAACGCGGAGGTGCCGTCCGTTCGACACTAGGATCTTCGGTGATTTGGATCAAGACGAGTACGAGTCCCTCAACCCCGTTCTCTTGAACGCTCCCGCTTAGCAATCTACAAGGGTATGTAGATGCACTCCCCCCTCTCTCGTTGCTAGTCTCTCCATAGATAGATCTTGGTGAGTCGTAGGAAAATTTTGAATTTCTGCTACGTTTCCCAATGGTGGCATCATGATCTAGGTCTATTGCGTAGATTCTATGCACGAGTAGAACACAAGTTGTTGTGGGCGTTGATTTTTTTCAATATGCTTACCGTTACTAGTCCTATCTTGTTTCAACGGTATTGTGGGATGAAGCGGCCCGGACCGACCTTACACGTACACTTACGTGAGACAGGTTCCACCGACTGACATGCACTTGTTGCATAAGGTGGCTAGCGGGTGCCAGTCTCTCCCACTTTAGTCGGATAGGATTCGATGAAAAGGGTCCTTATGAAGGGTAAATAGCAATTGGCATATCACGTTGTGGCTTTTGCGTAGGTAAGAAACGTTCTTGCTAGAAACCCATAGCAGCCACGTAAAACATGCAAACAACAATTAGAGGACGTCTAACTTGTTTTTGCAGGGTATGCTATGTGATGTGATATGGATAAAAGAATGTGATGAATGATATGTGATGTATGAGATTGATCATATTCTTGTAATAGGAATCACGACTTGCATGTCGATGAGTATGACAACCGGCAGGAGCCATAGGAGTTGTCTTTATTTATTGTATGACCTGTGTGTCACTGAATAACGCCATGTAATTACTTTACTCCATTGCTAAACCTTTAGCCATAGTAGTAGAAGTAATAGTTGGCGAGACAACTTCATGGAGACATGATGATGGAGATCATGATGATGGAGATCATGGTGTCATGCCGGTGACGATGATGATCATGGAGCCCCGAAGATGGAGATCAAAAGGAGCAAAATGATATTGGCCATATCATATCACTATTTGATTGCATGTGATGTTTATCATGTTTATGCATCTTATTTGCTTAGAACGACGGTAGTAAATAGGCCGGGTACGTTGCCATGGAACACAGTCCGACTTGGCATGAGCTGCTTCGGCTTGATGTTGAGCTTCTCCATGGTATCACGGTACAGTATGTTGATGATGCTCCCGCCATCTATCAGCACGCGGGAGAAACGGGCGGCTCGCCTTTCTGTCGCGAGGGTGGCATCCAAAACCAATGCATAGGAGCCAGGAGACGGCATCACCTCTGGGTGGTCGCCTTGGCTCCAGCTGATAGGCTTCTCCGACCAGTGCATAAACTCGGGGTTGTTGGAGGCGACGATGTTGACTTCTTGCTGCTGTCGGTGCCGGCTGCGCCAGTCTTCAGTCTGGCTCGTAAAGATGACGGAGGCGGCATGTTCATCGGGGAACTCGTCTTGAATAGCTCCGACCGCTGGTCGAGCGGCCGACTGCTGAGGGGCTGGAGGCGGCTGGCCTGCAGGCGGAGGCGGCAACAACCCTTCGCCCTTGGAGATTCGTGTGAGCCAATGGCATTTCCGAGTTGTGTGGTTGGACGGCTTCGCGCCGCTGTGGAACTTGTAGGGGCATCAAGGGTTTGCTCGTAGGAGAAAGCCGTCTGCCAAGCCGGCCTGCCGCCCTTCTGCTTCTTGGGTGCCGACCGCCCCTCAGGTTGTTCCTCTTCGACCGTGGCCACCTGCCGGCTGGTGGAAGACGGCATAGGGGCCTTGCGCTTGTCGTCGTTCTGGTACGGGCGTCGGCTGGATTCTCCAGCCGACGTCTTGGGAGCCGGAGCTAGTACCTTTCCAGAGGCATCTACTCGGAGCTCGGTCTTCATTGAGGAGTCGGCCATGGCGTGCTTGTCTGCTATGATCAGCAGCTTGTCAAGGGTAGTCGGCTCATCACAGAGGAGTCGGTGCTTGAGGTGGGTGCCTTATCTGCACCCGGCGGTGAAGTACTCTATAGCTTGAACCTCGTGCACCCCCTCGCAGGAGTTGCGAAGCTCGGCCCAACGCGTGAGGTAGTCGAGTGTCGATTCGTTGGGCTTTTGAACACACAAGGAAAGCTGGCGAGGCTTGGGAGGCCGCGTGTACGTGCTGGTGAAGTTGTGGATGAAGACTTCCGTGAAGTCTAGCCAGCTGTTGACGCTGTAAGGCTTGAGGCTGTTGAGCCAGGTGCGCGCCGTGCCTTGAAGCATGAGGGGGACATATTTCACGGCAACACGCCTATTGCCGCTTGCTATGCGGACTGTAGTGGAGTAATCGATCAACCAATCTTCCGGCTTCACGGAGCTGTTGTACTTGGGCGTGTCTCTTGGAAGCGAGAACCCTTTGGGGAAGGGCTCATCGCGGATGCGGGGGCCGAAGCAGGGCGGGCCCACATCGTCTTCTTCTTCTAGTGCCAGGGATCGTGCTAGGCGGTCGATCCGGTGGCGGGCGTCGTTCTCGCCGACTACTTCTCAGTGGCACAGTCGGCCACTCAGAGTCGGATGCGTGACAGGCGGCGGGGTGGGATATCTCTCCCCACGAGGCGGAGGAGGAGGCGGGTCGCCTCGTCGTTCCACACCTCGAGGGCGGCCTTCTGCGTTGCGTTCGATGGTGATTCGAGACCGACTGCGGCTAGGAGCCGGTGCCTTCTCTTGTCTCGCGCGGGCGCCGCCTGCAGTCGGCGTCCGTGATGTCACGCCATGCTCTCGAAGCGGGGGAGGACTTCCAGCACGGGCGTTGGCTTCGTGCCGCTCTGCGGCCGCGTCGATTAGCTGCTGGATGCATCTGGTCATGTAGGGGAGCTCGTTAGCCCCCAGTCCATTTAGCTCGTATACGGCCGCCTGGGCGGCGCATAGGTTCTCGAGGGGCGTGGCGTAGACTGGGCGATCTGCTCCCAGCATGCTGGCGATGGCCGTGCCGCGCTTCTTGACGACGTCGGCTCGACTTGGCCCTTCAGGAGGCGGCGTACCGAAGGCGGCGCGGTCAACTTCGCGCTGGTGAGCTTCAGTGAGGCGTCTCATGGAGGCTATCCTGTGGCCCTCGACAAGGAGGGCAAGGCGGCGTGCCTCCAGCATCTCGGCGTCAGCATCGGCTGGGATGGGGGCGGACAGATCGTGCAGCGTTGCTTGTAGGGCATCGTGGGCGTTTTTGCCAGAGGTGACGCCGTGGCTGATGACTAGCACCTCGGTGACAGTGTTGCCGCTACTGTCGGCTCGAGGAAGAGGGTCGTCGAAGATGATCACATTGGTGGGGAAGGCATCGAGCGACGCCGTGTCGAAGTCGACAAGCATCGGGTCGGTGGAGCCGGCCGACTCCAAGTCCGCGGTAGGCTCGCTGGAGACGTGGAGTTGGTCGAGGAGGCTGATGAGGCGGCTCTTGGGGCAGCTTGTGCCCGCGTCGGATGCGGGCTCGTCGGAGATGCAAGCCTCGCCAAGAAGATCGGCGAGGCAGCTCACCGCGCATGCGTTGTCGACGCTTTGCAGCACGTCGGGGCAAGCGCCATCGGGCGTGTCGGGCTGGCTACGCTCGCTGAGGAGGAAAAGGGTTCCCGTCCAGAGCAGGTCTCCGGATGATGGTGCACCTGGCCCCACGGTGGGCGCCAAATGTCGGGTGGTAGGTGCGACATATGCCAACGGGTGGCTTATCATTGTGGGACCTAGTAAGACGTCGCCGGTGCCTGGAATCGGGTTGAGGCGAAGACATGCACGCCGGCGGATCTTACCCAGGTTGGGGGCTCTCCGTGGAGATAATACCCCTACTCCTGCTCTGCGGGGTCTCCGCATGATCACTAGATCGACAAGAAGCTACAAGAGGCTCCTTGAGCTGTTCGGTGTGAGGAGGAAGAAGGCAAGGCCGGCTCTCTTCTCTCCTTGTGGTAGTGTCTAAAACTATCTAAGATCAACCCTTTGCATGGGTGCCCTGGGGGGTTTATATAGGCCTACCCCCAAATGTACAACGGTAATCCGGCTGGGCGCGGGCCCTAGCCGTCAGTGTCTATGGCCGCCGGCTTCTCCGCCGGCTGCTGGGGCCCACCGACTGGTGGGTCCCGCCGGCTGCCAGCCCATTGGACGACAGGCCGGCCCCACCGCTTGGGGGTCTTGTCGGGGGCTGGTCACTGTTGCCTCACCTCTGATGACGAGGGCTTTGTCGAGGTAAGCATGGCTACAGTGCCGCCGCCTTGCGGGCTCTCACTATAGCCTTACCTCGTCTTGTCTTGTTAATGGTGCGCGAACCCCGAGGAGGGGAGCAAGCCGGCCATAGGAAGCCGGCCGTGCCCCAGGCCGGCTGGGGGTGGCAAGGCCGCCTTTGGGCGTCTCTCTGACCGAAGGGGCCCGCCGCCTGCGGGCCGTATTGGCAGCCCGTCGTGGAGGGTGTCATGATCAGCATGGCAACAGTGCCACGCCGAACGGGTGATGGCTGCCCCGTACGGCGTACTGTAGCCATGCGTGCTCCGGGATTCGGGGGTGGCAGGCTTCACTGTTGCCACGCCTTGTCCCATCATCGTTATGGTGGTGCAGACTTTGAGGGCACGGCCCTGGCCGCTCGCCAGGGGCCGGCCTCTTGGAGTCGGTCTTCTTGGAGTCGGTCTTTTCGGGGCCGGCTTCTTGGAGTCGGCCCTATCGTGGCTTCCTCCAAGAGAGTTTAGGGCTGGGCCGCCTTCCGGTAGTCGGCTTGTGAGGCAGTCGACCGGAGGAAGGCGGCCCCGCATCTTGGGTGCTCTAAGGCTCGATCGGCCTGTTGTTTTTTCGAAGGGCCAAAGGGAGTCGGCTAGGCTACCTGTGGTCATTTACTCCGATAATGTCCGTCAGCTTGCCTTTGGATTCTTCTCCAGTCTCACTGTCTGCGCCGCTACCGTTGTGACTGCGGGGGATGTTGAGTATCGTGATTATTAGAAGAGCTAGGATAGTGTAGAATATTATTCTACCTTGCCTTGTACTCCAAGATGATCATGTACTCCTATATATATGCCTAAGAGGCTCAATCAATATAACGACAATTCCACCAATCCCTCTCTCCCTTCCAACAAGGCAGTCTGTCGCCATTTGGATGCAACGAGAAGGTGTTTCAACCGGACATGCAGCGGGGGCACCGCTCTCTCGGCCAACGCGCCGCTTCAATGCCGACAGTTAGAGGTCGCGTGCGCTCCGGACCGGCATCAATTCAGGCAACTGGCGTCGGACGGAAAAGCACACAGGTGAGGAAGGAGGGTTTTGGGTGGCCACAGTTGTTGGACGCGGATGTAGCAGTGGTCCGAACACCCGCAAACCCCCTTCCTTTGTCTTTGGTTACGAGAAAAAACACGCCTGAACCGCTCTGCGGACTAATACAGGTCTGCATTGAATGACAAAGTAAGTTCGGACCGCGTTGCAGTCAGCTTCAGGTTCGCGTTAGAGATGCCCTGAGCACCTATTTCTCAATTTCCTTTTTTTTTGTTATACGCTACTTCAGGTTCGCGTATGAGCTAAATAAACATGCACCATAAACTAAGTATGAACTGGTTTGGTCACGCCGCGCGTCGTCGGGTCGATAGTACGCCCGTCCGTGTTTGGACGGCGGATATGTTAACGCACGTAGCCAGGCAGAAGGACGTTCACCATACGTACCCACGTACAACACACAACAGTTAAGGATGACTACATTCGACGAACCAGCAACCACTGCCCTCGTTAAACAAACGACTTGCCACATGGAAGCTGCACTTTTTCGCCACGTACTACGTGCTTTGCGACGTATAGATAAATTTATATACTTGACCGACCTCGTCAAAGAGATCGACATGACACACAGCACACAGGTGATCATTAGCCAGCTAATTAACCAAATATTATTATCATTTTTGTCGTGTTGCCCTTGTAAAAATTGTATACGGATGCACGTACTTTATACTATATGCCAAGGTGTCGAGGACTCAATGGTGCGTGCATCGATCGGTGCATGCACAACCCAAAGATTGTCAAACGCAAGCATGTTAAATACTGCACTACTGTAGTATTGTTCTATACAAAGCTTTATGGCGGTGTCCAATCAGTCCATATATTCTTGTAAAAATATTTCTCAGACGCGACCTCTCGTGCCTGAATCCACCGCCTTCTCGATAACCCAATGAAACGTCCATATCATCCAGCAAGCAAATAAAATGAAAGAAAGGGGTCTCGTTCTGCCGCGCGCCTTCTGGCTCTTGCAACTGGTTAAGCATGTGCCCTACTCCTCCCTGTGAGCGCCTAGAGCCTCTGAAAACTTTCTAGTGGATCGATACAGATACACCGAACGCCTTGTACATGTCAACATGTGAGTATGTTTCTGGATCACATCTTAAATTGATCCGAAGCGAGTGGTGCAAGCTTGTGCACGCCCTGTCCTGTCCTAGAGCAGAGCAGACTAGTGAGGCCATGCAGGTCACCGTCGAGATGCACAAAACCAGAAAATCTGACCCCAAACGTTTGCCTTTGCATGGCCCCTACATAACTGTTAATAGTAAAAATACGAGACATGATATGAATCAAGTGCGATCTTTATTGATGAATGATAACTGCTATTTATACAAGTCCAAAGGACACGAATGAACATGCGTCTCTTCGGATAGTTGCGAGCGAACCATCACGATGGTTCCCAGGAGGAGCCGTCGGTCGTTCATCCATATGCAGGGATTAAAACCGAATTAATTAACTTAATTAATTCTCAACACTCCCCCTAGTCACTGCATATCCTTGTTATCATACATCCTCTTGTTTAGGTCTCCTTCAAAAACCCAGCGGGAAAAATGCGAGGATATATACATAATATGCCATGGAAAACTCCTTCCAAAAATCCAGTGGGAAAATAAGAAGAAAATGACATATCACCATGCTTGTATTACTATTGCCTCATTAAAAACCTTTCATGAGAAACCATACAGGAAAAACTCATATTAAAAAGAGTGCAATATTTAAGATCCAAAGATCTTCAACAGGTTATCATATGGGAGTACACTCCCCCTGAATTTTGCAAAACACAAAGTCATCCCGTACCAGTTCCATTAATATGATAATCGAGATTATCACTTGACTTTGTTTGCAAATTATCTTCCACCTCTTTTTAACTTTTGGGGAAGAAGATACTTTTAGAGCAGTTGGTAATTGTTGTTTATAACCTGTCCGCTCTAGTGTAATACAAACAACATTATCTTCATAGATAATGGTGGGTGATTCCTACCAATCAATTCCAGGTGAACTTTCAACAAAGTTCATCATTATGTGAAGACATTTGCATGATGCTTCATACAAATCAACATTTCAGAATGATTAGTGGATGCAGCCACTTAAGTTTGTCTTCTCGACTTTCAAGAGAAGGTTGTACCTTCATTCGAGAGGACAAAATCAGTTTGTGACTAGTATTATGGGGATATTATACATGCCTAGTATCACAATATCCAACCATGGTTATATCTTGATTATTCTCATAGAATAAACCAAGATCTATGGTGTCTAGAAGATATGCAAAAATATTCTTCACACCAACCCAATACCTTGTATTAGTGATGCATTGTATCTAGTCAATCAATTCATTTCAAATAATATACCAGGCCTGGTGCAGCTCTCTAGATATTAGTGCGTCAATTGCACCATGATATGGAGACTCAGTTCCATTATCTCTTCATCACCGTCATTAGGTACTAATGTGTATTTATCTCTATTACTCAAGAGATCTCACAAACCATGGTTCTGTGATGGATATGACTTATCCATGTTGAACTTTTCAACAATCTCTTGGATAAGTGCAAACTGATGAACAAGTATTCCCAAAGGAGTACACTCAAGTTCCAAATTCGAGCAAAGTTTGTTCTCATCCAAATCTTTCATCTCACACTCCGTCTTAAGATGATTTGCTTGTTTCATATATTTCTTGTGTAGTTCCAATGATATTCAGATTATCAACATACACATAAATGAGGCAAAATACATCTTTCAATTTCTTGATGAATACATATGAGAAATCACAATTGTTTGAGTAATCCTTCTAAGAAGGAACTCACTCAGTCGGTTGTACCACATCATTGCCGACTACTTCAAGCCAAATGACTTCTGAAGCTTTACACAACACATGTTGTGATTAAACTCGGAATCATTGTTCCCTTGGGAACTATCATAGATATCCGAATCAAGTGACTCATACAACTATGCAGTCACATGATCTATCAGTTGGATATACAAATTCATTAATCACTGCCAGTGATATAAAATATCGAAACATTATCCACTCATAACAGGAGAATATGTTTCATCATAAACGATGACAGGTTTCTCCGTGAATCCCTGTGCTACAAGCCTCGCTTCATGTCTCACCACCTCATTGTTTTTGTTTCTCACATGAACAAAAACCCATTTGCTCCCCTAGGGAAAAAATTCAGAGGAGTGGGTATTACTGATCAGGTCAATACCCCCTCTCCTTGAGAGCGAGCGCATCCTCAATTGCTACCTTCCTTTGGATCAACTAGAGCGTTTTAGACACTCAGCCATGCATGGAATTAGGTTCTAGATCCAATCCAAGGTCTTTTGCAAATCATGAGGATAAATAAATGTCGACATATTGTAGTCTTTATTATATGATTCTCCTGAAACCATATCCATAGTGGAGATTTCATCATTACCTTTTGACTCTTTGTGATTTCCCACAACAGTTGAGTCAAGGTCTTCCAATATCCCAACACAAAAATTTGTGTGCACACTCGTGTTGGGTCCTGGATGTGTCCAACATCCTTCAGGTGTCCTTCAACATTTGGTTGAATATCAACATGAAGTTGACCTGCATTTACTGTTTGAGGATTCCTCATTCCCCTTGGACGCTTCCATGAAGCCTTGTCCTCTTGTGTCCAGATTCCTCCCCCTCTTCGGTGGCCGAGTGAACCTATGGGTCACGTCCACTCTCTCTGACACATTCACTATGGGATATTTTACTTTGTGACACCTATATACTTAGTAAATGCAACTGGCAGGTTATTTGCGATACTTTGCAAATTGATAATCTTCTGAACCTCTAGTTCAGACTCATTAGTACGTGAACCTAAGGACTAGATGTCCATTCACATCTCATTCTATTTCCCGGCATTCAATGTGGTTATTATCTCCCCCTAATGCCGGAAAAATGTCCTCATCAAAATACAACCAGTGTACCAGGCCATAAACAAGTCCCCTTTTAAGGACTTTAGGTACTTTATGATTGATGGTGAATTGTACCTCACATAGATCCCCATTTCTCTATGAGGGTCCATATATGTACCCTGTGGTGGTGAAATCGGTATATATCCAACACAACCGAATTATCGCAGATAGGAAATACTTACTCATTTCCACGTACTAACTGCAATGGGGAGACCATATAATATGCAGCTCGTCGAATTTGTATATGCAGTACGTAAAACTGCAATGTCCCCAACTAGATGTTGGGAGATTACAATTTTGTTGGAGCAATCTTGCTATCAACTTATCTTCTTGACAAGTAATTCCGCAAGACAATTCTGGGTATGTACACAAAGTACCAATATGCTCCACAGTTATGCCTCAATCTAGGCAGTAATCGTCAAATGCTCACGAACTAAATTTTGCAGCATTATCCATTCTGATGGATTCTATCCCGTGCTCAGCATGATTTGCTCTCAAATTAATGATTTGAGCAATAAGCTTTGTAAAAACATGGTTCCTTATAGAAGTAAGACACACATTGGACCATCTCGCCGATGCATCCAAAAACAATATGGAATATCTCAATATTCCATATAATGGTTGAATTGGATCGCATGCATCTCCTGTACAAGGAAATCTACTGGCTCATCCTTTGTCTTTAGATATGATGGCCCTGTGATCAATTTTCCAGTCTGTACGTATCGTGCATACATAATCCAATGAATTTGGAAAATTCACACCATTAGATTGTGTGTACTAGAACCATCAATAATTTTCTTATCATCCCAATACCAAGGAGACCAAGGCAACCATGCCATATCTTGAACTTATCAAGATTCTAGAAAATTATCTTGTACGCCAAATGCGTATCCAATTTAAAGTATGTATAGTATATTAATCCAAAAGATAGTGAAGACCTTTACTCTAGGATTTCATTCAAATCCTTTTTGTTGGGTTATGAGTAGGCTTCCAACCTCACTCACTATACAAGTTTCAACATAGAAACCATTGCGGATATCCTTATAACTCAGCAAGGTACGAGTAGAATCATGATGCATGAATGCATCCATGATTATCATGTAGTACCCCTAGGGAATGCAATTATGGCTTGACCAGAACCAACAACTACCCCATCACGACCAACAATTGTCATGATGTTTCCACTACTCTTCTCAAGAGTTTGGAAATACTTAAACTCCCTTAGTATCATGTTAGTAGACCCAGTTTCTACTAACACATTTTCTTCTCAATTGGATTATTCCAATAGGCTTCTATAGAGAAGGAAACCAATTTCAAGATATGATTGAACTCATATAGAAATACATACATTGTATATCACTGGTAGCGAAGTCCACTAGCATGTCATAGACACTAAGAAGTGGATCTCCCTTTAGCTAAACATGCTCTTGATTTCCCACATTCCGAGGAACGTTCAGGAAACTTCAATCATCGGGAAATCATCGTTAAGTTCAGTGAAGTAAGCTTCACACTGGTTTCCATGAACCTTTTGCCCTTCGCAATTCATTGCATGCATAGATCCACCAGATGCTTGGGAGTATCACATTCTCTCGCAAACTGGGTTATACAACCACACTTATAGCAACCATTAGAGTTGGTAGCCTCGTCATTTTCCTTGAAATGACTTGCCCTTTTGAACACCACTCTTATTATGCTTCTCATCACATCTCCATTTTCCTATACCACTGATGATATTGTTCAGCCAAAATCCTCATAGAAGGATTGAAAGTGGAGAGCATTTCCGCGATGAGATTGGCATCTAAAACTGCGCAATTGCAGAATCTCAAACTTTGAGTAGGTTTGATGCCCATCAGAGTTGCATGGTACCACAGACTCAAAGTCATGGAATCGGACCAATGCCCATTCCCTATGCGCTCCAGGTATCATCACCACTCTCTATTGATCCCAATAGATCGGGGTGTCAGTGATGTGAGATGAAGTGCAATGCAACATACTATGCTATATCAGCT
This sequence comes from Triticum dicoccoides, assembly GCF_002162155.2. Lineage (NCBI taxonomy): Eukaryota > Viridiplantae > Streptophyta > Magnoliopsida > Poales > Poaceae > Triticum > Triticum dicoccoides. Next base: position 48,571,045 of record NC_041381.1, on the reverse strand, counting down.
ATAGCGAGAGCCTCGTGAGCATGTACGGTTATGGTAGAACTGAGATTCAGGCAAACTCAGCAAATTGATTCCGGAGATGTTCAACATATCCTGCATGAAATCTTCATGCCCATTAATTTACTCTCTAGTAAATTAATTTTCAGCCACAACCAAATGGTTAAAGTGCTCGAAATAGTAAGTCTGGTTGCTAAACTGCAAAGTCCATGAACCAATGTGTAAACATCATGGACTTTCATTGGACTATGGTATAACCCGAGCACTACTTGTAAAGGTGTACAAGTACTCCCTCCGTTTCTTTTTAGTCTGCATATAAGGTTTGGTCAAAGTCAAGCTTTGCATAGTTTGACTAACTTTATACTAAAAAATATCAACATTCACAATATGAAATCAACATTTTGACATGCACCATGAAATGTATTTTCATATTATATAGTTTAAGTATTGTAGATGTTCATATTTTTTAATATAAATTTGGTCAAACTATGTGTAGTTTGACTTTGACCAAAACTTATACGCGAAGTAAAAAGGAACGGAGGGAGTACATCATATACATGTATACGGTTGCTGGTTGCATGCAGTCACCCTAATCAGATCATGCATGCGTTAAGGAACCTAATTAGCAGATGCTAATTAGCCGGACGGTTGAGCGGATACATGCATGCATCTTTGCACTTGAACGATTGCAATGATCGATGAGCATGGTTATGTGCATGTGTGCCAATATAGAAATATATGGCCTTTTCTGTGAATATCAGAAAGAATGTGGACGGAAATGCAGATATGCCAAAGGGATAGGATTCCCCAATCCGCGGTTTCCTCCAAGCCGTATGGCCTATCACCGGAGAAATCCGTGCCGCACAGCCAACGCCGCGCCGTCGCCGTCGACGGGCGGCCAACAGCCAGCCCGACCATGTCGTCGGGTCGTGCAACTGCACGTTGCCAATTCCTCGCCGTCGCGCGTTGTGCCACTGACGCCTCATAGCCACGCCCTACACGGCCGCACTGCGTCGGCTAGAACCTCCGCTGCGCCATGCTCCGCGGATGCGACCGGGAGAGCCAGGCCAGGAGGTCGTGGCTTCCGCCTCGCCTTGCGCGTGGACTGGGCCGCGCACTGGTCACAAGACCTCGGCCGTGCGCCGGTCGCCTTCGCCGACGCGACGCGGTTGCTGCCACCACGCTCCGGTGGCTGACCATGCAGCCTTGCTGCGCTGTTGTTGTCGCGTTGAGGGCGCTCCCTTGCGTTCAACGAGGCCATCACTTGGAGCCACCACCCCAAGAAGTCGCCGTTGACGATGCCGAAGACGGCCGTAGCTCTGTGCCTGAAGGTAACCGTCGGGTGCACACTTCACTTCTTTGTTCTTTGTCGAAGAAATTTCTTTCCTTGGATTAGCAGTCTTGATCCTTGTGAGTGCATAGACGTACAGGGAAGAAAACCAATCAATCGTTAGATCATTAATTGATCACAAGAAGACAAGATCAAATTGGGCAGTTTCTTGATTAATTTCCCTTCTGCATGCTGTTTTGCCGTGAACGGAGTGGTGGCCGATTGCATAGCATGGCTTGGTTCAAGGGATTCGTCCATCTTTGACATCCTTGTTCTGTCGCAGCCAGCCCCGCTGCCATGCGCAGACTGTAGTCGCGCCGTGCAGAACGGCCAGTCGTCTCCGCCGAAGGCACGCGGAGAGGCCCGCCGGGATGCCACGGTGGTGGCCGCTGTTTCGCCTCTGCCTGAAATGCCCGTCCCCGTCCTCGTTGCTTGAGACCGGGGCTGTGCGTGACCGCCGTCGGGATGGCCTTTTCCTCTCTCTTTTTTTGAAAAACCTCGTCAGAGGACGGGAGCTCCCGCATTGCATATAGAAGAAAAGAGTTGGTCCGGTTAATAAGGAAAACCGAACCCAAAAACCATACATGGCCTTTTCCTCTCTCAGCGGAGAGCCACGGGCTAATAACGTGTTAATAGTAAAAATACGAGACATGATATGAATCAAGTGCGATCTTTATTGATGAATGATAACTGCTATTTATACAAGTCCAAAGGACACGAATGAACATGCGTCTCTTTGGATAGTTGCGAGCGAACTATAACTGGCCATACCTCGGGCCGGGCCGGGCCTAGCCAAGCCCGACGCAAAAAACCTAGGCCCAGGCCCGGCCCGGCCCGACCAACGGGCCTGTTTTTTGGGCCCGAGCCCGGCCCGATGTCACGCTCAATATGCGACCCTATCCAAAAGGAACTCGAAGGTCCCATCAAAGATAGACCCGCATATTGAAACGCTTTTGCAAGGTGGATATCATTACATCAACATTACATAATAGATGAGGATACATACAAGAGGCATACAATGCCACACGAATACAACATCACAATACAAGAGCATCATCCGACTACGGATGAAACACAAACAGAAACTCAAACGACATCCACCCTGCTAGCCCAGGCTGTCGACCTGGAACCTATCCCCTGATCGAAGAAGAAGCAGAAGAAGAACTCAACGCAAGCAAGCATCGCTCTCGCGTCATAATCTTCGCATAACCTGTACCTGCAACTATTGTTGTAGTAATCTGTGAGCCACGAGGACTCAGCAATCCCATTACCATGGGTATCAAGACTAGCAAAGCTTAAAGGGAAAGGAAGTGGTAAAATGCTGAGGCTGTAGCAGCGATTAAGCATATATGGTGGCTAACATACGCAAATAAGAGCGAGGAGAGAGCAAATGGAACGGTCGTGAAGCTAGCAATGATCAAGAAGTGATCCTGAACTCCTACTTACGTCAAGCATAACCCAAAGACCGTGTTCACTTCCCGGACTCCGCCGAAAAGAGACCATCACGGCTACACACACGGTTGATGCGTTTTAATTCGGATCAGGTGTCAAGTTATCTACAACCGGACATTAACAAATTCCCATCTTCCTATAACCGCAGACACGGCTTTTGAAAGATTATACCCTGCAGGGGTGTCCCAACTTAGCCCATGATAAGCTCTCGCGATCAACGAAGGATATACCTTCTCCCAGGAAGACCCGATCAGACTCGAAATTCCGGTTTAAAAGACATTTCGACAATGGTAAAACAAGACCAGCAAAGCCGCCCGGATGTGCCGACAAATCCCGATAGGAGCTGCACATATCTCGTTCTCAGGGCACACCGAATTGTCCAAATTTCCGGTAGGCCAGCCCAGAGTTGCCCCTGGTGGCCACCGGCGGTTGACAGGTTGGACCAACACTCACGACGAGCAATGGCCCGGGGGGGGGGGGGATAAAATAAAGATGACCCTCGAGAGCGCGACTCCCAAGGGAAAAAGGGCTAGGTGAGGCAAATGGTAAAACCAAGGTGGGCCTTGCTGCAGGAGTTTTATTCAAAGCGAACTGTCAAGGGGGTCCCATAAATCACCCAACCGCGTAAGGAACGCAAAATCCGGGAACATAACACCGGTATAACGGAAACTAGGGCGGCAGGAGTGGAACAAAACACCAGGCATAAGGCCGAGTCTTCCACCCTTTACCAAGTATATAGATGCATTAATAATATAAGAGATATTGTGATATCCCAACATAATCCTGTCCGTCATGGAGCAATCTTCAACTTCACCTGCAACTAGCAACGCTATAAGAGGGTTGAGCAAAGCGGTAACATAGCCAAGCAATGATTTGCTAGGAAGGGTGTCAAAGGTTAGAGGTTCATGGCAATTTGGGAGGCTTGATGAGCAAAAGATAGGTAGCACAGCAAAGCGATAGAACGAAGCAACTAGCATAGCAATGATAGTAGTGAGATCCAGGGTAGCGGTCATCTTGCCTGAAATCCCGCAAGGAAGAAGAACGAGTCCATGAAGAAGATGAAGCCACGAAGACGAACCAAGCGTAGACGAACGAATCCTCACGATCGCAACGAAACGGGAACTATCGAGAAGAAGCACACAACATGGTAAACACACCACACATGAACAAGGCATGATGCACAACAATCATGATGCATGACAAAGGCTACATGAAGCTACTCATGGCAAGAGATGATGCAAACAAGAGCAACACATCAAAGCAAGTTTAAATGAGGCCGGGAACAACATAGAACAATTTCGGTAAGTCCTCATATGCAAATTTCAAAGTTGGTCCAGATCTGAATAAACATTATGTTCAAGTTGTTAAATAACAAGTTAAGATGCACAAAGATGATCTACACAAAATTCTAGTCAAGTTACATATAAAGTTTAATTAGTTCGGAGCTACGGGCTAGAAGATACGAGCAAAACAAGTTAAACATGGCATTGATGCAAAATGCACCCAAACATCAAGCAAACACCTCAAAACATGGATGCAACATGATAATATGAAACTACATGCAAAATCAAGAAAGTTTCATATAGAGCACACTCAAAATAGAGCAACGGTTCAACACATACACTCTATACAAGTTATAGCATCAATCTGTCCAAAACAGCAACTAGGCATATAACAAGCACCAAAACAACATGCTACAGTATCTCAACATGAAAACAAAAGACATGGACATGATGTACAGGTAAAGCATTACAAAACATGAACATTGAGCTATCTTTAGAAACTACTAGAACATGCTCAAACACACATGGCAAGATTGCAAACGATAATAGTTTCAGACTTTGCAGAAAATAACATCAGGTTGCAATGTTCAGAGCTATCAACCAACATGTTACATGAACTTATCATGGCAAACAAAGGCTTGGCATGAACCTACTAAATGCATAGATCAAAAGTCCCTTACTGACCATAAGCCAAAAAGGATCAGAAAATATGATGGCACCCATGTAAACATAGCAAGTTATATTACAGATTCAAACATGGCAGGAACAACGATAAGAAGGCATGTAGATGAGCTTGTGGAATTCACTACAGAGCAAAACATGGCATGGCAAGGCAACCAACAGTAATAAGGCATGTTTATGAAGCTAAGAATGGCAAGAACAAGTTCATAGGGTACATGGATCACTAAGAACAATCATGATAACAACTGAACTTAATGTTAATAGGCTGACAGCAACATTATTTAGCAACTTTGGAGCAAGTTTACAACAAGTTACAGTAGGCTATAAATGCAACCAGGGGCATGAATGGATAGAGCATGACATGTAGAACAAAACATATTTAGTGAACATCTCCAGATTATGCATAGAATGACTAATAGCAGCAAGTTTACATAGCATCACGAAATAACAGATTCAGCCTAGCAAAACAGCAACAACAAGTACACTACTTAACAAGCTCGGTTCACTCACAACAAGTCATTGCATGACAAGATAAGCATAGCATCATCAAGAAGACATGTTTATGAAACAAACCAAGGCAAGAACAAGTTCATATCATGCAAGGATCAACTATAACAACCTTGGCAAAATTGAATAACATGTAAACAATCTGCCAGGAAACATTTTGTAGCAAAAGTAGAGCACGAAAATGACATGCTAGCCTACTCCATAATTGCAAACACGGGCATGAATGGATAGAGAAAACCCATATATTCAAAACACCCTTACTGAAGTATGTCAAAATATGCATGGATCTCTCTGTAGCATCATGTTTACATGGCATCAAAATAACAGCAGAACAGGGACTAAAATCAGTAACATCACGAAGCCTAGTTTATATGCTTGTGCTAGTCACCATATTGATCACAAAAATACATGGTAAGCACCTCTGTAAAGATGGCATGGCATAGTTCAAAACACATGTAGACATCAACCTCATAGGATGCACAAATCAAACATGGCAAAAATGACAAAAGAGCAAGTTCTGTTAACAGACAGCAAACAACATCATGAAGCACTCTTGTAATGATGATTCAGGCATCAAGATGACCTCAAATGAATATAGTGCAATGGAATGAAATGAAGTACTCATTGAGGCGAACAATTTGACATATTACACGCGCGAAACAGAGCTACGGATGCAGAGATATGATGCGATGAACATGGCATGATAATGTCAATAATTTCGGGGACAGCGGAAAAATGGACCTCGAGGGGAAAAAGTCAACTCGCCAGAATCTTCGCCAGAAAACGGCCGGAGTAGACGGGGAAGACGCCGGAGCTGCGGGGAGAGGTCGGGGAGGACGGATCCGGGCCGGATCTGGGCGCTCCTCGCCGGATCCGGCCGGATCCCGGCGGGGAACGGCGTGGGGAGGCGAAGGCGAGCTCGGGGCGGCGCGGCCGGCAAGGCAGCGGCGC
>NC_041381.1:48557117-48564371 GCF_002162155.2 Triticum dicoccoides | reverse complement strand
GGCCGGCCCCGGGCCCCGCGGGCCGTGGCGGCGCGTGGGACGGGCGACGGGACAGGTGGCAGGCTGCGGTTCGCCGATGGACGGCGGCTGGACATCTCCGGCGGCTGGACAGACATGTCCGGTTCGCGGAGAGGGGAAAAAGCTAGGGTTAGGGGGATTCATCCGCGAATTTTTCGGGAAGAGCACATATTTATAGGTAGAGGGAGCTAGGAGAGTCCAAATAAGGAGCGGTTTTCGGCCACGCGATCGTGATCGAACGACCGAGATCATGGAGGGGAGTTTACTGGGTTTTGGGCCACTTTGGAGGGGTGTTGGGCTGCAAAGAGAAAGGGGGGTTTCGAGCTACGCGGTTAATCGTTGGAGTACCAAACGCCCTCCAAATGGCACGAAACTTGACAGGCGGTCTACCGGTGCTATACCAAGGCCGCTTGGCAAAACTCAGTCCATTCCGAGAACGTTTAACACCCGCTCACAACGAGAGACAAAAGGGGGACGCCGGACGACATAGGAGCGCCGGATTGCAAAACGGACAACGGGGAAAAAGCTCGGATGCATGAGACGAACACGTATGCAAAATGAAATGCACATGATGACATGACAAAATACAACACGCAAGCAAATGACATGGCAAAGAAGGCGAATAACTAGCAGACACCTGGCGCATCGGATCCGGGGCGTTACAACACTCCTCCACTAACAAGAGATCTCGTCCCGAGATCTTAGGACTGAGATGGAAGGGAAAAAGGGATGAGGTGAAACAAGAACTCAAGAGAAGAAGCAAAGAATCGAGAGCACTCGAGACAAAGAGAGGAACGACGAGAATGACGAGGATCGAAAGTTCACGGAATCAGATAGACTATGAAACCACTCCGGTTAGAACGAGATAAAAAACGAATAAGACTGAAAGGATTTAAGCAGCACTCCGGCTGAAAATGGAAGGAAAAGAACATGAACTTCACACGATGGAATGACACTTGACGACATAAGCAACGCAAAGCCTCCGGAGGAAATTAAAAAATGGAATGAAATGAACTTACAAGGAAGGGTTGAACGGAGTTGTTGAGAAAATCAACAATGAAAGGATAAGCTTGTTGTGGTCTTATAGGTAACATCTCAAGATCATAAGGTGATAACCGGCCACAAACGGAAATGATTGGATAGCTGAGAGGAACGAAGAAATGCAAAACTCCACTTCAAAAGAATACAGAGAATTAATTACACTTCGAGACGCGAGAAGAACAGATATTTGAACTCCACCGACAAGAATCTTGATGAACACTTGAAGAGTGAATTAAATCATGAAGAACCACCACGAAGAACTCCGGTTACAAAAGGATTATGAGATAGAATGAATAATGAAAATAATAAGATGAGCCTTGCGATGATTTAGAGGGAGGTTCCGACAAAATAGTTGAGGAAAATTTGAACTCTGGAAAAAAAAAGTTGAGAAACACTTGGAACTAGAATTTATTCCTCACGAACAAACTCCGAAGGAAGGGATTACTCACTTGGATGAAATAAGAATAAGATTTATTGTATGCTTATCCTTCATCAAATTAAATTGATGACAAGCAATGGATTTAGCATACTACTCATTCTTCTTGAAAAGGATTGAGAAGTGACATATCACAAGCTTGAGAAGGTCTTCATGAACCACCGGTAGGATTGAAAAGAACGAATGAATTAAAATGATAATCAAGGAAAAAGAATCTTGAACGAACCGCCGTTAGAAATGAAAATGAACGAAGAAAAGAGAAAGAATCGCTGGGAAGAATTAGAAGAACCAATATGCTAGAGGGGATTAGATACAAAAGAACACAGAGATCATGAGCTGATTAACGAACACTTGAACGAAGCACCGGGATAATTGGATAACGATAACTGGAATGATGGCCTCTGGTGAAAAGAAATGGGAAAAGAACTTCTGACATACTCCGGATGGTTAAGAAAAGAATATCCGACAAATGGAATAATTCGAGAGGATAACATGAAGCTAGAACCATGAAACTTCGAGAGAACGGACAAGGTTTAAGAGGAACTCTTCTTCAGTCTTCAAAGCTGAGAAAGACGACGAGAAACACCACCGAAATTGTTGAGAAACTCCGAAATGATGAAAAAGAGGAAAGGTTGAACCAACAAAGAAAAGAATTGAAGTCGATCTTGAAAAGTCATCTGACTGATGGAATTCACTCTTACGTCGGACTCCGAAAAGAATTAGGAATGGCTCCGGAATAATTAGAAGAGTCAGGTAAGATCCTGCGAAAAGACTTGTGGGTTAGGGCCCACTGAAATAGAACACTATTGGAAAGGGATGTTGAACAGATAGATGATGCACCGGAACAATTGAAATATTTGAATGAGGTGATAACCTCAAATTAATTCGAACACATACGAATCTCCTGAGATGTCTTCCAAACTCCGGAATGATTTAATGACGAGAGGCAAACGAGCAAGGAGAACACTTGATCCAAGGAAAAGAATATGATCAACCGAAAACTTGAATTGGGTCCACCGGAAAAGAGAGGGATGAGGAATGACGAACGAGACGAGAATTCACCGGTTGAAACAATTGACGAAAGACTGAAGAGGCTCCACACGAATGAAATAGATGGTTGAGAGAGAGTCAGACTCTGGGAAGAAGAGGGTGGGAGGGCGGGAAAACAAAGGCAACTTTGAAGGGGAAACCGGCGAATATCTTGAAGAGAAAACACCGGTTGAAATCATTGAGGAAAGAAAGCAAAGGCTTCGCATGAGTAGGATGGATACTCAATTACGGACTCCAGTTTTAAGAAGAAGAAGGGTGGGCGGGTGGGAAAAGAAAACAACTAAGGATTGAGCTTGCAAAGATGAAGAGGGTCGAGTCGACTTGACGAGAAAAGCACCGGATCAAAAGAGCTGAGAACCAACGATCGAAAAACCAACTGCGTGATCCTAAAGAAAATTTGAAAGGGAAGAAAAGTAATTCAAAACACCTACGTCAAGATTCCTAACCAGAGCAACAAAGGGGCTGAGGAGTAAAAAGAATTCCTACTCTCCATATAACTAGACTCCGAAAACAGTTTTCTTCTAGATTCAACAATGGCCAAACTACACGATCAATCAAGGGGGACTCCTAGGGTCGGTCGAGGCTCTGATACCAACTTGTCACGCCCAATAGGCGACCCTATCCAAAAGGAACTCGAAGGTCCCACCAAGGATAGACCCGCATATTGAAACGCTTTTGCAAGGTGGATATCATTACATCAACATTACATAATAGATGGGGATACATACAAGAGGCATACAATGCCACACGAATACAACATCACAATACATAAGAGCATCATCCGACTACGGATGAAACACAAACAGAAACTCAAACGACATCCACCCTGCTAGCCCAAGCTGCCGACCTGGAACCTATCCCCTGATCGAAGAAGAAGCAGAAGAAGATCTCAACGCAAGCAAGCATCGCTCTCGCGTCATGATCTTCGCATAACCTGTACCTGCAACTGTTGTTGTAGTAATCTATGAGCCACGAGGACTCAGCAATCCCATTACCATGGGTATCAAGACTAGCAAAGCTTAAAGGGAAAGAAAGGGGTAAAGTGGTGAGGCTGCAGCAGAGACTAAGCATATATGGTGGCTAACATACGCAAATAAGAGCGAGGAGAGAGCAAATGGAACGGTCGTGAAGCTAGCAATGATCAAGAAGTGATCCTGAACTCCTACTTACGTCAAACATAACCCAAAGACCGTGTTCACTTCCCGGACTCCGCCGAAAAGAGACCATCACGGCTACACACACGGTTGATGCGTTTTAATTCGTATCAGGTGTCAAGTTATCTACAACCGGACATTAATAAATTCCCATCTGCCTATAACCGCAGGCACGGCTTTCGAAAGATTATACCCTGCAGGGGTGTCCCAACTTAGCCCATGATAAGCTCTCGCGATCAACAAAGGATATACCTTCTCCCAGGAAGACCCGATCAGACTCGGAATCCTGGTTTACAAGACATTTCGACAATGGTAAAACAAGACCAGCAAAGCCGCCCGGATGTGCCGACAAATCCCGATAGGAGCTACACATATCTCATTCTCAGGGCACACCGGATTGTCCAAACTTCCGGTAGGCCAGCCCAGAGTTGCCCCTGGTGGCCACCGGCGGTTGACAGGTTGGACCAACACTCACGACGAGCACTGGCCCGGGGGGGGGGATAAAATAAAGATGACCCTGGAGAGCGCGACTCCCAAGGGAAAAAGGGCTAGGTGAGGCAAATGGTAAAACAAAGGTTGGGCCTTGCTGGAGGAGTTTTATTCAAAGCGAACTGTCAAGGGGGTCCCATAAATCACCCAACCGCGTAAGGAACGCAAAATCCGGGAACATAACACCGGTATGACGGAAACTAGGGCGGCAAGAGTGGAACAAAACACCAGGCATAAGGCCGAGTCTTCCATCCTTTACCAAGTATATAGATGCATTAATAATATAAGAGATATTGTGATATCCCAACATAATCCTGTCCGTCATGGAGCAATCTTCAACTTCACCTGCAACTAGCAACGCTATAAGAGGGTTGAGCAAAGCTGTAACATAGCCAAGAAATGGTTTGCTAGGAAGGGTGTCAAAGGTTAGAGGTTCATGGCAATTTGGGAGGCTTGATGAGCAAAAGATAGGTAGCGCAGCAAAGCGATAGAACGAAGCAACTAGCATAGCAATGATAGTAGTGAGATCCAGGATAGCGGTCATCTTTCCTGAAATCCCACAAGGAAGAAGAACGAGTCCATGAAGAAGATGAAGCCACGAAGACGAACCAAGCGTAGATGAACGAATCCTCACGATCGCAACGAAACGGGAACTCTCGAGAAGAAGCACACAACATGGTAAACACACCACACATGAACAAGGCATGATGCACAACAATCATGATGCATGACAAAGGCTACATGAAGCTACTCATGGCAAGAGATGATGCAAACAAGAGCAACACATCAAAACAAGTTTAAATGAGGCCGGGAACAACATAGAACAATTCCGATAAGTCCTCATATGCAAATTTCGAAGTTGGTCCAGATCTGAATAAACATTATGTTCAAGTTGTTAAATAGCAATTTAAGATGCACAAAGATGATCTACACAAAATTCTAGTCAAGTTACATATAAAGTTCAATTAGTTCGGAGCTACGGGCTAGAAGATACGAGCAAAACACGTTAAACATGGCATTGATGCAAAATGCACCCAAACATCAAGCAAACACCTCAAAACATGGATGCAACATGATAATATAAAACTACATGCAAAATCAAGCAAGTTTCATATAGAGCACACTCAAAATAGAGCAACGGTTCAACACATACACTCTATACAAGTTATAGCAACAATCTATCCAAAACAGCAACTAGGCATATAGCAAGCACCAAAACAACATGCTACAGCATCTCAACATGAAAACAAAAGACATGGACATGATGTACAGGTAAAGCATTACAAAACATGAACACTGAGCTATCTCCAGAAACTACTAGAACATGCTCAAACACACATGGAAAGATTGCAAATGATAATAGTTTCAGACTTTGCAGAAAATAACGTCAGGTTGCAATGTTCAGAGCTATCAACCAACATGTTACAGGAATTTATCATGGCAAACAAAGGCTTGGAATGAACCTACTAAATGCATAGATCAAAAGTCCCTTACTGACCATAAGCCAAAAAGGATCAGAAAATATGATGGCACCCATGTAAACAAAGCAAGTTATATTACAGATTCAAACATGGCAGGAACAACGATAAGAAGGCATGTAGATGAGCCTGTGGAACTCACTACAGAGCAAAACATGGCATGGCAAGGCAACCAACAGTAAGAAGGCATGTTTATGAAGCTAAGAATGGCAAGAGCAAGTTCATAGGGTACATGTGTTACTAACAACAATCATGATAACAACTGAACTTAATGTTAACAGGCTGACAACAACATTATTTAGCAACTTTGGAGCAAGTTTACAACAAGCTACAACAGGCTATAAATGCAATCAGGTGCATGAATGGATAGAGCATGGCATGTAGAACAAAACATATTTAGTGAACATCTTCAGATTATGCATAGAATGACTAGTAGCAGCAGGTTTACATAGCATCACGAAATAACAGATTCAGCCTAGCAAAACAGCAACAGCAAGTACACTACTTAACAAGCTCGGTTCACTCACCACAAGTCATTGCATGACAAGATAAGTATAGCATCACCAAGAAGAAATGTTTATGAAACAAACCAAGGCAAGAACAAGTTCATAGCATGCAAGGATCAACTACAACAACCTTGGCAAAATTGAATAACATGTAAACAATCTGCTAGGAAACATTTTGTAGCAAAAGTAGAGCACGAAAATGACATGCTAGACTACTCCATAATTGCAAACAGGGGCATGAATGGATAGACAAAACCCATATGTTCAAAACACCTTACTGAAGTATCTCAAAATATGCATGGATCTCTTTGTAGCATCATGTTTACATGGCATCAAAATAACAGCAGAAAAGGGACTAAAATCAGTAACATCACGAAGCCTAGTTTACATGATTGTGCTAGTCACCACATTGATCACAAAAATACATGGTAAGCACCTCTGTAAAGATGGCATGGCGTAGTTCAAAACACATGTAGACATCAACCTCATAGGATGCACACATCAAACATGGCAAAAATGACAAAAGAGCAAGTTCTTTTAACAGACAGCAGACAACATCATGAAGCACTCTTGTAACGATGATTCAGGCATCAAGATGACCTCAAATGAATATAGTGCAATGGAATGAAATGAAGTACTCGTTGAGACGAACAATTTTACATATTACACGCACAAAACGGAGCTACAGATGCAGAGATATGATGTGATGAACATGGCATGATAATATCAATAATTTCGGGGACTTGGTGAAACAATGGACCTCGAGGGGAAAAAGTCAACTCGCCGGAATCTTCGGCGGAGAACGGCCGGAGTAGACGGGTAAGACGCCGGAGCTGCGGGGAGAGGTCGGGGAGGACGGATCCGGGCCGGATCTGGGCGCTCCTCGCTGGATCCGGCCGGATCCCGGCGGGGAACGACGCGGGGAGGCGAAGGCGAGCTCGGGGTGGCGCGGCCGGCAAGGCGGCGGCGCTCGGCGCTGGCCGGAGGGGCGCGGCGGCTCCAGCGAGGGGCGGGCCGAGGGGAGGCGCCTGGGCCTGGCGAGGGACGGGGGACGGCGGCGGAGGAGCTCGACGGCGACGGCT
>NC_041381.1:48505641-48556632 GCF_002162155.2 Triticum dicoccoides | reverse complement strand
GGGCCGGCCCCGGGCCCCGCGGGCCGCGGCGGCGCGTAGGACGGGCGACGGGACAGGTGGCAGGCTGCGGTTCGCCGGTGGACGGCGGCTGGACATGTCCGGCAGCTGGACGGACATGTTCGGTGCGCGGAGAGGGGAAAAAGCTAGGGTTAGGGGGATTCATCCGCGAATTTTTCAGGGAGAGCACATATTTATAGGTAGAGGGAGCTAGGAGAGTCCAAATGAGGAGCGGTTTTCTGCCACACGATCGTGATCGAACGACCGAGAGCATGGAGGGGAGTTTGCTGGGTTTTGGGCCACTTTTGAGGGGTGTTGGGCTGCAAAGAGAAAGTGGGGTTTCGGGCTACGCGGTTAACCGTTGGAGTACCAAACGACCTCCAAATGGCACAAAACTTGACAGGCGGACTACCGGTGCTATACCAAAGCCGCTTGGCAAAACTCGGTCCATTCTGAGAACGTTTAACACCCGCTCACAACGAGAGACAAAAGGGGGACGCCGGTTGACATAGGAGCGCCGTATTGCAAAACGGACAACGGGGAAAAAGCTCGGATGCATGAGACGAACACGTATGCAAAATGAAATGCACATGATGACATAACAAAATGCAACACGCAAGCAAATGACATGACAAAGAAGGCGAATAACTAGCAGACACCTGGCGCATCGGATCCGGGGCGTTACACCCGAACACCTAAAAGCCCGTCGGGCTTCGGGCCGGCCCGGCCCGACCTTCAGGAAAGCGCAAAAACAACGGGTCCGGGCCCGGCCCGGCCCGGCCTTCAGGCTCAAAATCTAGGCCCGAGCCCGGCCCGGGGGCAGCGTCGGGTCGGGCCGGGTCGGGCTTTTTCGGGCCGGGTCGGGCCGGGCTTCCCATGGCCAGGTATAGAGCGAACCATCACGATGGTTCCCAGGAGGAGCCGTCGGTCGTTCATCCATATGCAGGGATTAAAACCGAATTAATTAACTTAATTAATTCTCAACAATAACAACCGTCCTAGCTAGTTCACCGGTCTTTTCTGACAGGTAATGTTTTTTTTATTGGACGTGGAGTTTCTGCTCACGAGCTCAAATTCACCCTCGTGAACAGAAAGATTTAAAAAAATAGTAAAAGAAAATAAATCTGAATTCCTTTTGTCAGCATAGGATGTTGAACTTTTAATATACGTCTTTCTGTACACTGGTGCAGCTTCCAGCTCTATGCTATGTATTGATAGTCATTTGACTCGGAACCCCTGATAAAAGCTTTTAGTCCATGCTTGGCAGTTTCGGCCGTGCTGCAGTCCATGCAGTAGCCTCTTTTTGATCCAAGAGTCGCATAAGGAAGAAGGAATTGGTACTATCTTACTCGATATGTTCCTTATCTGGTTTGCTGTAGGATGTACTTTCAACAAACAACGAGGGGGCGAAAAAACAAAATCGATGATCCAAAATACTATTTCTAAAAGCATTTTGAAGTGTTGCTTTCGCTGTTTTTATCTAGAACTCCACAAATGTGATTTCATGACAAAATTTTGCACGTGGAAAGAAAATAAGCAATCTTCTTATTTCTTTTTCTTTTCGTTTGTCAGATGACTAAATCCATATATTTGTATTGTCCAACCCTTATAAGACCATACTTATAAATACATAAAAAAACGCATGACTATATTGACGTCTTCTTCCACCTGCATCTCGGGCAGCACGTTGTGAGCAAAGCTTGACGTCATTTCTGGATCTCCGAAACATCCTCAGAGGGGTAACATTATTGACGCAACGGCCATGAAGGTGCCGACCAGATCCAGAAGAAGCCGGTGACAACAAATTATGGATTAGTTCGTCATCCCAGAAAGGCGACGAAGGGTGCTAGATAACCATGCTAGCTCCTTCCAGACAGAACACGGGAGACCTTACCTCCGTTGCTTCCCGACGAAACTATGGTCGTGCATCACCGAATGGAGAAGATGCTAGAAGACGGAAACACAAATCGTCGCTGCCACTATCCCAAACAATGTCATCGGAGACCACCTAGACTAGTTGTAGAAAAAAATAGGCTCAAAGATCTTGCCCTGACCAAAGCTCCAAATGCCCCTCTATTGATGCCAATCAACATTGTCGGAACAAGGACAAATCTAAGACAACTTATTCCATGACACCGATGATGTCATCGCCTCCACTCCCCATGTTGAGACAGCTAGACCGAGCCCTAGCCAGAGCTAGGGTGACCCTAACACGGTCAATTCCACCCCCACCCCACCACCTCGATGGCGCCGAAAACCAGGAGGTGAGGTGAACTGACGACGGCGACAACACTCAAGAAAAAACCATAACCGCATTTCTTGTAAAGAGGTGGGAGATGTGAGTCATCTTTGTTTTCTCGCTAGCTCTGCACAAATGAATTCGTAGTCGTGGTAATCTATAAGTTTTGTCTTTCGGTCTACAAATGTGTAACTAGGTTTCTATAATGTAAGAGAAATTACATAAATTATTCGCGCATGCTATTTGTAAATCTACTGGAATCAGTTTACATGTCCGTCGATTCCTCAGAAGAAGAAGGCGAGGAGTCGATGAGGAGATGGGGGTGATGAGGCCCATGTTGGGAAGGCTAAGCCAGTACCGTGTTGAGACATAGATACTGCGGCTGGCCGACCCATAGAGGTGAGGCAGAGGGTTGATGAGTCTGGTCTTACCTGTGCTTGGAAATAGGGGGTTTAGAGTTATGTTGGGGCGGTGGTGGCTCGAGCAGGGCGGTGTAGCGAGGCAATGCGGCAGCGCAATGCTGGCCGCAGGTGGCGGAGGTCATCGATTGAGATTTTCCTGATCGAGTGAGATTTTTTTTGAAAGGAGGATGACCCCTGCCTCTGCTTCTGGGCATTGCATGCAGCTATTTTATTAATTATTCACAAATACATTACAAAGTAATACCCCCTCCGTTTTTATTTACTCTGCATATTAGAGTTGACTGAAGTCAAACTTCGTAAACTTTGACCAATTTCATAGAAAAAAATATGAATATTTACCATAACAAATCTATATGATGCGAAAGTACGTTCAATAATGAATCAAATGATATTGTTTTGTTATTGTACATGTTAATACTTTTGGCTATAAATTTCGTCAAAGTTTACAAAGCTTCACTTTGACCAAAGATAGTATGTGAAGTAAATAAAAACGGAGGGAGTGCATCAGTAAGTTTGAAGTCACCATCTCGGTAACATCTGTTGCTATTCCTATCCATTTGATGATGGGGTGCCGAAAATCCGAGCTGAATATCAAACAAACTTCGCACCAAAGCCGAAGGCCCCAACCAAGGCACAATGCAAGGTCTGGGGCACACACCGGTCTGGCGCACTCCCAGAGGCGACCGCCGCAGTCTTTCACCTATACATCTTTAGAACAGAAACTGAGGCATCAGCCTTGCTAAGTCTGCCGTCGACGCCACCACGACACCAGACAACGCCGTCCTCCCGCGTGAGTCCGTCCCGCATAGAACTGAGTGAGATTTGCAACTCTGTTACTAGCTCGCTAGTTCCTCAACATGTAAACCGCTAGAGCTTTGGCGTAGAAATGGCGTAGCAGTCCGCAACTCGCAATTGGCAAGTGGGTAACATGCATGTGTAAACCACCGGGTACCTTGCATGATTTCGTCCTAGCTTGGATAAGGGCAGCTCGCTCCACTAATCATGACACCGCGGAGTTGTTAGTTTTATTTCGTTGTGATCTCGATCTCTTCCTACCCGTCACCCCGTCCAGGCACTGGACTGGACCACGCCGTGGCTAGCCTGTCTATCTCCCTCCCTCGACCGATCTACCCTATCTGTACGCGACAACGATCCGTCGGACGTTCCCGTCCTTGTTGCACCACCGATCGGCGCACGTAAGGCGACGTCCCAAACAACACGATCCATGCATCAAGCCAGTCGCCGTTGGTGCATCAAATGGCTTGGTTGTATAGCTATTTTGCATGGCTCGTGCAGTCCCGATCATGGATCCGCATTATTCCCGCACCTGAAACTGAAAGGTGGTAGTTAGCTGGCTAGGGTACGTACATATCCATCATCAGCTTAATGCTTTCTGACGACCACAAAATGGGAGTGGTATTGCGTTGCTGTTGCGAATTAACTGATGCATATGGATATATCCATCCGTATATGTAGGATGTATATGCATGGCGGACCATGTGTGATTTATCATGAAGAGATCTCTTGCCCGTCGTCGTGATATGCATGGGCAGATGTTTTTTTCTTGACAATGAATGCTTATTGATCTCAACCGCGTATCGCGTATCGGATGATACAACGCCAATAGTTCTACTCTGCACACGAACATGTGCATAACCACACAAGCTCCATGGAAATCAAAAGAAAAGTGAAAGAAAATCATGAAGTGTCGACCCAAAGACTAGATCACCATTCGCGTTGCTTAAAAAAAAATCCATGACGAAAGCAAGAAACCATAGCCATATCCTGATACTCCGTTCCGAGAAGGGAGGATTAGGTAAGAGCCAATGTGAACACAAGTACATAATCTACACGGGGTATCAAATATTTTTGTTTTGTTAAACAACACGTCATACTTGAACAAACATAAAAGCTTTCCGGCCAACATCCTTTGGACGCCAAGCTCCGCAAAGATGCCAGAGACAGATAGTGGCACTTTCTTGCCCTAAGGACAAACACCACTAAGCAAACTCAAAAGAAAAACCAAATTAGAGAAAAGTTGTTTCATGTTGGATCGAAGTGTTGCAATGACCAAATTAGCCTGAGATTTTTGTGGGTGATCATGTCATGAGGGATGAGCAACCTGGCCAAACTTCACAAGAAACGGACAGGTGTAGCTATGGATCGCTTCACAAGTGGTTTGAATGCCCATTCCTAGTGTTTGGACGATTTGGTGGAAATTTGTATTGTGGGTCCGAATGATTATACACGGTTGTGGCATTTATATCCCTAGGAGGCTATACAGTATTTCCTAAGATTTACGGATGCCAAGAGAGTGGGTTTGGAATTGATGGCCAATATAGGTTATAAATGGAATTAATTTTCATTTAAAATATTTGAGCTTGACCATGGGATTTTTGTTGGAATGTGGTTTAGTAGGTGGTGAGTAGTCTCTAGTTTTTTCCTTCTGTTGAATTTTCCAAGCATTGTCGATATTAGCTGCTTTGGAAAACCACAGCTAGGGTTATAGAACCCAAAGAATTGGAATTGTTCCTTTAAGGCAAAACCGTAGGAAATGGCTTCCAAAGAGGCAATATTTTGCAAGCATTTTTGTGGAGGTGAGGACAAGAGTTCGTGATATATCCACCATCCACCAAAGATTCGAGGAAAAAACAAATAATCCCATAAAACAAAAAGAGAAACACTTAAAAGCACGAGACATCACAACTAAATTGGGTGTTTACAACCGTCATATCAATGGGAAGGTAGTCAAACTCATCCTCCGGTACTAAGTGAACACCTGGGATATGATATTCCTACCATTCGCCCCTCTTTCTTATCCTGGTTGCGATGATGGTGGGATAGATAACAATGTTTTGAACCTCAAATGATAGAGGTGAGCTAAAACCCCAAGGGCATGTTTCGGGTGATGGATTGCAGGTGTAGTTTGTTAAGGGGAATGTGCGATTGGAGGTCGCAGAAAACCTCATCGCCTGTTTCGCCCACTTGAGGTATCACATTGTACAATATTCTAGCATGTCGACTCCCGGTTTAGTGGGGTCATTCAATTTCAATTCGACAGAGGGGTCGAGCTAACTTATTGGCCTCCACCCTCGTCGTGTATGGTGATAAATCCACACGGTGGATTTTGGTCTGCTATGTTTTTGTGTGGAATCAACCGTGCGCAACCAGCACCATCAAGCCGAGGGTTGGGGCCAGGCCATGAGTTGCAGTAGTGTCAATTTGGCAAAATCAAATGGACTGGC
Organism: Triticum dicoccoides; assembly: GCF_002162155.2. Classification (NCBI taxonomy): domain Eukaryota; kingdom Viridiplantae; phylum Streptophyta; class Magnoliopsida; order Poales; family Poaceae; genus Triticum; species Triticum dicoccoides. The sequence goes on along the minus strand of NC_041381.1, from coordinate 48,550,729 downwards.
ATGCAGATGCAGGTGCTGTAGAAGAATTGTTTGGGCTCAAATCGACGGCTAGCTGTTCTTGCGCCCCGTGTTGAAGAAGAAACAACTAATGTAGTGCATATGGGCTTCAGACTGCTACCCAAAGATGATTTCAAAATTACCCTAGATGTCAAGGAGATAAGTTTATAGGTTTCATAGATACTCCCACTATAAACTTTTATAAGACATATTATATCACTCCCTCTGTACTGATCTAAAACGTTTTATAAAGTTTACAGAGGGAGTACATGGAAGGTGTCGAGAGTTCCTCAAATGGCACGGGACATGGCAAAATGAACCAGAGTAATATCTTGGTGGGTAGATGCTTTGGTTAGACTCTTTGATCTACAGAAATAACATACTACTTTTTACATTAAAATATATCAATTATGAATAACTCAATGGTCAAAATGTGACATATGTCAATATTCTGAAGGACATGCATTTTGACGTTGAGGCATGTGCTATAGCTAGCTAGGGCCTCGGCCCAGCCTAGCTAGTGTTGGAGCAAAGTCGTCGTTGCATCAGTACGAGCTCAAGTAGTATCAGAAGTACAGTGGAGTCTAGATGCATTTAGATATTCACAAGGACCGCCGGTGAAAGAAAATAGTCATGCCCATGTACGTCAGGTAGATTTAGGTCACCTCAATCCATCCACCGGTCAAATATCGATGTCTGGCCACTCACGGAAAATTGGTCAAACATAAACCTAAATGTTAACCCGGTATGACGTCACTTCAGACGCTTTTTTTAGTAAACACGCCGTGACACGTTTAATTCCCGTGTACGAATATCAAAGTGATAAATGTGACAACCATTGTTCTCTCTTGCGCACCCCTCAGAGGTATTCTAAGTTTGTGAACATTTTTTAAAAATCCTTGAATTTTTTTGAATTTCCAAAAGTTATCAAAAAATCATTATATTTTTCAAACTCATGAATATTTTTGAATCCATGAATTTTGAATTCAAGAACACATTTTTAAAAATTGTGAACATTGATTGAAACTCTTAAGCATTTTTTGAATTTGCAAAAGTTTTTAAAATTCATGAACAGTTTTTCAAGACTCGCAAACACTTTATGAACATTTTTTGAATTCATGAACATGTTTTAGAATTGCAAACTTTTTTAACATGATCTTTTTTGGATTCAATCATTTTTCAAATTTGAAACTTTTTTGAAATCATGAAAATAAAGAATACTTTTTTAATTCAATTTATTTTAAGTTTTGAAACTTCTCCAAAATTCATAAACATTTTTTGCAATACAAAACTTCTTTGAAACACTGAACATTTTAAAGAGGCAAAAATAAGAAATAAGAAATAAGAAAAGAAAGAAATCAAAAGAGAAAGCGAAAACAAACTTTTTTTTCGAGAAGAACCGAAAAGAAAACTGAGAAGCCCCGCCCAGACCTGGGCCTGCCCAAATTCGTTTGGGGCAGCAAGGGCTATGCGTGGCACATCCTATTTGGCACTTTAGGCTCCCCTCGAAAAACGCTTCAGGCGTTCGTTACTGTGCATTTTGCAAACGTGCGCCGCGCCTGAAGCACCCCCTCGAGAACAAACTTTTTCTTCAGAAGAATGAAAAAGAAAATTGAGAAGCCCCACCGGCACTTGGGCCTGCCCAAACTCGTGTGGGGACAGTGAGGGCTATGCATGGCAGATCCTATTTGGCACTTCAGGCGTCCGTTATTGTGCATTTTGCAAATGTGCGCCACGCTTGAAGCGCCCCCTCGGTGGGCCAGCCCATCTAGCTTTTCTCTTCTGTGTTTAAATCCGCAAAAAACCTCCATGAGTGAGTGTGTGCTAAGGCGGGATTCAAACCCGCGCCGCAAGTGTTCAGTCCAACCAGCGATAACCACCCTAGCAAATTCACCTTTGTGATCATATGTATCTTCTTCCCTCCTTTGTTTCTTTAATTTCCTTTTTTCCTTTTCTTTCTTCTTTTATTGTTTCCTTCTTCCTTTTATTTTTTATTTTTCTTTTTTCCCTTTCCTTTTTATTTTTTCTAATTTGATGAAAATAATACTTGATTTATGAACTTTTTTTTTCAAAATTTGATGCACTTATTTCAAATTTATAATCTTTTTTCTAGTATGACGAAATTTTATAAATTTGATGAACTTTATTTAATTTGATGAACATTTTTCAAAATCAGTGAACTTATTTTCAAATTTGATATAATGTTTTAATATTTGATGAACTAGTTTTCAAATTTGTCAACTCTTTTCGTAGTCAATGAACATTTTTTAAAATCAGTGGATTATTTTTCAAATTCCATGAACCTTTTTTTTTGTAAATTCATGACCGGGATGGTGCTTCCCCAACAAACTACAATAAATGAGGCCGGCCTGCATTTATTTCTGAGCAAATACGCAGATATATGGGAGAGAAATACTGCCTAGTGCTGCGATCTCGAGGTAAAGGGATGCCTGGGATATCAGGAGCATCTGAGCCCGTGCTCAGAATTGAATTTTCGCAGCTCGCTCCACTAATCATTGTTAGAATTAATGGGGTAGGCCCATAGCAATTTCTGAAATCTCAATAGTGGCCCATGTGTAAAATGGGAAGTGATGGTGCTAAAGTTTAGTCCCACTCCGAAAGTTAAACAAGAGTTAGACCTCTTTATATAGTGGGTTCTCTCCACCACTCTAAGTGGTGTGTGAGAAGAGAAAGGGAAGACCACACGCGCGCTCGCTCGCCTGGCCGGGCCGTGGCGAGGTGAGGCGTACGTGCGACATTCGCGTGAATGGTCCGCTGAAATCCGGCCCGTCTCCTTGCAGGGGCGCAACTTCCTTTTGCCGTTTTATTTTTATGTCTTGGCAGACAAGTGAATGATTTCTTGTCCGGTAATTATACGAATTAGAAACCAAGTTGGTTTGGGATTTTGATCACGACACAATACCGTCTCTGGTCCTAATATATATACAGCTACCGGTTGCGGCCAAAGATACACCGAAAACACCAAGGGTTTTGCCTCATCTCGCAACTTACGCCGTCTTCGTAGTCTACTCCATCCCAAACGCCGACGTGCATCGGCGCGTGGGACAACAGGTCTTCAGAACCGTTCGTCCTTGCGATCCTGCACCGGGAGAGGACGAATTAGGTTTTTGGGAAGCGCTCTGCGGGACTGCTCAGATTCGTCATCACGGGCCGGCTTCCGTCCAAGTCGGGCGGTGCTACTCATCGTCGCCTTCATCACCGTCAGCAACAGATCGTCGCCAACATCGTCATCAACACAGTCACACCCACAATAGCTAACGAACAGTATGTCCAACATCATCTGTTCATGTCTATCTCTACAGCTGTTGTTTCATGTGTCCTGCTACTGCTGTTTTGCTATTCTTCTAGTTTGCTAGATTGTTGCATGCTACTATCTGTTCTAGTCATGAATTATTTAATGGAACTAGTCACGAACTTGCCTAATTTTCTAAAAATCCAAAAACCTAATCTTAGGCAATTTCCTGAGTTAACTATGGCTGGATTCACTGATGCACTAAGGCCGGATAAGTTTACCGGTGTGCACTTTAAGAGGTGGCAGGTGAAGACCACGCTCTGGCTTATTTCTCTGAAAGTTTTCCACGTTAGTGTTGGTGCTCCAGAGGGAATGACTGACGAAGATCAGAGAAAATTCCAGGAAGCCAATACTATGTTTGTGGGATGCATTCTACGTGTTCTTGCTGACCGTCTGTGTGATGTGTACATGCACATAAATGACAGAAAGACTCTGTGGGATGCACTGAATGCAAAATTCGGTGCAATAGATGCAGGCAATGAACTGTACATCATGGAGAGTTTTCATGACTACAAGATGGTGAATAACCGTTCTGTGAAGGAACTTGAACTCCTTAAGTGTGTTCTACCCGACAAATTCGTGGCTGGGTGCATGATTGCAAAGTTGCCTCCTTCATGGAGGAATTTTGCCACAACTCTGAAGCATAAGAGGCAGGGGATATCAATTGAAAATCTGATTGCATCTCTTGATGTTGAAGAAAAAGCTCGGGCTAAAGACAATACTGAAAAAGGAGGTGAGGTTCAGCCTACCGCTAACATGGTGCAGAGGTACCCACAGAACAAGAACAAAGGGAAGAACAAACCTGTTTTCAACAAGCCTACCAAGACTACTACCTTCAAGAAGAAGAAGTTCAACAAGGCTGAGCTAGAGTGCTACGCCTGTGGGAAGCCCGGACACTTTTCCAAGGAATGCCCTGAACGTGCAGACAACAGAGGGAAAACGAGCTCCAAGACTATCAACATGGTGACCGCCAGCAATACTGATGGGTATGGTAGTTTACCTATTGTAATGGCATAGTTATCCCTCAGTAGTTTTGGTGATTGATGACAATGCTTTTGCGGACTAATCGTGTACATTGAGCTTTTCAGATATATCATGATGAACACAAGACGATTTTTCGCCCCTCGAAGATTATTGAAGACGACGTTTCTCTATGTTTCGTTTCGGTGGATTTGAGTCGTAGGAAAGCCGTACTATTAAGAGGGGGTCCTCATTGGAAAGGTTTGGGTGGAATCTCACGTACACACGTTCCTTTTTGCACCACCTCTCCTTTGGCTCTTTGGATTTTCCTCCGTCTCACCGTGTCTCTGCAAAATGAAGGACTCCTAGTGTTGCTGTTCATAAGCTGGCGGTAGTACTGCTCACCAGAGCGGTACTACTGCAGGCCCCAGCGGTAGTACCGGGCCCCGGCATGGTAGTACCGTGGGTGCCCATGGTAGTACATTGGGTGCCCACGGTAGTACCGCTCCTTCTGAGCGGTAGTACCGTGAGCTCAGGCCTGGCTCTGCTGCGCAAGCGGTAGTAGGGGCGGATGTAGTTTTTTACATCCGCGCCCTACGCGGTAGTACCGCACTGCCTGGCCTGACACAGCAGCATGAGCGGAAGTAGGGGTGGATGTAATTTTTTACATCCGCACCCTACACGGTAGTGCCGCACTTGGTGTACTACCGCATTGATAAAATCTCAGCGGATGAGGTCACGGATGTAATTTTTTATATCCGTGCCTACCATGCCTGGACTGCGCCTGCCATGCGGTAGTACCACGCCAGCGGTTCTACCGCACCCCGTCGATGCTCTTTTGGTCAGGTCCAGGCCCTACCGCGACCATGGTAGTACCATGGGCCCCCGCGGTAGTACTGCAGGCCCGTGCGGTAGTACCGCTCCTGTGGTGCAGTAGTACCGCGGGTCGCGGGCTGAGTGGTTGGTAACGGTTGGTTTTGTCCCCCCACTATATAAAGGGGTCTTCTTCTCCAAGAAGACTAACCTCTTCCATCCCTAAACTTCATTGTTGCTCCAAGCTCCATTTTCTCCTGATCTCTCTCCCTAGCCAATCAAACTTGTTGATTTGCTCGGGATTGGTTGAGAAGGCCCCGATCTACACTTCCACCAAGAGAAATTTGATTCCCCCAACTAATCCCTTGCGGATCTTGTTATTCTTGGGTGTTTGAGCACCCTAGACGGTTGAGGTCACCATGGATCCATAGTCCATTATGGTGAAGAAGAGGTGTCGTTGGGAGCCTCCAATTAAGTTGTGGGGATTGCCCCAACCTTGTTTGTAAAGGTTCGGTCGCCGCATTCAAGGGCACCAATAGTGGAATCACGGCATCTCGCATTGTGTGAGGGCGTGAGGAGAATACGGTGGCCCTAGTGGCTTCTTTGGGAGCATTGTGCCTCCACACTACTCTAACGGAGACGTACTTCCCCTCAAAAGGAAGGAACTTCGGTAACATATCCTCGTCTCCATCGGTTCCCCTTTTGGTTATCTCTCTCCTTTACTTGTGCAAGCTATATTGTGTTCTATCCTTATTTGCTTGTGTGCTTATTGTTGTTGCATCATATATGTTGCTCATCTAGTTGCATATCTAGACAACCTACTTTGATGCAAAGTTAAAATTGGTAAAGAAAAGCTAAAAATTGTTAGTTGCCTATTCACGCCCCCTCTAGTCAACTATATCGATCCTTTTAATTGGTATCAGAGCCTCGTCTCTTTTTTAAGGACTTTGCCATCCAAAGAGTATGGTTGACACCGTAGACGGTGGGGAGGAGCACTCCGGTGTGAACCCGGTCTCGTCTACGGCTGATGGGGGAACCGTGGTCTCTCGTGAGGAATTCAATGTGGCTTTGGACACATTGAAAACCTCCATGATGACCGAGGTTGAAAGCAAAGCATGTTTAATAAATTCTTAGAAGGGCTTAAACTATCTACCTCGCCGATGAAAGTCGGTGATCCCACTAACAAGGTGACGGATGCTAACTCCGACAAGGGGGAAGCTACTAGTGAAAAGGGTCCTTCTACTAGTGGTAGAAATGGCACCGACATCTTTGCCCATGTGGAACCTCCACTTACTTATGGAGGACCAATTCGCTCTACTGATTTAAATCATGCCGGCCCTCCTCCTAAGATTGTGAAAAATGAAGATTTTGATGATTGGGTCTATCGCTTTAAGTGTCATTTAAAACATGTTAACACTAATCTTTGGAGAATTGTTGAAGAAGGTTTCTATGCGCATGACCCAAGCAACGTCACCCCAAGAGAAGACGCGGATAATCAATTCAACGAGAATGCTCTCTTCATCCTTCAAGATGCAATTCCACCCGAAGACATTGCACATCTCCGACCATTCACCATGGCCAAGGAAGCATGGCACCATGTTGTTTCCCTCTACAAGGGAAGCGCTAGCATTCAACGCTCCAACTATGAAGTGGTGTAAGATGAAGCCGATGAGTTTGCAATGAATGAAGATGAAGAACCTCATGTGCTTTACCGGAGATTGACCACTCTCGCGGTCTCACTCCGAGATCATGGGAGTAAGGATACGGATGACAATTGGATCAAGCGCGAGTTCCTCAAGGCCATGATGCCCTACCACAAGGCCATGTCCTCCATCATCCGTCAAAGACCGGACTTCCACACCTTGTCCTCGAATGAAGTGTTGTATGAGTTTGTGGCAATGAGGATCTTGGACAAGACCGCCGACAACGCGGTGTTGCGTTCTCAAAGAGCAAAGAAGCCCAACCTTGCCTTGAAGGCCAAGGTTAGTGTGGGAGAAGAGGAAGATGAGGAGAGCAACCCCGAAGATACAAAATATGATTATCATGAGCACATGGCTCTTGCTTCAAGGCAATTTTGGAGCAAGAAGAACACAAGGGCCAACTTCAACAAGAACAACTCAAGTGGTTTCAAAGGCAAGCAACATATGAGAACATGTTACAGTTGTGGCAATGTGAGCCACTTTGTTGTAGATTGCCCTTACGAGAAGCGGGAAGACAATGGTGGCAAGCTCATCCGAAAAGACAAAGCCAAGTCCTTCCGCAACAAGAACAACTTCACCAAAAAGACTCCTACTCGAGGGTTGGTGGTTCAAGAAGAATACCATGAGGATGATGAAGATGAAGATGGTGAAGCAATGGCCATGGCCTCTGTTTCCATTGCCACAACTCCACGAGTGTCTCTCTTCGATTCTCCCAACGAGAACATCACCGCCAAGTGCCTCATGGCTAAAGCCACTAGCAAGGTAACCCCCAACATCAAAACCACCATCATTACTAATCCCTCCTTGACGGATTGCATTGATGAAAGTGAGGGGTCTAATGAGGAAGTGAATGAATTTGAGTCTTTTATGAGTAAGCTCAAGGGCAAATCCAAGAAGCACTTTGTTGCTCTCTTGGAACAACTTGGTGAAGCCAATGACATGATCGAGGCTCATGAAGAAACCATCTCTAAGATGGAAGTTCATAGTCGTGACTATGCCGATGAGATATTGGATCTCTCTAATGCTCTTGAGGAAGAGCGTGGGCATCGTTTGGCTCTTGAGGAGTCACACAATGATGACCATGCTAAATTAAAGAAATATCTTGATCATGCTCTTGTTGTATCTCGTGTGCTAAATTCTGAGAAGGCCAAACTTGGGGTTGACCATGCTAGACTCGAGAAGGAGTTTGACGTACTTGACAAGGCCCACAAGGTCTTGAAGGGTGCTCATGCTAAACTCAAGGAGTCTCATGATCAACTCCAAGTGAAGCTAACCAAGGAGAAAGCCACCTTTCCTCACATGGTATTAATTGATAATGCAAATGCTACTAACCCGTGTTGTGAGCATGTGCATCTTGTGGAGGAGAATGCCAAGCTAAAAGAGCAACTTGAGAGAGGCCTTGTGACATGCATACAAGGTGAGAAGAACCTTAATGACCTTTTGAGCAATCAAAAGGAAGTTGTGGCCAAGGAGGGAGTTGGGTTCGCACCCAAGTCTAAGAACAAGAAGAAGAATGATAAGACCAACCGACCTCCCCCTCTCAAGTAAACCTTTGTGAAGGAGGGAGAGGGTGCTCCTAAGGAGAAGAAGAACAATTTGAAAGGTGATGATGTCAAAAAGGGCAATGCCACCCCTTCCTGAAGGAAATATGCCCTAGAGGCAATAATAAAGTTATTATTTATTTCCTTATTTCATGATAAATGTTTATTATTCATGCTAGAATTGTATTAACCAGAAACATAATACATGTGTGAATACATAGACAAACATAGTGTCACTAGTATGCCTCTATTTGACTAGCTCGTTGAATCAAAGATGGTTAAGTTTCCTAGCCATAGACATGAGTTGTCATTTGATTAATGGGATCACATCATTAGGAGAATGATGTGATTGACTTGACCCATTCCGTTAGCTTAGCACTTGATCGTTTAGTATGTTGCTATTGCTTTTTTCATAACTTATACACATGTTCCTATGACTATGAGATTATGCAACTCCCGTTTACCGGAGGAACACTTTGTGTGCTACCAAACGTCACAACATAACTGGGTGATTATAAAGGTGCTCTACAGCTGTATCCTAAGGTACTTGTTGAGTTGGCGTATTTTGAGATTAGGATTTGTCACTCCAATTGTCGGAGAGGTATCTCTGGGCCCTCTCGGTAATGCACATCACTATAAGCCTTGCAAGCAATGTGACTAATGAGTTAGTCGTGAGATGATGCATTACATAACGAGTAAAGAGACTTGCCAGTAACAAGATTGAACTAGGTATTGAGATACCGACAATCGAATCTCGGGCAAATAACATACCGATGACAAAGGGAACAACGTGTGTTGTTATGCGGTTTGACCGATAAAGATCTTCGTAGAATATGTGGGAGCCAATATGAGCATCCAGGTTCCGCTATTGGTTATTGACCGGAGATATGTCTCGTTCATGTCTACATAGTTCTCGAACCCGTAGGGTTCGCACGCTTAAAGTTCGGTGACAATCGGTATTATGAGTTTATGTGTTTTGATGTACCGAAGGTAGTTCGGAGTCCCGGATGAGATCGGGGACATGACGAGGAGTCTTGAAATGTTCGAGACGTAAAGATCGATATATTGGATGACTATATTCGGACTTCGGAAAGGTTCCGAGTGATTCGGGTATTTTTCGGAGTACCGGAGAGTTAAGGGAATTCGCCAGGGAGTATATGTGCCTTATTGGGCCATACGGGAATAGATGAGAGAGGCCAAAAGGAAGGAGGCGTGCGCCCCCCCTCTGATCCGAATTGGACAAGGGGTGCAGCCCCCTTTTCCTTCTCCCTCTCCCCCTCTTTCCTTCTCTCCTACTCCGGAAAGGAAAGGGGAATCCTACGAGGGCTTGGGAGTCCTAGTAGGACTCCCCACCCTTGGCGCGCCCTCCTCCTAGGCCGGCCGCCTCCCCCTTGCTCCTTTATATACGGGGGCAGGGGGCACCTCTAGACACAACAATTGATCATTGATCTCTTAGCCGTGTGCGGTGCCCCCCTCCATCACATTCCACCTCGGTAATATCATAGCGGTGCTTAGGCGAAGCCCTGCGTCGGTAGCATCATCAACACCGTCATCACGCCGTTGTGCTGATGGAACTCTCTCGCAAAGCTCTGCTGGATCGGAGTTCATGGGACGTCATCGAGCTGAACGTGTGCTGAACTCGGAGGTTTCATACGTTTGGTACTTGGATCGGTCAGATCGTGAAGACGTACGACTACATCAACCGCATTGCGCTAACGCTTCCGCTTTCGGTCTACGAGGGTACGTGGACAACACTCTACCCTCTCGTTGCTATGCATCACCATGATCTTGCGTGTGCGTAGGAAATTTTTTGTAATTACTACGTTTTCCAACATGGTATCGGAGCCTGGTTTTATGCGTAGATGTTATATGCACGAGTGGAACACAAGTGAGTTGTGGGCGATACAAGTCATACTGCTTACCAGCATGTCATACTTTGGTTCGGCGGTATTGTTGGATGAAGCGGCCCAGACCGACATTATGCATACGCTTACGCCAGACTGGTTCTACCGACGTGCTTTGCACATAGGTGGCTGGCGGGTGTTAGTTTCTCCAACTTTAGTTGAACCGAGTGTGGCTACGCCCGGTCCTTGAGAAGGTTAAAACAACACTAACTTGACGAACTATCGTTGTGGTTTTGATGCGTAGGTAAGAACGGTTCTTGCTCAGCCCGTAGCAGCCATGTAAAACTTGCAACAACAAAGTAGAGGACGTCTAACTTGTTTTTGCAGGGCATGTTGTGATGTGATATGGTCAAGACGTGATGCTATATTTTATTGTATGAGATTATCATGTTTTGTAACCGAGTTATCGGCAACTGGCAGGCCATATGGTTGTCGCTTTATTGTATGCAATGCAATCGCCCTGTAATTGTTTTACTTTATCACTAAGCGGTAGCGATAGTCGTAGAAGCAATAGGTGGCGAAACGACGGTGATGATGGTGATCATGACGGTGCTTAGGAGATGGAGATCACAAGCACAAGATGATGATGGCCATATCATATCACTTATATTGATTGCGTGTGATGTTTATCCTTTAATGCATCTTATTTTGCTTTGTTTGACGGTAGCATTATAAGATGATCTCTCACTAAATTTCAAGGTATAAGTGTTCTCCCTGAGTATGCACCGTTGCGAAAGTTCTTCGTGCTGATACACCACATGATGATCGGGTGTGATAGCTCTACGTTCAAATACAACAGGTGCAAAACAGTTGCACACGCGGAATACTCAGGTTAAACTTGACGAGCCTAGCATATACATATATGGCCTCGGAACACTGGAGACCGAAAGGTCGAGCGTGAATCATATAGTAGATATGATCAACATAGTGATGTTCACCATTGAAAACTAGTCCATCTCACGTGATGATCAGACATGGTTTAGTTGATTTGGATCACGTGATCATTTAGATGATTAGAGGGATGTCTATCTAAGTGGGAGTTCTTAAGTACTATGATTAATTGAACTTTAATTTATCATGAACTTAGTCCTGGTAGTATTTTGCAAATTATGTTGTAGATCAATAGCTCACGTTGTTGCTTCCCTATGTTTTATATGTGTTCCTATAGAAAACTAAGTTGAAAGATGGTAGTAGCAATGATGCGGATTGGATCCGTGATCTATGGATTATCCTCATTGCTGCATAGAAGAATTATGTCCTTGAAGCACCGCTAGGTGACAAACCTATTGCAGGAGCAGATGCAGATGTTATGAACGTTTGGCTAGCTCAAAATGATGACTACTTGATAGTTTAGTACACCATGCTTAACGGCTTAGAATCGGGACTTCAAAGACGTTTTGAACGTCATGGACCGTATGACATGTTCGAGGAGTTGAAGTTAATATTTCAAGCAAATACCCGAGTTGAGAGATATGAAGTCTCCAACATGTTCTATAGCCAGAAGATGGAGGAGAATTGCTCAACTAGTGAGCATGTGCTTAGATTGTCTCGGTACTACAATCACTTGAATCAAGTGGGAGTTAATCTTCCAGATAAGATAGTGATTGACAGAGTTCTCTAGTCACCATCACCAAGTTAGAAGAACTTCGTGATGAACTATAGTATGCAAGGGATGACGAAAGCGATTCCCGAGCTTTTAATAATGATGAAATCAATGAAGGTAGAAATCAAGAAAGGGCATCAAGTGTTGATGATTGACAAGACCACTAGTTTCAAGAAAAGGGCAAAGGGAAAGAAAGGGAAACTTCAAGTAGAATGACAAGCAAGTTGTCACTCCCGCGAACAAGCCCAAAACTGGACCAAAAGCCTGAAATTGAGTGTTTCTACTGCAAAGGAAATGGTCACTGGAAGCGGAAATTCCCTGAATATTTGGTGGATAAGAAGGATGGCAGAGTGAACAAGGGTATATTTGATATACAGGTTATTGATGTGTACCTTAATAGTGTTTATAGTAGCCCCTGGGTATTTGATACTTGTTCGGTTGCTAAAAAATAGTAACTCGAAACAGGAGTTACAGAATAAACAGAGACTAGTTGAGGGTGAAGTGACGATGTGTGTTGGAAGTGGTTTCAAGATTGATATGATTATCATCACACACTCCCTATACTATCAGGATTAGTGCTGAACCTAAATAAATGTTATTTGGCATTTGCGTTGAGCATGAATATGATTTGATCATGTTTATTGCAATACGGTTATTCATTTAAAATCAGAGGATAATTGTTGTTCTGTTGACATGAATAAAACCTTCGATGGTCATACACCCAATGAAAATAGTTTGTTGGATCTCGATCGTAGTGATACACATATTCATAATATTGATGCCAAAAGATGCAAAGTTGATAATGATAGTGCAACTTATTTGTGGCACAGCTGTTTGGGTCATATCGGTGTAAAGCGCATGAAGAAACTCCATAAAGATGGATTTTTGGAATCACTTGGTTATGAATCATTTGATGCTTGCGAACCGTGCCTTTTGGGCAAGATGACTAAAACTCTGTTCTCCGGGACAATGGAACGAGCTACTGACTTATTAGAAATAATACATACCAATGTATGCTGTCCAATCAGTGTTGATGTTCGTGGCGGGTATCGTTATTTTCCGACCTTCACAGATGATTTGAGAAGATATGAGTATATATACTTAATGAAGCACAAGTCTGAAACATTTGAAAAGTTCAAAGAATTTTAGAGTGAAGTGGAGAATCATCGTAACAAGAAAATAAAGTTTCTATGATCTGATTGTAGAAGAGAATATTTGAGTTATGAGTTTGGCCTTCATTTAAAAACAATGTGGAATAGTTCCACAGCTCACGCCACATGGAACATCACATCGTAATGGTATGTCCGAACGTCATAACTGCACTTTATTGGATATGGTGCGATCTATGATGTATCTTACCGATTTACCACTACCATTTTGGGGTTATGCATTAGAGACAGCTGCATTCACTTTAAATAGGGCACCATCAAAATCCATTGAGACGACGCCTTATTAACTGTGGTTTGGCAAGAAACCAAAGTTGCCGTTTCTTAAAGTTTGGGGCTGCGATGCTTATGTGAAAAGTTTCAACCTAATAAGCTCGAACCCAAATCGGAGAAGTGCATCTTCATAGAATACCCAAAGGAAACTGTTGGGTACAACTTCTATCACAGATCCGAAAGCAAAATATTCGTTGCTAAGATCGATCCTTTCTAGAGAAGAAGTTTCTCTCGAAAGAAGTGAGTGGGAGGAAAGTAGAGCTTGATAAGGTAATTGTACCTTCTCCCGAATCGGAAAGTAGTTCATCACAGAAACCGGTTCCTGTGACGCCTACACCAATTAGTGAGGAAGCTAATGATATTGATCATGAAACTTCAGATCAAGTTACTACCAAACCTCGTAGGTCAACCAGAGTAAGATCCGCACCAGAGTGGTACGGTAATCTTGTTCTGGAAGTCATGTTACTAGACCATGATGAACCTACGAACTATGAGGAAGTGATGACGAGCCCAGATTCCGTGAAATGGCTTGAAGGCCATGAAATCTGAGATGAGATCCATGTATGAGAACAAAGTGTGGACTTTGGTGGACTTGCCCGATGATCGGCAAGCCATAGAAAACAAATGGATCTTCAAGAGGAAGATGGACACTGATAGTAGTGTTGAGTACGATGAGATTTTCTCACTCGTATCGATGCTTAAGTCTGTCCGAATCATGTTAGCAATTGCCACATTTTATGAAATCTAACAAATGGATGTCAAAAACTGCATTCCTTAATGGATTTATTAAAGAAGAGTTGTATATGATGCAACCAGAAGATTTTGTCAGTCCTAAAGATGCTAACAAATTGTGCAAGCTCCAGCGATCCATCTATGGACTGGTGCAAGCATCTCAGAGTTGTAATATACGCTTTGATGAGTTGATCAAAGCATATGGTTTTATATAGACTTTTGGAGAAGCCTATATTTACAAGAAAGTGAGTGGGAGCTCTGTAACATTTCTAAAACTATATGTAGATGACATATTGTTAATTGGAAATGATATTGAAATTCTGGATAGCATAAAAGGATAATTGAATAAGAGTTTTTCAAAGAGAGACCTCGGTGAAGCTTCTTACACATTGAGCATCAAGATCTATAGAGATAGATCAAGACGCTTGATAAGATTTTTCAATGAGCACATACCTTGATAAGATTTTGAAATAGTTCAAAATGGAATAGTCAAAGAAGGAGTTCTTGCCTATGTTGCAAGGTGTGAAGTTGAGTAAGACTCAAAACCCAACCATGGTAGAAAATAGAAAAAGAATGAAAAGTCATTCCCTATGCCTCAGTCATAGGTTCTATAAAGTATGCTATGCTGTGTACTAGATCTATTGTATACCTTGCTCTGAGTTTGGCAAGGGAGTACAACTTTTGATCTAGAAGTAGATCACTAGACAGCAGTCAAGAATATCATTAGTAAGGACTAAGGAAATATTTCTCGATTATGCAGGTGATAAAAGAGCTCGTTGTAAAGAGTTACATCGGTGCAAGATTTTACACTGATCCAGATGACTCTAAGTCTCAATCTGGATACATATTGAAAGTGGGAGCAATTAACTAGAGTAGCTCCGTGCAGAGCATTGTAGACATAGAATATCTGCAAAATACATACGGCTCTGAATGTGACAGACCCATTGACTAAACTTCTCTTACGAGTAAAACATGATCATACCATAGTACTCTTTGGGTGTTAATCACATAGCGATGTGGACTAGATTATTGACTCTAGTAAACCCTTTGGGTGTTGATCACATGATGATGTGAAATATGGGTATTAATCACAAACAAATGTGAATGTTGGTGTTAAATTACATCGCGATGTAAACTAGATTATTGACTCTAGTGCAATTGGGAGACTGAAGGAAATATGCCCTAGAGGCAATAATAAAGTTATTATTTATTTCCATATTTCACGATAAATGTTTATTATTCATGCTAGAATTGTATTAACCGAAAACATAATACATGTGTGAATACATAGACAAACATAGTGTAACTAGTATGCCTCTATTTGACTAGCTCGTTGAATCAAAGATGGTTAAGTTTCCTAGCCATAGACATGCGTTGTCATTTGATTAATGGGATCACATCATTAGGAGAATGATGTGATTGACTTGACCCATTCCGGTAGCTTAGCACTTGATCGTTTAGTATGTTGCTATTGCCTTCTTCATAACTTATACACATGTTCATATGACTATGAGATTATGCAACTCCCGTTTACCGGAGGAACACTTTATGTGCTATCAAACGTCACAACGTAACTGGGTGATTATAAAGGTGCTCTACAGGTGTCTCCGAAGGTACTTGTTGAGTTGGCGTATTTTGAGATTATGATTTGTCACTCCGATTGTAGGAGAGGTATCTCTGGGCCCTCTCGGTAATGCACATCACTATAAGCCTTGCAAGCAATGTGACTAATGAGTTAGTTGCGAAATGATGCATTACATAACGAGTAAAGAGACTTGCCGGTAATGAGATTGAACTAGGTATTGAGATACCGACGACCGAATCTCGGGCAAGTAACATACCGATGACAAAAGGAACAACGTATGTTGTTATGCGGTTTGACTGATAAAGATCTTCGTAGAATATGTGGGAGCCAATATGAGCATCCAGGTTCCGCTATTGGTTATTGACCGGAGATATGTCTCGGTCATGTCTACATACTTCTCGAACCCGTACGGTCCGCACGCTTAAAGTTCGGTGACGATCGGTATTATGAGTTTATGTGTTTTGATGTACCGAAGGTAGTTTGGAGTCCCGGATGAGATCGGGGACATGATGAGGAGTCTCGAAATGGTCGAGATGTAAAGATCGATATATTGGACGACTATATTCGGACTTCAGAAAGGTTCCGAGTGATTCGGGTATTTTTCGGAGTACCGGAGACTTACGAGAATTCGCCGGGGAATATATGGGCCTTATTGGGCCATACGGGAATCGAGGAGAGAGGCCAAAAGGAAGGAGGCGTGCGCCCCCCCTCTGGTCGAATTGGACAAAGGGTGCAGCCGGGACCTCCTATGTGCCGCTTACTGCGGCAAAATGCTGCAGCTTCGCACAGGAGACGGGTCACCTGGGCCGGCCCATTCGCTTCTCTTGGCGGAATAAAAACTCGCAAAAAAAGGATGCGCTACATAGGAATCGAAATCGCGACCATAAATAGATGCCCACGATGCGCAAGCCACTGCGGCACACGCGCTACCCTGATAGGATTGCAACGCGTCCCTTAAAGAACTATATGGAGCCGTAAAAATAAAACAAGTTCGCTAAATTCCATAAAAATGAAATTTGTGGGTAACCGATCGAACTCTTCTCCTCACGCCAGGGAAGCCAGTCCATAGCCAATGTGGTAATTCCGATACATTTTTTAATTTATGACAAAATTTAAACATGTGAACATTAATTAAAATTTCTTATTTTTCTAAAACAAACGTGATTTTTTTTTACAAAAAGTAGTTTTTGCTGTGTGAACATAGTTTTCAAAAAGGTGAACATTTTTCGAATTACGGAACATTTTTTCAAATGAGCGAACAAATTTTGAAATTTATGAACAAAATTCGAAAACAGGAACATTTTCAGTAAAAATGAACAAAATTTATAAAAATGAGAACAAAAATTAACATTCAAAACAAATTTCAAACTCCAAACTTTTGAAAACACAAATAACATGACAAAAGTTTAAAAAACGTGAACAAAAATTAACATTCTGAACAAATTTTAAGAACAAAAATAAGATTCTGAACAATTTTTAAAATACGAACAAAAATGAGAAAAAAAATTAACATTCCGAACAATTCTTCAACTCCAAACTTCCGAAAACACGAACAACATGAACAAAATTTGAAAAAACTGAAAACAAAAATTAACATTCTGAACAAATTTTCAGAACAATAGTAAGATTCCGATCAATTTTTGAAAAATGAACAAAATTGCGAAATAGATCATTTTTTGCATTTTTAAACAAAATTTGAAAATGCAAACAATTATTGAGATTCTCATCTTTTTCAAATTTTGTACATTTGAAACGAAATTTGAAAACAGGAAAGAGTTTCTTATATTTTTAACAAAAATTTGAAAAATGTAATCATTTTTTAAAATTCTGGACACTTTTTGAAAAAGTAAAATAAACTCTAAAAAAGAAATTTGTGAACAAATTTGGAAAGCTGGAACATTTTTTTCAATTCCCAAACATTTTTTGAATCTTGAGAACAAATTTTGAAACGGTGAACAATTTTAAGAAATCCTGAACAAATTTGGAAGCACAAACAATTTTTTAAAGCACGAACATTTTTTGAATCTTGAGAACATATTTTGAAACAGAGAGAAATTTCGAAAAATTCCGAACAAATTTGGAACTCCGAACAATTTTCTAAAGCACGAACATTTTTTGAATCTTGAGAACGTATTTTGAAACGGAGAGAAATTTTGAAAAATCCTGAACAAATTTGGAAGCGCGAACATTTTTTGAATATGTGAACAAAAAATTGAAATTCAGTACATTTTCTGAATTTCAGAAGTTTTGTACTTTGTTGTGTAACGAGAACAAATTTTGAATTTTGAGAACATTTTTTGGTAACACGAACAAAATTTAATTTTTTGATTTTTTTAAATGAAGAGAAGAAAAGAAAAGGAAATAAAAAGGAAAATCATAAACATTTTGTAAAACTATGAACATATTCTGAAAAAGAAAAATAAACTTGAAAAAGAAAGTGAAACAAGAAACAAAAAACGAAAAAATGAAAAAGAAACAGAAACGAAAAAAAGAGAAATAAAAAAACCATAGAAAGCCGAAAAAGAACCAGGAAAAAACGATACACGAAAAAAACCCGGTTTAGGGAACCTTCTGGAAGCTTCCCAAACCGGTTTGGACGCATTATGTGTGGGCCGGCCCATTTCTGTCGCTCGCTGTGCTGCCCCTGTGCGATCGCTCGACAGTTTGCCGCAGCGAGCGGCGAATAGGATTTTCCGGTGCAGCCCCGTTTTCCTTCTCCCTCTCCCCCTCTTTCCTTCTCTCCTACTCCGGAAAGGAAAGGGGAATCCTACTAGGGCTTGGGAGTCCTAGTAGGACTCCCCACCCTTGGCGCGCCCTCCTCCTAGGCCAGCCTCCTCCTCCCTTGCTCCTTTATATACGGGGGCAGGGGGGCACCTCTAGACATAACAATCGATCATTGATCTCTTAGCCGTGTGCGGTGCCCCCCTCCACCATATTCCACCTCGGTAATATCGTAGCGGTGCTTAGACGAAGCCCTGCGTCGGTAGCATCATCAACACCGTCATCACGCCGTCGTGCTGACGAAACTCTCTCGCAAAGCTCTGCTGGATCGGAGTTCATGGGACGTCATCGAGCTGAACGTGTGCTGAAGTCGGAGGTGCCCTACGTTTGGTACTTGGATCGGTCGGATCGTGAAGACGTACGACTACATCAACCGCGGTGTGCTAACGTTTCTGCTTTCGGTCTACGAGGGTACGTGGACAACACTCTCCCCTCTCGTTGCTATGCATCACCATGATCTTGCGTGTGCATGGATTTTTTTTTAAATTACTACGTTCCCAAACACTTCCAACAAAGCCGGGGAGTTTAACCCTTCTTATGTGTTGTGTCATGCTAGTGATGGGCATGTTTATGCTAAATTTGTTGGTTGTCCTTATGAGTACTTTGAATGGTATATTTGGGTTCCTAAGACCCTTGTTACTAACATCAAAGGACCCATTAAAAAATGGGTACCTAAAACCAAGCATTGACCTCTTGTAGATGTTTGCTTGAGGTGGGGGATCATGGTGGTGGACGTGCAAAAGATTCCATCTATGCCCACCAATGTCGAGTGTGCTGATGTCTTGTCCTCCAAGGTATTGGGTCTTGGCAAGATTGTCATTTCTCATGATCTCACGATCGAGAAAAGTCATGCTTGTTGAGTCCCTTGCATACAATTTACTTTCCGTTTGTCAACTAGCACTCATGGGTTTTGCCACATTCTTTGATATTGATTCCATGACCCTCTTGTGGAGCAAGACTCTTAAATGTGATAGCCTGGATTTTGCCTTCTCTCTTTTTCCGGACTTGCCTTCTCTCTCTTTTCTGGACTTGGTTTTTATCGTGGTTTTGCCCTGATTTGAAGTGGAGTTTGAATCATTTCAAATGGACTTGGCACTTGGGCATATCCTTGACTTTCACCCAAGTGACCTATCTTCTTTATTCCTCTCATCAATCCTCAAAATAATCAAATGAATATTTTTCATAAAAGAAAAATATTCATTTCTCTCTCTGAAACTCATTTCAGAAACTTGTGCTCCAAAGCAACCTTAATTTTTCTTGCTCAGAAAAATCTGAGATAATTCCTAAATATTCTTAGGACCTTGGCACACCTTCCTATGCAAAAATATTGCATCACTTTTTGTAATATTTTTGATGTAGAAACTATTTTCACTTCTGGACCAGAAATGCACTTTGTTCAGCAAGTGCATTTTTTCTTGAGCTTTTAACCTTGATATTTCTTGAGCTTAAACACCCTGCTAAGTAACCCTAAACCCCAGGAGATCAGCCCTAATGGCCTTCTAGAAGGTGGCCAAACTTGGCGACCAAGTTTCTGGACAGAAACTTGTTAGCTTAGTGGAGTCAAGTCTGGTCGGCCTGGGCATGAAACATCACCTCTCCTAGACTAAACACTGCACGGTCGAGCACGTAGATAAGGTTTGGCCGCTCCTGGGCGTCATTTTGACCATGCCAGCTTGGTGACCCTGCGTGGACACGACGCCTGGCAGCGTCTCGGTGCGCTCTGGCGGGCGCCTTTCTCTCTGTTTGGCGCGTGCTCGTTCCAGCGCTCGCCGCCGACTGCCACACCACGCCACAAGCCCTGAACCATCACCTTTGACCGCTTCCTGGCGCTCGTCGACGCCGGAGGCGCCGCAGCAAGCACGGGCGCGTCACGGCCAAAACGCCACAGTGCGCGCGTGCACTTGTCCGCTTCCCCAACTGCCTCCTGTGCTCGCCCGCGAGCGTGGGCAAGCTCCCGCGTTGACGCTGAGCGTTTGCCCCCTCGCGTTGGAGCTTCTCATCACCGCTCACCGCGTGTCCAGAGAGCTCCGGCGGCGACACGTCCCCCCTCGCTCCGGCTATATATAGCGCTCCCCACCTCGAATCCTAGCCAAGCACCACTCCATACCACCTCCACGAACACGTAGATGAGCAGAAGCTCGGTCGGGCAGGCCTCTGGCCATCGCCCCGACCAGAGGACTCCGGCGATCCCCGCAGTCCAGCCGCCGTGCTCCGGTGCCTCTCGATCTCAAGCAGCTGCTTGGGCGGGGCATTGGGGATCTGCTGGTGCTGCCTGGACACCACTGAGCCCTCAGAGCCGCCTCTAGCCGTCGTCTTCAACCTCTCCAGTGAAACCCCGTCCGCCATAGTAGCCTGCGAGCTCAACTGCGAGCAGCTCCGTCCACCTCTCGTCAAGCCACGGGTACGGGCAGGTGTGCCTCGAGCCCTTCTTCAACCCTATCCCTCTAGCCTAGCCCCAAACCTCCTCGTCCCCGGCATGAGCTCCGGTGAAGCCCCGCCTCTCTCTCTCCTGACGCACGGGACCCAACTGTCGGTCTCAGCACTCGCGGCCGAAGCGGTACGAGTGGAGGCGTATTTCGTTTTTACGCTTTCGACGTCACGCCCCCAGGATTTCTGTTTAATTCAAATATTATTTCAGAAATTTGACCGAACTTTGACCAGCCACCATTTCTGAACCATAAGTCCAAATGATTTGATTCTTTTTGCATTGTCTTTGTTGCAGAAAGCTCTAGCAGCACACCAGAAAGTGGATTTGTCCTTGCTGTCTAGAATTTCTGGTGATTTTCAGATTGTGTTTTGACAATTATTTTTGTGCTTTAATTTCTTTTTCAAAAGGAGAAGCTTGTCTTCAAGCAAACCAGGAGGGGTGTGATCATCCTCTACACTAAGGCAAGCCACACTAGCATTTGGATGGTGTCATTTCAATATCTATGATTTTCTACTTGGATATGATTTCTTATTTGCAATTAAAATTTGATAAATAACTTTGGTTAATTTCTAGTTACTTTACCATGCTTGATATGCTTGTTTTAGTTACTGGTTGAATGCATGAACTTGTTTGGCTAAGTAGAGTAATATTTTGCACTATGCATATTGCTATGGAAATTAATGATAGTTATTTTACTAGTGCTAGTTTCATTAAATAAAAATATTGCTTGATAAATAAAAATGAGTTATAACCAGAGATGTTTTGGTTCTAAGTATTGCAAGATGTATATGTTGTTAAGTTTGATCCATGAATATGAGTTGTTTGCTTTGCATGACGAATAGTTGTATGATCCTCTTTGGGGTATATCATGTTGATGATAAAAAGTTTTTTTATAAAAGATAAACTTGATTAAGTTCAACTTGAATATGATGTTGATCATATCATGGTGCCACTAAATCGGGTTTTTAATTCAGCGCGACCACATTTACCTTATGGGAAGGTCTTGATTCGGTCCTTTGTTGTGTCTCTCACCGGTGCCTCCCGCGAGGGAAGTTTATGGGCGTGCATACCCTGGCCTGGTAGGCAGACATAACCTTGTGTGCTCGTTTTTGTTTTTATGGTACCTTGTCCCCGTTTGGGACCGTTTTGCCATGACGGTGGCCGTTGGTGTCTTTGGTAGACACGGGGCCACCGAAGACCTAGCCCTAAGGGGGAGTTGGTCGGAGTGGTTGGGGGGAGTGCATGACAAAGGGAGGGTTTCATCGGAATGCTTTGGTCCACCCAAATGGGAATGCGAGGCCAGGTGTTCCGTAGTGTGGGTAAAGTGTGCTACCTCTGTAGAGTGTAATCAATCTATCGATAGCCGCGTCCTCGGCTATGGGCATAACTCGGGAGTAAGTCACACCATGGATCAACTTTTCTAATAAATCTTGCAAACTAAGTGATGACTTTGATGTATTGGTTCGTGGCGAAGCATGAACACTCAAGGTGTTCATCTTTGCTTGGTTTCAGGTGTGACCCAGGAATGGTCACCGTTTAGTTACAGGATAACCGTCTGGTAAGCGAGTCCATGGGACTCATTGCATGAAACGTTTGTTTTCCTTCGGCAGTAGTTTTGCATTGTGTTAATTTGGTTAAATATCATGATATTGTTTGTCATCGTGCTTATGTTTGTTGTGAGCTTGAAAGTACATTCAATGTACTGACCTAGTGTGTTATGCCAGTTTTCAGGCAAGTCAGTTCGCATCGGAGCGTATCTCATGTCTAGGCCATGTTCACGTCAGTGTCCCTGTGCTATGGAGTTCCACTTCGTCGTTCTTCCGCTGCTGCGTAGCTCGTGTGATCGAGGCCCCATCATGTTCATTAAATAATGTACATACTGTCCAGCAGCACCGTGTGTGCTGCTTGGCTTCGAATCTCGATGTAATATCAGACCTATGTAATCTGCCAGCATCAATAAAGCGGTTGTTTCTGTACCATGTTGTTGTGTATTGCCAGAAGACTTGATCTCTGGGCTGGCAATGCAAGGTAAACCGGTTGCTCTGAGCCGGGGTGCCACAACGCTTGGTATCAAAGCCGCGCTGATTGTAGGACACGCTAGGCCGTTAGTGCGTTAGTGAGACGGTAGATAGCTTCGTTTGAGTGCCGATTGTTGCATTGCATGCATGTTTATTTGTTATTACTAACCGAATGATTTGTGAGTGTAGAAGGCACCAGTACCGATCTTGTACCATCCTAAGCCAGCTTTGTACACATCACCGCATATGCTTCAGAATGTATGGCGACGACTCTACCTAGATGGTGCTGATCCAGAGTATCGGGTTTATCGCGAGCATCTAGCCGGTGCATTGTATGCGTATTATGCTGAGGTCACTCTGCACCACAGTTCACCTTCCGGTGCTTACACTCGTTAGACTAAGGGTGGTCTTGCTTCTACGCCATCCCAGGCGGTTCAGTTTGCTGCTCTCGAGGCTCTTGTAGACTTGCGCTATAATGAGGTCCACATGCATACTCACCCTGGTCTCTTCTTCTACCCATCTCTGCACGAGAATGGGCGTATCTGTTTCCCTTTGTTTAATCCGGCATGCGACCGTCCCACTAGCCACCTTTCGCGGTACATCACCGCTAGTTATCTCCTGAACTACAAGTTAGCTCGGGAGCTTTCACGTGCTCGCACCGCTCTCGCAGCTGCTCGTATGAGGAACCCTCTTCCCGCTGTCATCTATACTTCTGCTCCGGTTTCTTCCACCTCCATTCCACTGATGACCTCGCAGGGTACCGTTAACCCTCTGACGGTGAACCCTCGCAGCGATCCTGCTGCATGGTTTTCCCTTGTCGCCACTCCTGCTGCTCGTATGCTTAGATCCCATCCCCTGCCTGCCCCTAAGGGAGAGCCCTCAAGGCAGCGTCGTCGCGTCCCTCTTGACCCGGAGGTCTCTATTATTAGTTCAGGATCAGGGTCCGGCTCAGGAGATGAGCCTGCAGCAGCACCGACCGAGTAGTAGACCGTTAGCGTATCGCTATAGTCATGAGCATGATGTATGGCTGTAATCGCACTTGTCATGATGCGTAGTTTCATGTACGAGGGTAGTAGACCCGCTGTGATGTTGCTTTCATGTTGGGACTATGTATAATTATGTTGGAACTTTCTATTTGCCTTGGTTTCCATTTGTTGTTTTCTTTCGGGATTTGTCATTGGCTTTTCCCCCATTTTGGAATTTTCTCATCATGGTTGCTATGTATTGGGGAAAACAAAAAATAGGATGATGCATGAAAGCTGCAGCCAAGCTTGTGAGGATGTCCCTGTACGTTGTTCCGCAAGACAGGCAGGACATTCCCCCGAGCCGTACCAGCCACCTCCGCCGCCACCGCCACATCCGCCTTCCACTGATCAGATCCTACGAATGTTTGAAGAAAGAAGGAGCAACAACCTGTTGGAAATCCTGAAGAGTGTGCAAGCTATGGTTGGGTAAAATGGAAACCATAATGGCCATCACTCCAAACTGTCAGATTTTCAGCGAACCAAGCCTCCCAGTTTCAACCACGCTACTGATCCTTTGGACGCCAACGACTGGCTAAGGACTATGGAGAGGAAACTGGAGATTGCTCGCACTGAAGAAGGAGACAAGGTTCCCTTCGCAACGCATTATCTTGAAGGAGCTGCCGCGATATGGTGGGATAATGCCAATGCAATATGGCCAGGAGACGAGGATATTACTTGGGAAAAATTCAAGGAACAATTCCGCAAGTATCATATTCCCACCAGAGTTATGAAAATCAAGTAGCGCGAATTCCTCGGTCTCACTCAAGGTAACATGACCGTCAACGAGTACCTGAACAAGTTCAACCATTTGGCCCGCTATTCTC
Source organism: Triticum dicoccoides (assembly GCF_002162155.2). Taxonomy (NCBI): domain Eukaryota; kingdom Viridiplantae; phylum Streptophyta; class Magnoliopsida; order Poales; family Poaceae; genus Triticum; species Triticum dicoccoides. The sequence goes on along the minus strand of NC_041381.1, from coordinate 48,526,066 downwards.
TCCACGATGTTGCTTGGAGGCCTGAATCAGCATCTCAGGTGCACTCTTAGCATGTTTGATTTCCCAGACTTCCTGACGCTGGTGAACAAGGCCCTCATCGCGGAAAGGGAACACAAGCTCCTACACGACCACAAGCCAGCTGTTAACCACCACAAACGCAAATTCGAGCCAAAGAAGGATATGCAAACAGTGCAAAAGGCTCGTACTTGGCAATAGACTCAGGTGGAGTACAAACCAAATTGGCAGCAGAATGTCAACAAGATTACTACACAAGTTAAGAATGTCGTGACCAGCCCGGTGCGCGAAGACTGTCAGCGAAAGAATTCATGTTTTAGCTGTGGTCAAACCGAACACTACGCCAGACAGTGTCCCAAGAACAACAAGCACGTAGCTCCTTTCCAGCCGCAAGTCAACTACTTGGAGCCATATTCCGCCCCAGATACGATTCAAGGGCAAATTCATCACATCTCCGCAGACGAAGCTCAAGAGGACCCAGAAGTCGTCATTGTTATGTTTCTTGTTAATGACATACCCGCTGTAATTTTATTTAACTCTGGCGCTTCCCACTCTTTCATATCGCGGAGTTTTGCTTCCTAAAACAATTTTCCTTGCTCGATTTTGGGAAAGCACATGCTGGTACAATCCCCGGGATCCCTACTCAGAAGCAATCTCGTCTGCCGAAATTTGGAAATTGACATCAAGGGCGTCAAGTTTCCAACCTCGTTGATAATCATCAATTCCAACAAATTGGACATCATTCTGGGCATGAATTGGTTAACTCAATATTAAGTCTGCATCAGCTGTGCGACCAGAGAAGTTGTCCTGAAAAATATGGAAGGTTGCACCACAAGTTTTTATGCCCGCAAGCGCATACCAACAAAAGATATGGTTTTTGGGTTGGTGTGATGAACCGGTACCAATGCCCCCTTTGGTCCCAGTTGGTGGCACCAACCGGGACCAAAGGACTCGTACTGCCCGTGGCCAAAACTTTAGTCCCACCTCGCTAGTTGAGAGGGGCGAGCAGTGGTTTCTAAGCCCCACTGTGGCACCCCTCTTAAGCTCCTCTCTAGTGCAGGCTTACGGGCCTAATTGTCACTTTTATGCCTGATGAGCCTACTTGGCCTTCTACGGGCCTCAGTCCTGGCCCATGGTAGGGTTTCTAGTCGTATTCAGGTCGTGGTGGCCAAGTAGGTGGCATTTTTTTATTTTTCCCAGTTTTTTCCCAGTTTTTTGCATTATTTATTTTCGTTTGTTTTTTGCTTTATTTTTTAGTTCCTTTTGCTTTTAGGTAATAAAAAATATAAACTTTCTGTTAGTGCCATTTCTTTTTCCAATTTGAATAGTTTAAATTTGAATTTTTTGAAATATGTGTGAATCACTAGTTTTTGAATAACTTTACTATAAACATAGATTTTTGAGTGATTCTTTTCCTGCTATTTAATATTACTGTGTTTTATCATTATATTCAAAAACAAATTTTTTATTTTAGTTTCTAACACAAAAATTCTTTATGATAATTCTTTTTTCTATTAAAGTTTCTAACAAAAAAATTCTTTTTGAAAATTCTTTTTTGCTTTTAATGTTTTGAATAGAAAATACTTTGATAATTTTGGTTGCATAACATTTATATAATTTTAGTTTCAATAATACTAGAGGTTTATAAAAGTTTTTGAGTTGATTCCTTTTGCTATTGGAGTTCTATAAAAGTTTTTTAGTTGATTCTTTTTGCTATTGAAGGATATTATAGTTTTGTTATAGTTTATCATAACAGAATATTTTAATTGATTATTTTTAGTTCATTCTTTTTGCTATTAGTTCATTCTTTTTGCTATTACTGCATTCTTTTTGCTATTAGTTCATTCTTTTTGCTACTAGTTCATTATTTGAGCTAAATGACCCTTAAATTGAAAAGCACTACAAATGAACTTTGAAAAGGTTGAAAGTTGGCATGGTATCATCATTTCAGCCATATAGCATGTGCTAAAAAGTTGAGAGGGTCACGAAAAAAACTGGATACAAAACAGACAATCTCTTCGGAAGTATCAGGATTTCGGACGAAAACTCATCTGTTACAAAGGGATTTCATTGGTTCAAATGTAACTGCAGTGATATTCTACATCAAAGACATCATCATAATCGTTGTGGATAGAAAGTCTTCACTTTTTCTTCGGTTGTGTTCTTTGCTTATTGCGTCGTAACCATGGATAATCTTCATCGTTTAACAGGATGCTTGGGTCAGCCTTGACTTTGAAGGGAGGAATTTCATGAAACTTTTCATAATCTTCAGACACGTCTGTCTTGCCCTCCAATCCCAAGATGCCTCTTTTTCCCGAAAGAACTATGTGACGCTTTGGGTCATCGTATGATGTATCCGCTTCCTTATATTTTATTTTTTCTCGGTTTGGTAGACATGTCCTTCACATGGAAAACCTGCGCCACATCATTGGCTAGGACGAATGGCTCTTCTGTGTACCCCAGATTGTTCAGATCCACTGATGTCATTCCGTACTATGGGTCTACCTGTACCCCACCTCCTGACAGATTGACCCATTTGCACTTAAACAAAGGGACCTTAATATCATTTCCATAGTCAAGTTCCCACATGTCCACTATGTAACCATAATATGTGTCCTTTCCCCTATTGGTTGATGTATCAAAGCGGACACCACTGTTTTAGTTGGTGCTCTTTTAATCTTGGGCGATTGTGTAAAATGGATTCCCATTTATCTCATACCCTTTGTAGGTCATTACAGTCGAAGATGGTTCCCTCGCCAACGAGTATAGGTCATTGGAAACAGTGTTGTCACACCTGAGACGTGTTTGGAACCAACTGCCGAAACTCCTAATGTGATCACATGTAATCCAGTCCTCACACTAGTCCGGGTGTTTGGAGCGCAGAATGTTCTTGTGTTCATTGACATACGGGGTCACCAAGGTAGAATTCTGTAGAACCGTGTAGTGTGCTTGAGACCAAGAATGCCCGTCCCTACATACTATTGAGTCCCCTCCTAGCGTGCCTTTTCCACCCAGTCTCCCCTCATACCACGATTGAGGGAGACCTATCTTCTTAAGGTCAGGAATGAAGTCAACACAAAACCCAATGACATCCTCTGTTTGATGGCCCATGGAGATGCTTCCTTCCGGCCTAGCGCGGTTACAGACATATTTCTTTAGGACTCCCATGAACCTCTCAAAGGGGAACATATTGTGTAGAAATACAGGTCCCAGGATGACAATCTCGTCGACTAGATGAACTAGGACGTGTGTCATGATATTGAAGAAAGATGGTGGGAACACCATCTCGAAACTGATAAGACATTGCGCCACATCACTCCTTAACCTTGGTAGGATTTCTGGATCGATCACCTTCTGAGAGATTGCATTGAGGAATGACCATAGCTTCACAATGGCTAATCGAACATTTTCCGATAGAAGCCCCCTCAATGCAACCGGAAGCAGTTGCGTCATAATTACGTGACAGTCATGAGACTTTAGGTTCTGGAACTTTTTCTTTGGCATATTTATTATTCCCTTTATATTCGACGAGAAGCCAGACGGGACCTTCATACTAAGCATGCATTCAAAGAAGATTTCCTTCTCTTCTTTGGTAAGAGCGTAGCTAGCAGGACCTTCATACTCCTTTGGAGGCAAGCCATCTTTTTCGTGCAAATGTTGCAGGTCCTCCCGTGCCTCCGCTGTATCTTTTTTCTTCCCATACACGCCCAAGAAGCCTAGCAGGTTCACGCAAAGGTTCTTCGTCATGTGCATCATGTCGATCGAAGAGCGGACCTCTAGGTGTTTCCAGTAGGGTAGGTCCCAAAATATAGATTTCTTCTTCCACATGGGTGTGTGTCCCGCAGCGTCACTCAGAACAGATAGTCCGCCGGGACCCTTTCCGAAGATTACTTTTAAATCATTGACCATAGCAAGTACGTGATCACCGGTACGCATGGCGGGCTTCTTCCGGTGATCTGCCTCGCCTTTGAAGTGCTTGCCTTTCTTTCGACATTGATGGTTGGTTGGAAGGAATCAACGATGCCCCAGGTAAACATTCTTCCCGCATTTGTCTAGGTATATATATACGTTGCGTGTCATCTAAACAGTGCGTGCATGCGTGGTATCCCTTGTTTGTCTGTCCTGAAAGGTTACTGAGAGCATGCCAATCATTGATGGTGACAAACAGCAATGCATGCAGGTCAAATTCCTCCTGTTTGTGCTCATCCCACACACGTACACCTTTTCCACTCCACAACTGTAAAAGTTCTTCAACTAATGGCCTTAGGTACACATCAATATCATTGCTGGGTTGCTTAGGGCCTTGGATGAGAACTGGCATCATAATGAACTTTCGCTTCATGCACAACCAAGGAGGAAGGTTATAGATACATAGAGTCACAGGCCAGGTGCTGTGATTGCTGCTATGCTCCCCGAAAGGATTAATGCCATCTGCGCTTAAACCAAACCATAGGTTCCTTGCGTCACCTGCAAACTCCTCCCAGTACTTTCTCTCAATTTTTCTCCACTACAACCCGTCAGCGGGTGCTTTCAACTTCCCATCTTTCTTACGGTCATCTCTGTGCCATCGCATCGACTTGGCATGCTCTTTGTTTCTAAACAGGCGTTTCAACTATGGTATTATAGGAGCATACCACATCACCTTGGCAGGAACCCTCTTCCTGGGGCGCTTGCCGTCAACATCACCAGGGTCATCTCGTCTGATCTTATACCACAATGCACCACATATCGGGCATGCGTTCAAATCCTCGTATGCACCATGGTACAGGATGCAGTCATTAGGGTATGCATGTATCTTCTGCACCTCCAATCCTAGAGGGAAAACAAACTTCTTTGCTGCATACGTACTGTCGGACAATTCGTAATCCTTTGGAAGCTTCTTCTTTAATATTTTCAGTAGCTTCTCAAATCCTTTGTCAGGCACATCATTCTCTACCTTCCACTGCAGGAATTCTAGTACGGTACCAAGCTTTGTGTTGCCATCTTCGCAATTGGGGTACAAACCTTTTTTGTGATCCTCTAGCATGCGATCGAACTTCACCTTCTCCTTTTGACTTTCACACTGACTCCTTGCATCAACAATGACCTGGCAGAGATCGTCATCGGGCACATCATCTGGTTCCTCTTGATCTTCAACAGCTTCCCCCGTTGCAGCATCACCGTATTCGGGGGGCACATAGTTCTCATCGTCCTCTTCTTCTTCAGTGTCTTCCATCATAACCCCTATTTCTCCGTGCTTGGTCCAAAAATTATAGTGTGGCATGAAACCCTTATAAAGCAGGTGGGTGTGAATGATTTTTGAGTCACGGTAAGACTTCGTATTCCCACGTACCGAGCATGGACAACACATACAACCATTCTGCTTGTTTGCCTCAGCCACTTCGAGAAAATCATGCACGCCCTTAATGTACTCGGACGTGTGTTTGTCACCATACATCCATTGCCGGTTCATCTACGTGCATTATATATAATTAAGTGTGTCAAAAACCATTACAGAACATCATGAATAGATAATTAAGTGACCAAATTAATAGAAGATCATCATCTCACATTAAAACCATAGTACATACATAGTTCTCATCTAACAACATATAGCTCTCTAGAGCATCTAATTAATTAAACCATACATTGAAACTATGTAAAACATTTCAATGCGTAAACAAATGCGATCATAATCGCAACCAAGGTAACAATTGATCCAACAACATAATGATACCAAGCCTCGGTATGAATGGCATATTTTCTAATCTTTCTAATCATCAAGCGCATTGCATCCATCTTGTTCTTGTGATCATCGATGACATCCGCAACATGCAACTCCAATATCATCTTCTCCTCAATTTTTTTTAGTTTTCCCTTCAAGAAATTGTTTTCTTCTTCAACTAAATTTAACCTCTCGACAATAGGGTCCGTTGGAATTTCTGGTTCACATACCTCCTAGATAAATAAAATCTATGCCACGTTGGTTGGCATAATTGTCATAAACAATAAATGAACCAAATAGTTATAAAGATAATATATACCACATCCGAATCATAGACAGGACGCCGGCCGATGGGGGCGGATACCAAAACCATCGCACTAAATAATAAGAAGAAATAATAGAAGTAAGAAAATTATACAACTATCTATATAAACATAGAAGTAAGAATTTTTTTCCTTTCAGAAAGAAGATAAGAACAAGAGGCTCACCACGGTGGTGCCGGTGACAAGATCGGCACGGGCGATCGACGGCGGTGAAGACGGGGACGGGACGTGAAGGACCGCTAAACCTAGACAAATATTGAGGAAAATGGAGCTTGGAGGTCGACCTTGGAGAGGAGAAAGCTTAAGTAGTGTGGATCGGGCATTCCATCGAACACCTGGTGTGCATAGGAGGTGAGCTAGAGCACCACAAAGCTCCCCCTTGCCGGCCAGGAAAAACAGAGCACTAGGGTGTGCTCTGCTCGCAGGCGACGGGTATATATAGGAAACTCAATGGTCCTGGTTCGTGGCACGAACCGGGACTAAAGGTCAACCTTTCGTACCGGTTTGTGCCATGAACCGGGTCCACTTGAGGTGGGCCAGGAGCGAGGACCATTAGTACCGGTTCGTGCCACCAACCGGGACCAAAGGTCCCAGACGAACCGGGACCAATGCCTTCACAAGGCCCGGCAGGCCCCTGGCCTCACGAACCGGGACCAATGGGCCCATGGGAACCGGTTCGTGACCGAACTAGGACTAATGGGCTAACCAGGCCCAAACGTGTGCCCTGTTTTCTACTAGTGCTTGGCCGCCGCCCCACCTCTAGATCCATCTGGAGGGGGCCGCCCCCCTCTCCCTTTCCCCTATAAATTGAGGGGAGGTGGGAGGGCTGCCGCACCCTTCCCCTGGCGCATCCCTCTCCCTCCCCAACACCTCCTCCTCCATAGTAGTGCTTGGTGAAGCCCTGCTGGAGAACTGTAAGCTCCTCCACCACGCCGTCGTGCTGCCAGAGCTCTCCCTCAACTTCTCCTCTCCCCTTGCTAGATCAAGAAGGAGGAGACGACCCTGGGCTGTACGTGTGTTGAACGCGGAGGCGCCATCCGTTCGGCGTTAGATCAGATCTTCCGCGATTTAAATCACCGCGAGTACGACTCCCTCATCCGCGTTCTAGTGACGCTTCCGCTTAGCGATCTTCAAAGGTATGAAGATGCTCATCCCCTCTCTCTCTTGTTGCTAGAATCTCCTAGATTGATCTTGGTGATGCGTATAAATTTTTGAATTATTGCTACGTTCCCCATCAGTGGTATTAGAGCTAGGTCTATTGCGTAGATTCTACGCACAAGTAGAACACAAGTAGTTGTGGAAGTTGATTTGTTCAATATGCTTAGCGTTACTAGTCCTCGGCGGTATTGTCGGATGAAGCGGCCCGGACCGATCTTACACGTACGCTTACGTGAGACAGGTTCGACCGACTGACATGCACTTGTTGCATAAGGTGGCTAGCGGGTGCCAATCTCTCCCACTTTAGTCAGATCGGATTCGATGAAAAGGGTCCTTATGAAGGGTAAATAGCAATTGGCATATCATCGTTGTGGCTTTGCATAGGTAAAAATGTTCCTGCTAGAAACCCATAGCAGCCACGTAAGACATGCAACAACAATTAGAGGACGTCTAACTTGTTTTTGCAGGGTATGCTATGTGATGTGATATGGCCAAAAAGAATGTGATGAATGATATATGTGATGTATGAGATTGATCATGTTCTTGTAATAGGAATCACAACTTGCATGTCGATGAGTATGACAACTGGCAGGAGCCATAGGAGGTGTCTTAATTTATTGTATGACCCGCGTGTCATTGAAAAACGCCAAGTAATTACTTTACTTTATTGCTAACCGTTAGCCATAGTAGTAGAAGTAAAGTTAGCGAGACAACTTCATGAAGACACGATGATGGAGATCATGATGATGGAGATCATGGTGTCATGCCAGTGACGAAGGTGATCATGCCACACCTCAAGGATGGAGATCAAAGGCGCAAAATGATATTGGCCATATCATGTCACTTTATGATTTGCATGTGATGTTTGTCATGTTTACATCTTATTTGCTTAGAACGACAGTAGCATAAATAAGATGATCCCTCATAAAATTTCAAGAAAGTGTTCGCCCTAACTGTGCACCGTTGCGAAAGTTCGTTGTTTCGAAGCACCACGTGATGATCGGGTGTGATAGATTCTAACATTCGCATACAACGGGTGTAAGCTAGATTTACACATGCAAAACACTTAGGTTGAATTGACGAGCCTAGCATGTACAGACATGGCCTCGGAACACAAGAGATCGAAAGGTCGAACATGAGTCGTATAGTAGATACGATCAACATGAAGATGTTCACGGATGATGACTAGTTCGTCTCACGTGATGATCGGACACGACCTAGTTGACTCGGATCATGTATCACTTAGATGACTAGAGTGATGTCTATCTGAGTGGGAGTTCATTAAATAATTTGATTAGATGAACTTAATTATCATGAACTTAGTCTAAAAACCTTTGCAATATGTCTTGTAGATCAAATGGACCACGCTAATGTTGCCCTCAACTTCAACGCGTTCCTAGAGAAAACCAAGCTGAAATACGATGGTAGCAACTATACGGACTGGGTCCGGAACTTGAGGATCATCCTCATAGCTGCCAAGAAAGCATATGTCCTAGAAGCACCGCTAGGTGAAGCACCCATTTCCCAGCAACTCAAGGCGTCATGAATGCCTGGCAGTTGCGTAGTGATGATTACTCCCTGGTTTAGTGCGGCATGCTTTACAGCTTTGAGTAGCACAGATCATATTAGATGTTCCAAGAGCTGAAAATGGTTTTACAAGCTCATGCCCGGGTTGAGAGATAGGAAGTCTCCGACAAGTTCTACAGTTGTAAGATGGAGGAAAACATTTCTGTCAGTGAGCATATACTCACTATGTCCGGGTTACACAACTGTTTGTCTCAGTTGGGAGTTAATCTCCCAGATGACTCGGTCATTGACAGGATCCTCCAGTCTCTCCCACCTAGCTACAAGAGCTTTTATGATGAACTAAAATATGCAGGGGATGGAGAAGTCCATTCTTGAATTATATTCAATACTGAAATCAGCGGAGGTGGAAATAAAAAAGGAACATCAAGTGTTGATGGTGAATAAGACCACTAGTTTCAAGAAAGGCAAGGGTAAAAAGAACATCAAGAAGGACGGCAAGTGAGTTGCCGCGCCCGGTAAATTAGTTGATGGGAAGAAGCCAAACAATTGACCCAAGCCCGAGACTCAGTGCTTTTATTGCAAGGGAAATGGTCACTGGAAGCGGAACTGCCCCAAGTACTTAGCAGACAAGAAGGCCGGCAACACCAAAGGTATATGTGATATACATGTTATTGATGTGTACCTTACCATTACTCGTAGTAGCTCCTGGGTATTTGATATTGGTGCGGTTGCTCATATTTGTAACTCAAAATAGGAGCTGCGGAATAAGTGGAGACTGGTGAAGGATCAGGTGACGATGCACGCCGGGAATGGTTCCAAGGTCAATGTGATTGCCGTCGGAACGCTACCTCTACATTTACCTACTGGATTAGTTTTAAACCTCAATAATTGTTATTCAGTGCCAGCTTTGAGCATGGACATTGTATCTGGATCTTGTTTAATGCGAGATGGCTACTCATTTAAATCCGGGAATAATGATTGTTCTATTTATATGAGAGATATGTTTTATGGTCATGCCCCGCTGGTCAATGGTTTATTCTTATTGAATGTCGAACGTGATGTTACACATATTCATAGTGTGAATACCAAAAGATGTAAGGTTAATAATGATAGTCCAACATACTTGTGGCACTGCCGCCTTGGTCACATTGATGTTACATGCATGAAGAAACTCCATGCAGATGGACTTTTGGAGTATCTTGATTATGAATCATTTGACACGTGCGAACCATGCCTCATGGGCAAGATGACCAAGACTCCGTTCTCGGGAACAATGGAGCGAGCAACCAACTTGTTGGAAATAATACATACTGATGTGCGCGGTCCAATGAGTGTTGAGACTCGCGGTGGCTATCTTTATGTTCTCACCCTCACTGATGACTTGAGTAGATATGGGTATGTCTACTTAATGAAACACAAGTATGAGACCTTTGAAAAGTTCAAGCAATTTCAGAGTGAGGTGGAGAATCAACGTGACAGGAAAATAAAGTTCTTGCGATCAGATCATGGAGGAGAATATTTAAGTCACGAGTTTGGTACGCACTTAAGGAAATGTGAAATTGTTTCACAACTCACGCCGCCTAGAACACCTCAGCGTAATGGTGTGTCCGAACGTCATAATCACACTCTATTGGATATGGTGCGGTCTATGATGTCTCTTACCGATTTACCGCTATCATTTTGGGGTTATGCTTTAAAGACAACCACATTCACTTTAAATAGGGCACCGTCTAAATCCGTGGATACGACTGTCGGTGTCAAAACCGATGGATATCGGGTAGGGGGTCCCGATCTGTGCGTCTTAGGCTGATGGTAATAGGGAGCAAGGGACACAATGTTTTCCCAGGTTCGGGCCCTCTCGATGGAGGTAAAACCCTACTTCCTGCTTGATTAATATTGAAGATATGAGTAGTATAAGAGTAGATCTACCACGAGATCGTAGAGGCTAAACCCTAGAAGCTAGCCTATGATGATTATGATTGTAATTGTGATCGGTCTTCTAAGGACCAACCTCTCCGGTTTATATAGACACTGGAGAGGGCTAGGGTTTACATGGAGTCGATTACAAGGAAGGAAACATAATATCCGGATTGCCAAGCTTGTCTTCCACGCAAAGGAGAGTCCATCCAGACATGGGACGGAGTCCTGAGTCTTGTATCTTCATGCTCCAATAGTCCGGACAATGTATATAGTCCGGCTGTCCGGATACCCCCTAATCCGGTGCTCCCTCACTAGCCCCTGAACCATGCTTCAATGACGATGAGTCCGTCGCGCAGTCTTGTCTTCGGCATTGCAAGGCGGGTTCCTTCTCCGAATACTCCAAAGTTATTATCAAACACGTAGACCGTGTCCGGATCCGCGAGATGATCCTCACATACCATCATAGGGAACACAGAATAAATCTGATTTGCTAGTAATCTCAGTACATCGTCCCCTTGCACCGTGACCCGGGTCAACATGAACCGGTATCTCTTGGCCCACCTCGACTCGCGTTGTGAGGCAGTTTTATTGGCACGCCCTGCCAGAGCAAAGATCGTGTTCCTGTTATTACAGGAACTTTCATCAATATGGGCGTGCGCAACCCCACGACGACTGTTGCTATGACTCCGTGTGTCTTTAGATAAGTCTCAAACGGTCACACTGAGGACTCTTGGTATTTCCCCCCTTTATAATGGGCCCGAGGCCTATACCTCTTTTCCACCACCCTTGCGCCCTTTCGCATCTCGAGTTCTAACACCCGAAACCAAAGCTCAAACCACTCAGATCCTCCAATATGTCCGGACCCAAGTCTCAGGGCCGGTGGGTGGCCTCCTCGATCCGAGAGGAGGACACTGCAAGGCTCAGGGAGGTCGGATATCTGACCGCCGATATCCAGCACAGGCTTCCCGCTCCAGGGGAAAATGTTTTTTTGTGAAATACAGTGGCCCGTCCGGTGGGTCCCAGCTGTTAGGTGGAGGAATCATTATTTTCCGCGTAATAAGGAGGCACTTCCTTGCTGCGGCCGTGGACCCAGCTGTAAGCCTCTCCACGTACAGTCCATGTCCGATGGAAGTCGTTCCTTGACCATGTTGACCACGCCGCACCGAGAGCACCACGGCGGTGGACAACAACAAGGCCTAGGAAGGGGACGATGCGGAGCGGGGGAAGATGCGACAGTGGATGCCCACGCAGAGAGGAGTACGAGGGTTCACTGGTTCGGCTGCGGTGTGAGGCTGCCGTTGCCGCAGAATAACAAGGGGTGTGGGTGAGTGGAGGGATGGCCTGGCTAGCGGTGGGAGTAGTAGGGGGCGGTGAGGCCTCTGCAGCAGCACAGCCGGCCACGGGAGGGAGGAGCAGGCGGCACGACCGGCGCTGCTTTGGGCGGCTGGAGCAAGATGACCATAGGTTGAAGAAGCACGGCGGTCATTGGATGGACATCGTACGGTCACTGCAGCTAGAATCGTTTATATTGACTAAGTTGACAAAGCCCTTGGTACGTTAACTTAGTAGGCCCACAGGTCAGCTTCCGAAACGGTGCACCCCAGATGTCAAGGGGAGGAATCATTTTTTGGGCGGGTGAAGCTAGAATATCCGAGATTGAAGAAGAAGCACGGCATCCGTTGGATGGACATCCAACGGCCACTGCTGCTAGAACCGTGTGTTGACTATAAGTTGATAAAGCCGTGCATACGCGTCAACTTAGTAAGGCCAGAAGTGTGTGGCAGAGAACTAATAGCCCATTTGAGATTTGTAAGAATGTGCAGCCCATTTTTGAATTCTAATGGAATTTACTGCAGCCCATTTACAGTTTGTTAAAAGTATAGCCCATTTCAACCAACCGTTCAAAACATAATTCAATAAAATTTCCCACATTTTGATGGGATCCGAAATATTTTTATCTCGAAATTTCTAGTCAGATTAAATACAAATTCAATATAAATTTATATTACGTAAAAATCCAACGAAACATTGCGCTCGCAACAATTAATGAAATTAAAATTTTCAATATCCAAAAATAATATTTTATAAAGTAATTACGTGTTTGGTGCATTTTTTTATAGTTACTGCCCACTTTTTATAATTACATCCCATTTATTACTTCTTAAAGCCCATTTTCTTGTTAAGCCTAATGCATCCCTCCTAGGAAAGATTTGCAGCCCAACGGGGTGGAGAATAACAACTTGACCTTGCCTGGGTATTCCTAAAAAAAAGTATAGCTGGGCTAGCCATTTTCAGCTTGAAAAAAAATTAATATCTGGGCTGAATCCAAAAATAAAATTTTATAAAGTAATTACGTGTTTGGTGCATTTTTTATAGTTACTGACCAGTTTTTATAATTACAACCCATTTATTATTTCTTAAAGCCCATTTTCTTGTTAAGCTTAATGCATCTCTCCTAGGACAGATTTGCAGCCCAGCGGGGCGGAGAATAACAACTTGACCTTGCCTGGGTATTACTAAAAAAAAGTATAGCTGGGCTAGCCATTTTCAACTTGAAAAGAAATTAGTATCTGGGATGGATATCTGGCCTGGGCTAGACGGGCCACAGCCCGCCCAGTTAATACCTGCAGCGATGTTTTTGTTGTTGTTCAGAGGAGAAAAATTAATATCTAGGCTAAACATCGAAAAACTCTAGAGTGCTCACACCTCAAAAACACAAATACTGCTCGATTGTTGTGCAATTCTCTCGTTTGTTGACTACTCCCTCCTTTCCGGTTTATAGTGCTCAATTCAAAAACCTCACCAATCAAGGTAGATGGTGAGTGGTGGAATATTTTTTGTAGTTTTGCAAAATCACCTAATTAATGCTCTTGTTATCCTCAAAAAAATATGTTTATCAATGCATTAATTGCAATGCATGCATGCATAAAGTACATGCATTGGTCAATTTTCTCTTAATACTTGCATGCAATGATTTAACGCACCTTGGAATCTGAACATGTGATGGAAAACAACCAAATTGAGCCTTATAAAATGGAAAAACTAAAATTTTGAGATAAGCCCTATAAACCGGAAAGGAGGGAGTACATAGGTTGACAATGGTGTGGGATCATGATGTCAGGAAACCAGGAGGAAGCAAAATAAATTATATATATATATATATAAAATAAGGAGGCACTTGCGTAGGTGAGGCTATGGCCCTGGTGGGTCCCCATTGTCATCCTCTCCAAGTAAAGTCATCTCCTCGACCGCGCGCGCTTTCCGCCCGAAACAGTCAGCGCCGCCCGCCCCGCTTCCCGATGCAGGCGATTGCTCCGCCTTCAAATGACACAAGTGTCATCCGTCCGTCAATCTGCCACCCACATTAATGATACACTGTTGCCGAGGCGGCTACTCCGGCACCACACGTCCGTCCCTCCGCCGCCCACCACTGCTATATAAACTGCTAGCTGCGCAGACCATAGCCGCAGTCATCCGCATCCATTCCCTTTCTCCTGTCCACACCACTACTGCCCACCATGGCTTCCTCGCGCTCCAGTGCTCTTCGGGATGGGCGGATGATGGACCACAAGGAGATGGCAGCCATTGCTGCCGACCGGCTGGCCGGTAGGAAGCCGGAGGACGACGACGTCCCAATGGAGAACATGGTAGTTGACGATCCGGCGCCAACACCCTCCTCCACACCATCCTCGCTGGTGCATTGCACCATGACCATCGGCGAGGCCCGTGCCCAATATATGGATACAGCGAGGCAGATGCGCGAGGAGCAGTTCCAGGAGGCGCAAGCCGACGCCACATACAACCACCATCTCCTCCAGGAGCACCTGCAGGCGGAGGAGCAGATTGCCGCGGAGCGGGCGGAGCAGGAGGCGCTGCTCGACTCGTACCGCTCCGCTCGCGAGGGCCGCCTCGAGCGCTGGCGGTACCGCATGCGCGTGGCAGAGGTTGCGGCCGCCTACAAAGAGGGCGATAAAGCGGGCGAGGCGCTGTTTGGCGAGACCGAGGACGAGGCAAAGGACAATGCCAGCTCTGACGAGTGCCCGGTCCACTGGCGTCGACGAGGCCCTACTCCGCCAAGGCCCCGCGGCACCAACAACGAGGCAGAGGACACCACTGGCTCCGCCGAGGCCCTGCCCCGCCAACAACGAGGCACAGGACATCGCCGGCTCAGCCGAGGCCCCACCCTGCCGGCAACGAGGGGGAGGATTTCCACAGCTCCACCGAGGCGCCGCCCGCTGGCAACGAGATAGAGGATATCACCGGCTCCGCTGAGGCCCCGCCCCGCTGCCAACGAGGCCGCGCCACACAGAAAACAAGGAAGAGTGGAACACGGTATGTCGCCGCCGCTCGGTTCCAAGCAAGGCCACCGCTGCTACCTTTCGGTTGAAGCCAAGCTAGGCGGGTTGACCATTGACGGCCGGTTAGCTTCTTGGCGGCGACATGGAGTCAGAGAGCTGTGCTGGAGAAGAACGCTGCTTCTACTTAACTGCTGGTGCAGTTGGCTGACTGACCCGTGGCCCCAAAACAGGCCACATGTCAGTTATGCAAGTGCACCTGCAGTTAAGTCACTGAAGCTTCTGTTCGGCTCAGCGGGACACAGGTGGGTAGCTTCGGTTAATTAATTATACCTCCAGCGTACCCCTTTTTAGTTGAAGAATGTATGAAATGTAATGAAATCCGACCGTGTATGAATGAATTTATTTCGATTAGTTCGAATTCCTATATCACTAGCATTGGATGAACATGAAAAACAATACGTACTAGCATTATTCCCAGGGTGATCACCTCGTTTGCAATAGTTTCACATGTACTCCCTCCGGTCCTTTCTAGTCTGCATACAAGTTTTGTCTGCAGTCAAAGTATCTCTACTTTGACCAATCTTATACAAAAAAGTATGCACTTTCACAATGTGTGAAGTAAAAAGGAACAGAAGGAGTACAAAGAGTTTGAGCAGCTTTTTAGCGTTTCTGTACATTGCAATCAAACACACAGGGCTGGCAATTCATAGAGAACATTCAAAACAATCGATGATTATGCATCTCAGCGACTCACATGTTAGAGGCAATATTTACTTCACAACTAAAGAATAAAGAAAAAATTGATCGACGCTGCTGACAGCAAAGGGCGTCCCATTCGAAAATATCAAACGCATGCATTGCTAAAATCAATGAGCAAAATTTGACAAGGTTGTCCCTTTCCAAAATATCAAATGCCTACGATTGTGGAATGGGCAGGGTTTGCCATCAGTTCGGACATTGACATGGCACCTTGTGCTAAATAAACCAGATGTTCTTTTTGTGCAGTTCCACCAAAATCAACCAAATTTGCACGTAGCTTGTATGATTTTGCCCTTATATGTTGCAACGCCTTGAACTTATCGGCACCTCCTGTCTTGTGGTGGATATGAATGATTTGATCTATTCATGAACATTTTGTGTAGTTCCCATTGAAATCAAGCTGAGCACCCCTGTTTGCACAAATACAAAAATGTGATTAGTATAAAGCCAACTGTACTATGAATTGACAGTTTAAACAGGCACCTACATGGTCCATGTAGTGCACACTTTTAGAAAAATGGAACTCAGCAGAAAGAATCCTAGAACAACATTGTACTCGTGCATCACAGCAAAAAAAGGAGATTTGTCAGTCCTTCTGAGCTGAAGTTAGTTTGGTCTTGTGGGGAGTAATGTAACCATCCTTCAACTGCTCCTTCTGATGAGAAGATAGACAGGGCTTCTTCATCCTGGCATAATCGGAACTAGTCACTTCACGTACTCCATATTCTTCTTCAGAGGAAGAAGATCCTGTTGTGCAAAGACAAGAGGACAACTAAATGCTAGCATCCCTGTTTGCTCGAAAAAAAGGAAAGGAAATATTTAAAACAGCACAGATGAAGCACTTCTCAAGGATAATACCACCTTTTCATGACAGTATAAAAGTAGCACAACACCAATAGAGATGACAAAGCTCAATCATATGGATGAAATCAGTGGGCGAATACCAACCTTTGTCAGGAGGCTTATTGTGTAGAGCATACAGATCAAGCACTTCTCCGGAACCATCTGTTGCTATGTACTATGGTGGACATGCTTACTATATACTCCTCGATTAGTTTAATGTTTCCAACATCTTCTTGTGCAGTTCCACTAAAATATATGGTATCTTCAAAGAAGATCCCTGTTTGCACAAGTAGAGATAATTACGTATTACATTAAGAGTGTCATCAAATCAGTGGCAAAACAATTGCTCGTTCCAGCCATAGCAATAAATTAAGATGCAAAACTATATCATTACTTGTGTCATCACAGTTCCAGTGCTTCATTATAGCACCGGGAGTTGATTTTTGTTTTTCCACTTGCTCTTCCCCTTCATCACTTGGTTCAATAATAGACAAGTTTCGCCTTCAATGTAAGATTTGGCATGTCAATTAGGGAGCACAAGTATAGCACTAAACAATGACATTAATTTTCTGATGAAAGTGGCAAAATACAGGCCAATAGTTATGTAATATCCTTATCTTACCTCAATGGGATATTACGGTGCACATACAGATTGGAAGTCTTGTCTCCATTTGTGCAGTTCACTAAAATCAAGCAACATTGCCATACAAGTAGCACAACATATGAAAGAACACTGCAGAATTATGTTAAAGAAGGCTAGTACTGACCTCTCATGATGCGGAATTCAAACAACTCACAAGAAGAAGATCTGAACCAAATTTGCCAACACGGATAGGAAGTAAGATCTCCTCTTGTGCAGTTCCACTAAGATCAAGCAATCAAGCAACGTTGTCGGTGTGACATTTTGGTTGAACTACACAAAACACTCTTAAAACAAAAGTGTTTTGTGTAGTGCAAGAAAAGGTCACAATGGCAATGAGGTCAAGTAGATAACCCTGTTTACACAGAGGTGCAAAGGAAACAACTAGTGGTCAATACCTGTGGATGACACAGAAGCCAACAAAAAGAAGCATCTACCTTATCTACATGAGAAAGAAAGCAAGACAATAGCATTACTCAAATGGTGGCATTGATTAATATTAACATAGAGATTATATTAACAATAAAATTCGTTAAACATGTAATTTGCTTTTAACTATGGCATTACATCAATTTCCAGCGACATTATTAGAGGGTGTTTGTTTATAGGGACATTTTGGTGTAGGGACTAAAAAAACTCCGTGTCAGTCCCATCTGAACCAAACAGGAGGGACTTTTAGGGACTAAAAGTGGGCATTTTTGGGACTAAAGAAAGAAGACCCCGAGGGAGTCTTTTTGGGACTTTTTCCAACAGTTGCCCCTGCCACGCATCGCACCTTGTCTCTATTAGTTCATTACTAGGGGTAACATGGTCTTTTATCATGTCATTTAATAACCTCTAGTCCATGTTTAGTCCCTGGAACCAAGCAGGTAGGGACTAGGGAGTTTTTAACCAAACAGGGCCTTAGATTAACAACAACTAAAGTGTTGCACGGGATAGTGGAGGCACCAGCACCATGTGCATCTACCGATGTACTGTGGTCATGCACAGTCTGTTGCAACAAAGAACAAACAACCAAGGAGCATTGTCGGTGTCAAAACCGGCGGATCTCGGGTAGGGGGTCCCGAACTGTGCGTCTAGGCGGATGGTAACAGGAGACAAGGGACACGATGTTTTTACCCAGGTTCGGGCCCTCTCGATGGAGGTAAAACCCTACTCCTGCTTGATTAATATTGATGATATGGGTAGTACAAGAGTAGATCTACCACGAGATCAGAGAGGCTAAACCCTAGAAGCTAGCCTATGGTATGATTGTTGTTCGTCCTACGGACTAAAACTCTCTGGTTTATATAGACACCGGAGAGGGCTAGGGTTACACAGAGTCGGTTACAATGGGAGGAGATCTACATATCGTATCGCCAAGCTTGCCTTCCACGCCAAGGAAAGTCCCATCCGGACATGGGACGAAGTCTTCAATCTTGTATCTTCATAGTCCGGGAGTCCGGCCAAAGGTCATAGTCCGGCCATACGGACACCCCCTAATCCAGGACTCCCTCAGTAGCCCCTGAACCAGGCTTCAATGACGAT
Source organism: Triticum dicoccoides (assembly GCF_002162155.2). Classification (NCBI taxonomy): domain Eukaryota; kingdom Viridiplantae; phylum Streptophyta; class Magnoliopsida; order Poales; family Poaceae; genus Triticum; species Triticum dicoccoides. The sequence goes on along the minus strand of NC_041381.1, from coordinate 48,507,352 downwards.
GAGTCCGGCGTGCAAATTGTCTTCGGCATTGCAAGGCGGGTTCCCCCTCCGAATACTTCATAGAAGATGTTGAACACAAGGATAGTGTCCGGATCTGCAAAATAATTTCCACATACCACCGTAGAGAGAATAATATTCGCACAAATCTAATCTGCTGACGTATTCCGTAGCGTGACATCATGTCACAGCCAAGCCTTTATTCGAGTCATTTTTACTATTCCACCTCAGCGTGTTTAGCGAGGCGGTTTCCTTGGCACATCTTGTCAAAGCAGAGATCGTATCCCCTTATTCCGGGATTCTCATCAATACGGGCGTGGGTAACCCAACCGCGCCATTAATCACGGCGCTTGGGAGATAAGCAAGTTTTGCTAGGCTGGTGGGGGCACATAGTTTCGGCCGCCCATATAAGCGGATAAGGATCCACCCTTTCCATCTACGCCTTCCTCTTCCTTCGCTTATCCATTGCTGCGCACTCGAGCTCCAGCGCCCAAGTCCGCACTTCCCACCTCAACCTTCTCCAATCATGTCCGGAGCGGGAGGTAGGTGGATGGCCTCCTCCGTCACGGAGGGGCAAATCAAAAAGCTGAGGAAAGCCAGATACTCGTCCAACGACATCGCACACCGGCTCCCAGATGAGGGGCAGCTCATCCCCACCCCCAGGCTTCATGAGAGGGTCGTTTTTCTCCCCCATTTCCTCCGCGGACTGGTCTTTCCTCTGCACCCATTTGTCCGGGGGCTCATGTTCTACTACGGCCTGGATTTCCACGACCTGGCCCCAAACTTCATCCTCAACATCTCGGCGTTTATCATCATGTGCGAGGTCTTAGTCCACATCCAGCCCCACTTCGGCTTATGGCTGAAGACCTTCAAAGTCAAGCCAAAGGTTGTGGGCGGCCGACAAGCGGAGTGCAGAGGCGCCATGGTGGGCAAGACGGCCAACGTCACATGGCTCGAGGGATCCTTTGTGGAAACCATCAAAGGGTGGCAATCGGGGTGGTTCTACATCACCGAGCCGCGTGACCCTGAATGGGCAGCGGCCCCCGAGTTCCGATCTGGCATCCCCACACGGCTCACCTCATGGAAAGAGACGGGCCTGTCGTGGGGTAATCCGGAAGAGGCGACCGGACTCCAAACCCACGTCCAGAACCTGATGGACAAGAAGGTTAAACTCGTCAACATAGTTCAGGTCATGCTCTTCCGCTGGATCCTCCCGTGTCAACGACGGGCTTTTAATCTGTGGGAATTCGACCCGGCCCAGCACCAAACTCTGTCCAGGCTCTTCGACACAACGCATGAAGATGCTTGGAACGTGCTTTTCAAGAGCTCCAAGGTTCACCCTCCCACTACCGAGGATCGCAGATTCTGCACGAAGCGGCAAGCCAGCGCGGTAAGCTTAGTTTACCCATTACAGGGAACTTGTTTTTCATAGTTTGACTCTATGCAGGATCTAAACTCCCATTCCTTTAACAGGACTGACAAAAGAAGGCCGGACAGATCGACTGTCCGGCTCCCTTGCCCGATGGCCCAGCAGATGCACGCTTGACGAAGTTGCTGGTCCCGGCACCCCATGTGGTGCTGGAGAAGAAGGCCAAGAAGAAGGCCACGGGAACTCGAAGGAGCTCCCGGCGACTGGTGGTGTCGGACTCATCGCCCGACGACCCCAAAGTGCACTCCTCCTCCAAAGACGAGGAGGAGGAAGAAGAAGCCTCTC
>NC_041381.1:48448812-48505320 GCF_002162155.2 Triticum dicoccoides | reverse complement strand
TGGGGAGGCCGGAGGGTCCAAGAAGGGGAAGACCCTTCTCCCAGACTACGCCTCCGACGCCGAAGACGGCGGAGAGGAGTGGCCATCTAGGGCCAAGCCCCTGGCAAAATTGTAAGTATCCGGATACCAGAATAACTCATGGCATTCCTTTATTGCATAGTACCTTCTGACACCGAATATAATCATGCATTCCGCCCAAGGCTGAGCTCGATGATTCGTCGAGTGGCTCCCTGGACTCGTCGGATATGAATAGTCTTTCACTCCCGACGGCTTCCTCCCCCCGCCCTATGGACGAAGCCGAGGCGGAGTCCCAAAAGGGGCTGAGCCAGGAGGAGGTGGTCCTGGAGGCGCAGCAAGGCGACCTCCCAGACTCCAGGCCGAAAGGGGATAAAACCTTGGAGGGATCTAAGTCCGGCCCTGGGCCGGACACCGCACCAGAACCTTTAGTGGTTCCGGAGTCCAGCAGGCGGCCCCTCGCAAGAAGGGCAAGCCTACGACACTGGCGGCCTCCGTCCAACCGGAGGTGCCGGACAATTTGCTGGAGGTGCTTAACGGCGCCTCCATCGACGAGGAGCACCGCACTGTTATGAGTGCGGTGATCGAGAAGGTTCAGTCCGCCAAGAGCGGGCTGACAGAAGCCTGTGCCAGCCTTCTAACAGGCTTCGAGGTATGTATTTAAAACATGTAAAAATGTTACCATGTAGACAGTAGCCCCTGATGCTCAGTTTGGTGTTCGGAAAGAAAAACTGGACTGAGGATCCAAAAAGATATACGCAGGAGTCTAACATAAAAATGTCAATATGGGGATGCAGGCCGTGCTGCTGACCTCTGCCGCACTGACTGCAGAGGTCGATGCATTGAAGCAGAGCCTCGAGCGGTCCGAGAACAAGCTCGGCCTTGCCAAGAAGCAGCTCGAGGACAAGGAAGGTAGGTAGTACCTTATGTAAGGGTATATAAAAATACATGGTTGCAAATAGTGACAGGACCAACGTGAATGTGACAGGGGCCACAACCAAGGTGGCGACCCTGAAGGAAGTGCTGTCCAAGGCCGAAGATAATGCGGCCATAGAGCGCACCGAGCGAGAGAAACAAGAGGCGCGGGTGGCAGAGGTGCGGCAAGAGCTCAATGCTCTCGTGAAGAAACACGAGAGTTTAGAGCTTGACTCAAAGACGCGAGAGTCCGAGCTTGCCTCGGCACTTGAAAGTGCCAAATCTGCCAAAGCCGAAGCCCAAAAAGCCCTCCAGGAGATTGAGGCGATGGAAAAGATAGCGGCGGGTAAGGCATTCTTTATGCAAAGCAAGCATGTGAAAGTGAATTACGTGTTACTTACCCGAATCCGGAGCTCTCCAGGAGCATTCGCAGATCTGCCCTGCAGTGTGTCGGACGCCGACGCATTCTACCGAGCCGAAGAAGGGAGCTCGACGGAGAAGGTGTTCTGGTCCCAGTATGCTGAGGCCGGACGCCCGGTGTCCTTGAGCGACCAGCTGAAGCAGCAGGTCGAGCCCCATAAGGTGGCCGAACAAGCCATGAAGGGCCTTATAGGCCGGCTGTGGCCTGGGGAGGTCCTGCCTGAGAGATACTTCGGGCTGGTGAGGCGGCTGGTGGATGCCTGTCCGCGGCTTGAAGTCATCAAGCGCTTCGTATGCATCGAAGGCGCCCGTAGGGCTCTTGCTCATGCTAAAGTGCACTGGGGCAAGCTGGATGCTGAGAAGCTGGTGACAGAAGGGCCACCGGAGGTGAAGGAGCATCGCAGGCCCGAGATGTATTATGAGGGCGTCCTAAAGGGTGCCCGCCTTATGGCAAATGAATGTACCAGGGATGTAATTTTTGAGTAAACTCGCTCGTGTTTATCCTGTGCGCTGAAAACTTGTTCATATGCGCTAAGCAACGCTTTTTGAATTTAAAATATTACCTTCTGCGCGGCCATTTATTAAATCTGAGAGATGCAAGTCATCGGCTTCTACCCCCATGCCGCGAGTGCTGGGGTGTTCGGGATAAACCTGAGTGCTCTTGTTCCCATTCTTGGGTCCTTCAAGGGAGGCACTCAGCACAACGAACAAGGCAATCAGACTTATAATGCTTTATCACTCTCACTTAGCCATAGAATTCTATAATTTTAAATTTCGGCGAAGCCCCTAGTATTCAGAAGACTGAGTTTGGGGTGCTATCCACGCCTAGGCCGGACAAAGCCAGCTCCTTGCTCTAAGCGGCATAAGTCTTTAAGGACTCGAAAAACCTCGCGAACAGCGACCGGCTCTCGCCCTATCATGATGGTCAGTTTTAGCTTTCTCTACTGAGGAGTTAACCCAGCTCAACTAGGGCACAATCGCAGTAGTTCTCCCAGCGCTACCTTAGCCGATATATCGGAACGTAAGGTACCAAAACATGGGAGCCGGGCAAACCCAACTATTGACCCAAGACATGATTCGGAGCCGATGCATATAATGCTATAAGTTCGGGGTGCCGCACTCATGAGAGTGTTCGGTCTTCTCACACCGTATTCTGGAGTAATTAAGCCCCTGGTGTATTGGCCGTACCAAAGTGTACGGTTGCATAATGTCATAACTGAACAAATGTAAAAAATAAATGTAATAATAGACAAAAGCTATATATTGTTTATTAAAGGGCTGCTATGAGAGCAGAATGATACAAATAGTGCGATAAGCAAGAGATGGGATTATTTGACATGTCCCCCTCCAGGGGCAAGCTGCGAGACTTTAAGTAAGACCGGTATTTAGCTTGTTATAGAGAGCACCTGGACATTCGACGTGGCTTGTTGTCTCCCTGGCTGTTGCGTCGTGTGTTTGACGGTTGTACTGCCAGACAGGCCTTCCGAATAGTGGATTCCTGAAAGTAAAAAAAGAAAGAAAAATCACAAAATCGGGAGCTCCTAGTGCGGTTGAGCCGCATTCTGGGCATGCCGTGGTTGTGCCCCTTCCCTTATGCCCATGGTATTTCCAGAGCGTAATTATGTACGCGTGGTACTGGTTTCGCGAGTTTGCGAGGGCTGGGGTTGAGGCTGCACTACTATGCTAGCTCAGAACGTGCCAGACGATCTCGTTGTAGGTTACTCTGGGCGCGCTTGAGGGTGTCCGGCCGCAGAACAGCCGGACTGGAGAATTGCCTTGAGAGGCTACTTTGTACTTCCGTCGCGAGGGTCACCGTGTGCTCCTCTGTTCGGAGAGAGCGTTCGGTGTTTCCATTGATCGTGATGACTCCTCGAGGGCCTGGCATCTTGAGCTTGAGATATGCGTAGTGTGGCACCGCATTGAACTTTGCAAATGCGGTTCGCCCAAGCAGGGCGTGATAGCCACTACGGAATGGGACTATGCCAAAGATTAACTCCTCGCTTCCGAAATTATTCGAGGATGCTAAGACCAATTCAAGTGTAACTGAGCCTGTACAGCTGGCCTCTACACCTGGTATGACACCTTTAAAGGTTGTCTTTGTGGGTTTAATCCTTAAGGGATCTATGCCCATTTTCCGCACTATATCCTGATAAAGCAGGTTCAGGCTGCTGCCACCGTCCATGAGGACTCTAGTGAGGTGAAATCCGTCAATGATTGGGTCTAGGACCAATGCGGCGAATCTGCCGTGACGAATGCTAGTGGGGTGGTCCCTTCGATCAAAAGTGATCAGGCAGGAGGACCATGGGTTGAACTTTGGGGTGACTGGCTCCAACGCATATACGTCCCTGAGCGCATGCTTCTGTTCCCTCTTGGGGATGTGGGTTGCGTATATCATGTTCACCTTCCGCACTTGTGGGGGAAAGCCCTTCTGTCCTCTGTTGTTCGGTGGCCGGGGCTCCTCCTCGTCATCGCTATGCAGCCCCTTGTCTCTGTTTTCGGCACTTAACTAGCTTGCCTGCTTGAACACCCAAGAATCCCTGTTGGTGTGATTGGCCGGTTGTTCGGGGGTGCCGTGTATCTGGCACGAGCGATCGAGTATCCGGTCTAAACTGGACGGGCCCGGAGTATTTCTTTTGAATGGCTTTTTCCGCTGACCGGGTTTAGAGCCTCTGAATCCGGCATTAACTGCCATATCCTCAGTATTGTCGCTGTTGAGGGGGGGACATGTTCTTGTGGCGACGCGACCTGCCATTGCTGTCCTTGGTATCCGAATTACCGGAGCTCTTGGTCATGTTATTGCTACGAGCTAGCCAGCTATCTTCTCCCGCGCAAAAGTGGTTCATGAGTGTCGTAAGGGCTGCCATGGATTTCGGCTTTTCCTATCCTAGGTGCCGGGTAAGCCATTCATCTCGGATGTTATGCTTGAAGGCTGCGAGTGCCTCTACGTCCGGACAATCGACTATTTGATTTTTCTTGGTTAGGAACCGTGTCCAGAATTGTTTGGCCGATTCCTTTGGCTGCTGAATTATGTGGCTTAGGTCAACGGCGTCTGGTGGTCGCACATAGGTTCCCTGGAAATTGTCAAGGAATGCGGATTTCAGGTCCTCCCAGCAACCAATTGACTCTGCTGGCAAGCTGTTAAGCCAATGCCGAGCCGGTCCTTTAAGCTTGAGTGGGAGGTATTTGATAGCGTGTAGATCATCACCACGGGCCATGTGGATATGAAGGAGATAATCCTCGATCCATACCGCAGGATCTATTGTGCCATCGTATGATTCGATGTTTACGGGTTTAAAACCCTCGGGGATTTGATGATCCATTACTTCATCTGTGAAGCATAGTGGGTGTGCAGCGCCTCTGTACTGGGCTATATCATGACATAGCTCGGATGAGCTTTGTCTGTTGTGTTCGGCCTGACCGTATTTGCCATATCCGGCGTGACTGTTATCGTCACGTGTCGTGGGGCGCCCACGCGATCCATAGATCGATCTTGTTTGCCTTGCCTTGTCCTCCAATATGTCTCGCAGGTCTGGCGCGTTTCCCCATGCATTGGTACTTTTTGAGCGGCGCCGGGGTGCGGCTTGAGTTGATGGCCGAAAGGCCTCTCTGTCGCGGGCACGGGGTGGCCGATCGGCCGCATCATACGCTGGTGATGTAGGTTTAGTTGCTTCCTCCGCTAGTTGGGGTAGCAACCTGCACTTTGGGTAGCTCTTGGAGGGGCGTTCGAGTTTGTACTCTTCGGCAGCGAGGACTTCAGTCCATCTGTCAGCTAGCAAGTCTTGGTCAGCTCTAAGCTGCTGCTGTTTTCTCTTGAGGCTGCTTGCCGTGGCCATAAGCCTGTGTTTGAAACGCTCTTGTTCGACGGGGTCCTCAGGCACGACAAATTCGTCGTCGTCGAGGCTTGCTTCGTCTTTGGAGGGAGGCATGTAATTATCATCCTCGACCTCTCTGTCTGTCGCTCTCTCATGAGGGTTGGCTTCCATCCTCCTGCGCTGAATCCTGCTGGAGGGGGTTGTCTTCGGCATTGTCCGGGGTGTTATTGTCTCCGGTGCCGGACTCGTCGTTTTTGCTTTGGCGGGATTTAGAGCGGCGCCGCTGACGCCGGCGCTTAGGCTGTTTCTTGGAGGGGTCATCCTCCGTTGTTCCATCGCCATCCCCTTCTTTTGGGGTGTCCACCATGTATATGTCGTATGACGAGGTGGCTTTCCAGTGCCCTATAGGCGCTGGTTCTTGGTCATCTCCTTCATCGGCGTCCATACCGTCGATGTCTTCGGAGTCGAAGTCGAGCATGTCGGTTAAATCCTCGACAGTGGCTATGAAGTGGGTGGTGGGTGGGTTTCGAGTTTCTTCGTCGTCCGCATCCCAACCTTGCTGACCATAGTCCGGCCAGGACTCTCCTGATAAAGAGAGAGACTTTAGTGAATTCAGGATGTCGCCAAAGAGCGAGTGTTGAAAGATGTCCACGGCGGTGAACTCCATGATCGGAGCCCAATTGGGTTCGATCGGGAGGGGTGTGGAAGATTCGGAGTGCGGAATGAAGTTCGGCACCTTGGAGTCACGAGCTCCGCGAAGGACAAGATTGGTGTTCGGCTCGATCGCCATAGAGATTGCAGCCCCCGAGGCGGCGTCCAGCCACCCGTCCTTGATCGATGCAGTCGGCTCCGAGCTAAGGGTCGGAGCGGACACCTGAGCGGCGCTCTGGGCACTGTCCGGCGGCAGAGCTAGATCACGCCCATCGTGACAGTGCGGCGTGCTCGGCTGTGGCTCGAATCCGTCAAAGATCAAGCCTCCGCGGATGTCACTCGTGTAGTTTAAACTTCCAAATCTGACCTGATGGCCAGGGGTGTAGCTTTCGATCTGCTCCAGATGGCCAAGTGAATTGGATCGCAATGCAAAGTCGCCGAATACGAATATCTGTCCGGGGAGAAAAGTCTCACCCTGGACCGCGTCGTGGTTGATGATCGAAGAAGCCATCGGGCCTAAAGGTGACGACACAGAGGAACTCTCAATGAAAGCACCAATGTCGGTGTCAAAACCGGCGGATCTCGGGTAGGGGGTCCCGAACTGTGCGTCTAGGCGGATGGTAACAGGAGACAAGGGACACGATGTTTTTGCCCAGGTTCGGGCCCTCTCGATGGAGGTAAAACCCTACTCCTTCTTGATTAATATTGATGATATGGGTAGTACAAGAGTAGATCTACCACGAGATCAGAGAGGCTAAACCTTAGAAGCTAGCCTATGGTATGACTGTTGTTCGTCCTACGGACTAAAACTCTTCGGTTTGTATAGACACCGGAGAGGGCTAGGGTTACACAGAGTCGGTTACAATGGGAGGAGATCTACATATCGTATCACCACCCTTGCCTTCCACGCCAAGGAAAGTCCCATCCGGACACGGGACAAAGTCTTCAATCTTGTATCTTCATAGTCCGGGAGTCCGGCCAAAGGTCATAGTCCGGCCATCCGGACACCCCCTAATCCAGGACTCCCTCAAGCGTATTTGCGTTGGTCCCAGTTTTGTTATCTTTAGACACCTTTCCCTATGTGAGCGCAGCAAATCTAGTCCTTCTCAAACTCTACAGCCTTGTCCCCCAAAACAAAAGATCAGTTTGTTACAGATGTGCATACTGCGTTTGTCATTGTTTTCCCTTTTCGACCAACGTAGGTGCTGGATAGGTAGTCTGTATTAGTACTTTCGCCCCTTCCTTTCCTCTTTCAACAACGTCCTAGATTTATGCGATACAACTTTCCCCACTACTTTCCCACACTCCTTTCCTCTTTGAACCACGTCCTAGATTCATGGTATACATGCAGCTAGAGCAATGCATGTGGAATAAGTAAATTATACCTTAAGGTTCTTGGGGCGTGGTTCGATGGGCGACGGGACGGAGACGAAGAAGAAGGGGTCGGAGGCCCTCCCGCGCCGCCGCTGGGTGAACTTGAACAGCTGTGCCGGTAGTGGATTCCCTCCCTCACCGACGGCGACAGTGTTAAGCCTCCTTCCCTTCCCGGTGGACGGATCCTGCTGGCTCTTTGAGCAGCAGTGAGGGGAGAGAGAGGCCAACAAAGTCTTGTTTAGATCTGGAGAGGGTGAGAGAGTGTGAAGAGAGCAACTACAAGCGCTGAGGCTCCAGCGTGTATATATATACTGGAGAGAGTGTGTGAAGCGTGCAAACCCTAGAAAACTAGCGCCGAGGCTGCAGCTTATAGAGTACGTGATGGGGTGATTATACGGTCACTACGAGATCGTATAGCTCCGTATCCATCCATTTTGACCAGTCAAAGAATCCTCCTGGCACAAATTATGCTCAAGTGTAGTTATCGAACCCGAGACCTCAAGTTTTTTTTTGAGTGGAACCCGAGACCTCAAGTTTGATGAGCGAACAGGCTAACCAGCTACACAACCCTCCCGTTATGTTCAGCGAGAGGAAAATAACCTTTTATACATTCCTGCATTTGTGTGACAAGCATGTCGTGTTTTTGTGTGTGTATGTGTGTGGGAGTCATTGGGATTTAAATCATAATCGTGTCATGTGGCTCTGGTGGTAAGACTATCCAAAGTGGTGTAGGAATAATGCAGCCTTAGTCACCTTACCTCTCTCCACGTAGTATGTTGGCTCCCACCAGTCAGAGGGTGAAATTAACAAATTAATAAGAAAAAATAAAAGCGCCAGCGGTGTATCTTACCTCACACATCTCGCTACTGCTCGAGAACACTGTCCAATTGATCCCTCTGTTTGCTCACGTACTATTTTAAGTGAATCCTTATTATAACATGCACACAATTTTGGACACTTGTATTCGACCTAAGTCAGTGTGCCACCATATCTCGTACTTACTACTCCCTCCGTCTAGGTGTAATAAGTCACGTTAGAAGGTGCAGCGGAACCAAGGTGCGGGCGTGTGCGTGCGTGTGTGTGTTTAACAGCATGTGTGTGTTAGAGAGAGCGACAGATCGACCTACTCCTACAGAGAGATGGTCTGTAGTGTACGATTTTAGCCGCGAGAGTCGGTGCATCCTCTCGTTTCCGGGCGTGTCCGGTAGGGACAGCCGGACAGCTGCCACACCCGCTCCTGACCAGTCTGGCCCACCCAAAGCCCCTCCATAGCCCGCGCGCACTTCCTGCCCGAAACGGTCAGCGCCGCTCCAAAGAATCGGTGCCGCATTCATGCCCGGGTAGAGTGGACGCGACCTCTCACTGGCGCAAGAGTGATGGTTGCTTCGTCCGTCCAACTTACTGTTGGGTCTATGTGATTTTACGGCTCATTGTTCTTTATTACTGATGTGGTAGGACTGCTGGATATCCCACGCTTTCGGCAAAAGGAGGTACTACTAGATTACAATTTTCTCCATTCTTACAATGGAGGAGTGCAAGAGCAGTGAAAACACGCAGGCTTAGTGATTACATGGCCCACCTCACAGTATCACCATATTTTCTGGACACCGTGCAACACCTAACTCTTTACATAGTACTCCCTCCATTCCTAAATACTACTAGATGAGTCCCCGCGCGTTGCCGCGGAACAACCGTATATCTCGCTGCGTAAAATTATTGATTTCATATAACTAAAAAAACTCTATAACCGCATGACAAATGTGATAGCCAAACTAAAAAAACTCCCATCATCATGTAGATCATCTGACATAAGGAAAACAGATCAACCAACTCCTACTTCATAATGGGATTATGTTTTTCTTTTTGACATGTTAATGGGACTTAAAAGCTCACTTACATGCATGCTATCGGTGCATGCTTGCGTGCAGACATGTTGATGTGATTTAAAACCCACTCACATGCATGCCACAGTATTTCTGCATGCTTGCATGTGGCTTAGTGCGGAGCCTCTCAACGTCTAGATCAAACGGCTATTATGGACTGATTTAGTTCATCTAATGGCTACATTAATTTTGATGATGTGGCTCAAGGAGAGGATAGTGAATTCCTAGTAGTGGGGGCTACCTATTACTAGTAGATAAGTCTTTGTAGAGATTCCACTAGGTGAACTGCTACGAAACAAAATGAATGAATCTATACTTAAAATGCATCTATATACATCCGCATGTGGTTCATGGTGAAATCTCTACAAAGACTTATATTTAGGAACGGAGGAAGTACTAGTATAGTACGTATCGTAATTTATCAGCGAGATAAATTTGTACAATGCTATGAAGCTTCCAGCTTCTGTTACATGTATCTTGCATCCAAGGTTGCCCGTTGCAACATTTCACCAAATACAAAGGAGACTAACATGCATGGTATTGCATCTCAATGATTGACAGATCATAGCAAATATGTACTCCCTCCGTTCCAAAATAAGTGTCTCACCTTTATGGAAACTTTAGTACAAAGTTGTACTACTACTAAAGTTAACACTTATTTTGGAACAAAGGTAGCTAAAGAAAAAAGATCCATGCAGTCCCTAGCCCTTGAACCGTGAACCCTAACTAGGCTTCAATTTGCTGGCCACGTTCGAGCTTCGTAAGAAATGAAGTTTGCAAACTTTTGACCATCGGATCATTTTGTGCAGTTTCACCAAAATCGGGATGAGCATCCCTGTGGCAAAGAAATTAAAGAAGTGTGATTAGAATAAGATTACTGGGACTAGTTGATGAGACATAAACTCATCACAAATACGGTACGTAGAAGCCAGTAGAGGTATGTGCGGGGCAAAGAAGTAGAGAAATATCCACATGGAGTGATGTGGGCAGCTGGAGCAGTGGTGCAAGACGGCTGTAAAGGGAGTTGTACCCGAGGGACGTAGCTCAACCATGAGGAGGGCGGCGGGAGGCGTCAACTGTCCACGTCGCGGAAATGAGCAAGGGACGAAGCCAACCTCACCGGCTTTGTGAGAGAGAACAGCGGGGACCCCTGATCGGGATGTGCCAACAGTGGGTTTTCGCCGTCGGTGACGGCGATCACATCTACACTAAGCATCCACCCCTTCCCCCGGTGGACATGATCCGCCGGGATGTTAGAGATGTGGCGACAGTCATTTTGTGCGAGAGAGTGTGAAGAGAGCAACCCGAGCAAGCAACTGTGTAGGCTGGCCCGTCCTAACTATGTATATAGTGGAGCGGTTTCCTTTTCTCTCCATATGAACCTATCATATTGCGTACGTGCCACTGAAGAAAAAAAACTTTATTTATAAATGAGCGGCACCTACTACTCGTTCTCCTATAACCTTGCACTTGGCATCTCCAAAATATTAACCTTGCGATTGGCTGTTCGCCTTTTCGGAAGTCGAGCAATAATGGTAGTGCAGTGTATATCGTTCTGGCTATATGAGACCGAATGAATTGATGCACGTCCACCACATGGGCGAGGGTCGAGGTGCGAGGGAGAGTGCTACATACAGAGGAAAATGAGTGAATCTACACTCTAAAATACGTCTGTATACATCAGTGTTTGGACTATCTACTAGTAGTTCATATTGAAATCTACTAAAGGACATATATATTCCAAACAATTTGATATAATCTCTATAACGAAGGTAGTAGGGACAAGGAGTAAACGGAGGGAGTAGTAAAATTTTCTCCTCGTCCTGCGAGCCATCGCACACATGGGCAAGGGAGCGGGCGTAAGGCGGACAGTACTAAGCAAGCTTCACCTCATCATGCAAGCCACCGCGCCCATGGGCGGTGGAGATGGCATACTAAGCAAGCTTCTCCTTGTTCTGCAAGTTGATGGGACACATCAAAAGTACTCCAGTGCATAGAGCCTTGCCTCTAAGGTAGGCCCCACATGGTTTGCATCTGGTTTGCATCTTTTTTTAACATAACGCGTCAAGTCGCAATTTGTTTGTTCACCCGTGGTAGACGATCCTCCCTCCACCAAGTGGACAACCAGTACACGTGCCAAATTACCATGTGGGCTGCCTTTTTCGTACAGAAATGAGCTCCACCGTGTACCCGTGCGGGTGTGGTTGGGAAAGAGACGGGCGTACGTGCGCCGTGCATGCACCTCTTCTCTTCGTGCACGTCCCCCACCTACGTGGGTGTGTCTGAGAGATACAAACCACGTTTGTGAGTGTTTTTTGTTATGGGGTGGGGGTGGTGGGGGGTTGATTTTGTGAATGTATTTGTGGGAATATGTGTCGATGACATCTCAAACAAAATTTTGCATGCAATGTGTGTGAAATGGAGGCCTATCCATATCATATATAGAGGGTCGGGCAATCCACGAGAAGAGAGGGAGGGGTCATAGATATCGATAGAGTCGAAGAGAGGATCAAGTGGGTGGGTGCAAGATCGATGAAGAGAGCCATCGAAATTGTGTGTGTGTGCAAGTCAAAGATATAGGGCGACTGACCTACCGGAACATCAGAGGGCACATGTCAAGTTTGTGTGTGGCAGGGAGACATGACTAGAGCGCTCGATGTATCGGTGTGTGGGGGGGGAGGGGTAGGCAGAGGCCTAACTATAAAGGTAGAACGACTTGTATATATGTTGACAAAGAGAGACCCAGCTATGTCTTGAGGGACATTGGTCGACATCCATACATAACTGAAGGACGGGAAATATGATGGGACAGAGAGAGAGAGAGAGAGAGGAGAGAGAGAGGGAGGGAGAGGGAGGGAGAGGGGTAGAGTGTTGGATGGGTGATGGAGTTGCTTCTCGAAGATGGTGGGAGAGGCCTACTAGACAAACTGAGGGTGGAACTGCAATGTTATCAATAAGAGTGGGGATGTGTTTCTCTGTGTGCCTGTGTGTGATAGATCTGTCGGGACGCATCCATGGATGATGAAGGGGAACCATGTGTTTGGTAAGCAAACCTAACTAGATCGGTAGATCAATTGTTGTTGTGTCGGAGGAAGGGAGATACATAACTAATGAGGTAGATCGATTGACGCGTGGGTAAAAACGAGTTATAAGGACCTAGCTAGCTATATGTATAGCGAGAGATCGGTCGGTGTACGTCCATTTGTTAGAGGCAAATAAGGCCTAGCGAGACGGATAAACAGAGAGAATGGAGATAGGATGTGGTGTGAGAGGCCCAGCTACTAGCTAGATAGGGGGAGGAGTGTGCGGTTGTGAGATCGATGAAAAGAGGGGCGAGAGTTTACATGTGTGTGTGACCGTATGAGAGACACGAGGCAAGGACACATAAAGGAGGAGATTGAAGTTGCGTGTGTATGTTGTAGGCAGGCATCGCTGGAGAGGTTTATCGATCGGTGTGTGTCAGAAAGGAGTCGTGGAGACTCTGGGAGAACGACCTAAAAAAATGAATGTTCCCGGTGGATAGAATGCCGAGGGAGGGGGGCGAGGAGGGCGTGTGCGTGCACGAGAGAAAGTTAGTGGTAGCTACAAAGGTTAGAGGATTGTGTGGGTGTAAGAGACTAACAAAGATCATAATTTGATATGAAAGTGGATTCATATATTTGAATAGGAGATCATAGTATTTTAAACATATGCATGCATGAATATAGTGGTAATACACGTGCTGTGCACATGTTATACCATAATGTGATAATACACAGCTAAATGTCGAACAATCTAAACCATACTATACATCAAACAATCTCACATTTTATTTGAATTTGTGATAATGTGTGGCGTTTGCAGCTTACAACTAAATATCGAACAATCTAAACAATACTATATATCGAACATTCTCACATTTTATTTGAATTTGTGGTAATGTGTGGTGTTTGCAACTCACATCTAAATACTTGTAGGCGTAGGGGGTGGGGCACCATACATAATGTGATAAACACATTATACATCCGAGACATGGTTTAGATTATGAAGATCTAGCTAGAGCTAGAAATATAATGTGATTTGAAATCAACATAAAGTGGATTCAAAAAATCGAGTTCGAGTTCATATAGTACACATAGTTCATATGTAACTCGAGACTAATCATGTGGTGTGCTGTGAAGATAATACACAAATGATGGTTTAACTTGACAATAATGATGATTGTAGATCTTATTAAAACAGAGAAGCGAATTCAAATGCTTTGACTTCACAACAATCATTACTGTAGATCTTATTCAAATAGATATACGAATTCAAATTTAGTTCATATTGAAGCGGTAGTATATACGTTTGGAATGCACTAAAACGTTCATTTGAGTAGTAGGTTGCATGCATTATACACGTAGCGAAATATTTTAATTGAACATAACATGAATTCAAAGTTTTGAATGACATTTGTAGTGGGAATTGATTTGGTACAGTACACGTTAGGCTTGTCCGGAAATTTCAACCCGCGCCTTGTTAGCCCGAAATATTTAAGATATATCTTTGTCTCGTCATGCTCCGACAACTTCCTCCATCTCAACACGCACCTTGCTATTCCGAAATTACAATGCGCGTGAAAACTCCCACCTCCTGTGAAATCCCGACAGGCGAAATGCCCGTGGTAGCTCTGAACCGAAAGAACCGCCTCAAATCGGTGGGGGTACTTTCATAACTTACCCAACATTTCAGACAAGCGCGCCCCTAAGCCATGGTTCCCACTGCCATCCCATTCGTACACAGAGGCCGCGAAAACCCGCGACGAAGCCCCACACCCTGCTCCGTCCGCCACCTAGCCGGAGCCTCTTCCCCGACGACGTCGGCCACAGCAACACCTCGACGTCCCTCATCCACCGTACCGGATGAGGATCCGTCATCGATCTCGTCGTCCCGCGGGTTCAGCCACCCCGTCCTCCACCTCCAAGGAGCTGCCCCGACGTTCCCCTCGTCTTTCGCGCCACCTCTATTCCCACACCACCGTCTTCACCTGCACCACTGGAAGAGCATCATCATCACCATTTCCTTGGATGAAGCTGCGGTCTAATCGGCCCTACCAAAGAGGTTGTACACTAATCGCCGAATTTTCTTCTTGATTCGATCTCACGGTGCTGCTGGCGCTCGGTCCCGAGCCGACACGGCGCAGCTCCATCCACGGCGGTGTCGCCGGCCACTTCCTCCACGGCGTCGCTCCCTCGGTGGTGACGTCCACATCAGTAGGGGCTGCTACTGCTTTAGCTCTCATTCGCGCTGCTGCTCTGCTCTTGCTCTCGGTCCCCTTCCTGGTCTGCTCTTGCTATTGCTCTTTCTCGCGCTGCTGCTTGATACGTCTCCAACGTATCTTTAATTGTTGACTGTTCCATGCTATTATATTACCTATTTTGAATGATTATGGGCTTTATTATACACTTTTATATTACTTTTGGGACTAACCTATTAACCGGAGGCCCAGCCCATATTGTTGTTTTATTGCCTGTTTCAGTATTTCGAAGAAAAGGAATATCAAATGGAGTCCAAACGGAATGAAACCTTCGGCAACGTGATTTTTTGGAAGAATATCATCCTGGAGACGTGGAGTTCAAGTCAGAAGATACTCGAGGACTCCACGAGATAGGAGGGCGCCCCCTGTAGGGCATGCCACCCTGTCTCGTGGGCCCCTCGAGCACCTCCCGACCGACTTCTTTCGCCTATATAGTCCCACATACCCTAAAAACATCCACGAAGAAGATAGATCGAGAGTTCCGCCGCTGCAAGCCTCTGTAGCCACCAAAATCCTCTCGTAAGCCCTTCCCGGCACCCTGGTGGAGGGGGGATCCTTCACCGGTGGCCATCTTCATCATCCCGGCGCTCTCCATGATGATGAGGGAGTAGTTCACCCTCGGGGCTGAGGGTATGTACCAGTAGCTATGTGTTTGATCTCTCTCTCTCTCTCTCTCTCTCTCTCTCTCTCTCTCTCTTTCGTGTTCTCTCTCGTGTTCCCTCTATGGCACGATCTTGATGTATCCCGAGCTTTGCTATTGTAGTTGGATCTTATGATGTTTCTCCCCCTCTACTCTCTTGTGATGAATTGAGTTTCCCCTTTGAAGTTATCTTATCGGATTGAGTCTTTTATGAGAACACTTGATGTATGTCTTGCCATGCTTATCTGTGGTGACAATGGGATATCATGTGCCTCTTGATGTATGTTTTGGTGACCAACTTGCGGGTTCCTCCCATGAACCTATGCATAGGGGTTGGCACACATTCTTGACTCTCCGGTAGAAACTTTGGGGCACTCTTTGAAGTACTTTGTGTTGGTTGGATGAATCTGAGATTGCGTGATGCATATCGTATAATCATGCCCATGGATACTTGAGGTGACAATGGAGTATCTAGGTGACATTAGGGTTTTGGTTAATTTGTGTCTTAAGGTGTTATTCTAGTACGAACTCTTCTATAGATCGATCCGAAAGAATAACTTTGAGGTGGTTTCTTACCCTACCATAATCTCTACGTTTGTTCTCCGCTATTAGTAGCTTTGGAGTGACTCTTTGTTGCATGTTGAGGGCATGTTATATGATCTATCTATGTTATTATTGTTGAGAGAACTTGCACTAGTGAAAGTATGAACCCTAGGCCTTGTTTCCTATCATTGCAATACCATTTACGCTCAGTTTCATCACTTGTTACCTTGCTGTTTTTATAATTTAAGATTACAAAAACCTTTATCTACTATCTATTTTGCACTTGTATCTTCATCTCTTCGCCGAACTAGTGCACCTATACAATTTACCATTGCATTGGGTGTGTTGGGGACACAAGAGACTCTTTGTTATTTGGTTGCAAGGTTGCTTGAGAGAGACCATCTTCATCCTACGCCTCCTACGGATTGATAAACCTTAGGTCATCCACTTGAGGGAAATTTGCTACTGTCCTACAAACCTGTGCACTTGCAGGCCCAACAACGTCTATAAGAAGAAGGTTGTGTAGTATACATCAAGCTCCTTTCTGGCGCCGTTGCTGGTGAGGCTAGGTAAAGGGCACTCACTCACACCCCGTCAACTAAGGTCTTTTCTGGCGCCGTTGCCGGGGAGGTGAGTGCTTGAAGGTATATCTTTAGATCTTGCAATCGAATCTTTTTTTTTCTTGTTTTATCACTAGTTTAGTTTATAAAAGAAAACTACAAAAAAATGGAGTTAAGTTTGTCTCATACGCTTCGTCTTTTTAATATCTTTCGTGAGTTTGATGGAAAGGAAAACTGGGCTCAAGTGCTAGAAGAAGAATGCTTTAAAATGCTTGGTACTAAATCTTTGAATGATGAGCATGATTGCAATGTTGTTAGTATAAAATCCTTGAATATCCATAGTACTAATGATGATTGCTCTAGTCATGATGAAAATATATCTTATGAGCATGTCAACTTTTGTGGAGTGCATGTTTGCATGAACACACCAAATAGAGAAGATATTTATTGCAAGAGGCATAAGCATTTAGAAACTAAATGGTTGCATGAAAGGCTAGGTGTGAGTGCTGAAAATTCAAAATTCCTTTGCCGTACTTGTGAACTTTGCAATGAACATGGTCATTTACATCTCCTATGCAAATTGTTTCATGATAAAATCATGTCCAAAAATTGTGATGATTTTATTATCCATTGCTCATTACAATGAACTTAGTTTGCTTTTGGGTTATGAAGAATTGAAACGTTTAACTAAGCCTATTCCAAAATTTAATCTTGAGCATTTCCTTGATATTGATCTAGAAAAGATTTATATGTTTTGTGCGGAGAATTGAATTGAAAATCATTATATTGCCAAGTACCCAAAGAAAAGAAAGCAAATAGAAGATGAAGAGAATACTAATGAAAGGGAAGAGACTTCCCAATCTCCTCCTATAATTTCTCATGATGAATCAGGTAACGAGGAGGAGCTTTCTATTCAACCAATCTCATCAATAAGGAGCTCAAAGAAGAAGGTTGAACCTACACATAATGTGAAGAAGAAAAAGAAAAGAAGGAGCAAAAAAGGTAGAAAGGTATCCCTCCCAAATGATGTTGCTCCTACTACTCATTGTGATGATGATAATTGTTTTACTATTGGTGCTATCCATATTTTTAATGATGAGAGTGATTTTGCTTATGATATGAAAGAGCCCAAGCTTGGGGAAGCTATGTTTGATGAGGATGAAATATTTGAGAATTTATTTGGTGAAATTAATGTTTTTCCCAAGCTTGGGGATGCTATGTTTAATGAAGATTATATTTTTAGCGTCCCAAGTTTTGATATGCAAAGTTGCTATGATGATAACATGACTCCTAACTATGATAATTATATCGATGAAAGTGGGTTCGGAAGAGTGTCAACTTTAGGAAGTAGTGATCCCACTATTTTGAAAGATGTTGAATTTTATTGTGATGAATATGAAAGTGGATTTGGAAGAGTGTCAACTTTATTTTGTGATTCCACTATCTCGGGAGAGGTTTCAATCGATTATGATGAGAACGAAGTTGCTACTTATGATGATTATTGTGATGAAACTTATGCTATAAAAAGTAGTGATGATTATATTTATAAAACTTGTCATTATTATGATTACCCTTTTTCTGAACATTACTCTTTTAATGTGGAAACAATTTTTAGTGTTCAAGTCTTTTATGATACTCTTACTATTCCGAATGGGAAGAATTTTGCTTATGTGGAGAGTGGTAAATTTTCTATGCTTGTAGATCATGAAAAGAATGCTTTAGGTGCTGGTTATATTATTGAATTCATTCATGATGCTACTTAAAATTATTATGAGTGAGGAATATATGCTTGTAGGAATTGCAATAATATCAAGTTTCCTCCCCACGTGCTTAAAATCTTGAAGCTATGCTTGTTTTACCTTCCCATGCTAGTTGATTATTGTTCCCCTAAGTTGTTTGCTCACAAAATCCCTATGCATAGGAAGTGGGTTAGGATTAAATGTGCTAGTCATATGCTTCATGATGCTCCCATTACGTTTCAATTCTTATCTTTTATGTGAGCATCATTGTCATCATCATGCCTAACTAGAAAGGCATTAAAGAAAAGCGCTTGTTGGGAGACAACCCAATATTTATCCTTACTGTTTTTGTGTGTACACATGATTACGCTACTTTGGTAATCATGTTTTATAGCTTTTGTTTCAATAAAGTGCCAAGTAGAACCTTTGGGAAGACTTGGGTGAAGTTTATGTGATCTTGCTGTAAAAACAGAAACTTTTGCGCTCACGATATTAGCTGCCATTTTTTACTGGAGAGTGATTTTAGGTTGATTCTTTTTGCAGATGATTAATAGACAAATTACTAAGGTCGAGCAATTTATTTTATAATTGTTGGGGTTCCAGAAGTATATGTTTGATACAGATTACTACAGACTGTTCTGTTTTTGATAGATTCTGTTTTCTATGTGTTGTTTGCTTATTTTGATGAATCTATGAGTAGTATCGGGGGGTATGAACCATAGATAAGTTAGAATACAGTAGATATTCACCAATATGAATTTAGAATGAGTTCATTACAGTACCTAAGTGGTGGTTTTATTTTCTTGTACTAACGGAGCTTACGAGTTTTGTGTTGAGTTTTGTGTGGTTGAAGTTTTCAAGTTTTCGGTAAAGATTCGATGGACTATAGAATAAGGAGTGGCAAGAGCCTAAGCTTGGGGAATGCCCTAGAAGGCATCCCCTCTTTCGTCTTCGTTCATCGGTAATTTTACTTGGATCTATATTTTTATTCACCACATGATATGTGTTTTGCTTGGAGCGTCATTTTCTATTGTTAGTATTTGCTTTCTGTTAGTTAGAATAATGTTTTGCACCTTTAGTTTCAATAAAAAAGTCAAGGATAGCCTTTGCCATGCTTATTTTGCTAGTATACATGTTTCTGTTTGAAAACAGAAAGTTTGCCGCTGTTGCAAAAATTCCCTAGAAAAGTCAGAGAATGGTAGAACGTTGAATATTTTTGCATATTAAGCTCTGATAAATTAATTACAGTGGGAATTTTAGTTCATAATTTTTGGAGTCAGGGAAGTATTGATACTCTTGCATT
Organism: Triticum dicoccoides; assembly: GCF_002162155.2. Lineage (NCBI taxonomy): Eukaryota > Viridiplantae > Streptophyta > Magnoliopsida > Poales > Poaceae > Triticum > Triticum dicoccoides. The sequence goes on along the minus strand of NC_041381.1, from coordinate 48,486,187 downwards.
CTTTACAGACTGTACTGTTTTGACAGATTGCTGTTATGGTTGCATTGTTTGCATATGTTTGCTTGTTTAATGATTCTATCTGGGGATAGGAGTATTAAATATGCAGAGGCATTTAGTATGCAATGTTGAATAATAATTTAAGTGATTTGTTACAGTAGAAATGATAAGGTTTTTCATTGATTTATACTAACCTATCTCACGAGTTCTTGTTGAGTTTGTTGTGAATGAAGCTTTTGATAAAAAGAAGAGAAACCATGATATCAGAGGAATTAAGGAGACATAAAAGCTCAATCTTGGGGATGCCTAAGGCATCCCAAGACAATATTTCAAGAATTCTCAAGCATCTAAGCTTGGGGATGCCCCGGTAGGCATCCCACCCCTCTTCAACAATCATCGGTTAGTATCGGTTGAGCCTAAGTTTTTGCTTCTTCACTTGAGTTGTGCTTTCCTTGCAATGTCATTTTATTTTGTTTGCTTGCTGCTTGAATAGATACCAAGATCTGAAATTCCTAAATGAGATAGAGTCTTCACATAGTTTCATAATTATTTAGCTACTCATTGATCTTCACTTATATCTGTTGGAGTAGTTTGTCGTTTGCTCTAGTGCTTCACTTATATCTTTTAGAGCATGGCGGTGGTTATATTTTGTAGAAATTGCTAGCCTCTCATGCTTCACTTATATTATTTTGAGAGTCTTAAACAGCATGGTAATTTGAACAAAAACTTTCATAGGAGGTGAATTGGATGCTATGATCAATTTGATACTTGATAATTGTTTTGAGATACGGAGGTAGTGATATTAGAGTCATGCTAGTTGAGGTGATTATGAAAAATACTTGTGTTAAGGGTTGTGATTCCCGTAGCATGCGCGTATGGTGAACCGCTTTGTGATGAAGTTGGAGCACAATTTTATTTATTGATTGTCTTCCTTATGAGTGGCGGTCGGGGACGAGCGATGGTCTTTTCCTACCAATCTACCCCCCTAGGAGCATGCGCGTAGTGCTTTGGTTTTTGATGACTTCTAGATTTTTGCAACAAGTACACGAGTTCTTTTGACTAATGTTGAGTCCATAGATTATACGCACCTCAGCCTTCCATTATTGCTAGCCTCTCTTGTGCCGCGCAACTTTCGTCGGTACCATACACCCACCATACTCCTTCCTCAAAACATCCACCATACCTACCTATTATGGCATTTCCATAGCCATTCCGATATATATTGCCATGCAACTTTCCACCGTTCCGTTCATATGACACGCATTACTTTTATCATATTGCTCTTTGCATGATCATGTAGTTGACATTGTATTTGTGGAAAGGCCACTTTCATAATTTTCATACATGTGGCTCTTGATTCATTGCATATCCCGGCACACCGCCGGAGGCATTCATATAGAGTCATATCTTGTTCTAGCTTTGAGTTGTAAATCCATAAAAGTGTGATGATCTTCATTATTAGAGCATTGTCCTAGTGAGGAAAGGATGATGAAGACTATGATTCCCCCACAAGTCGGGATGAGACTTCTGACTTTACAAAAAGAAAAAAAAAGAAAGAAAAGAAAAAAGAGAAAGGCCAAAAAGAAAAAAAGAAAAAAAAAGAAAAAGAAAAAAAATGAAATGAGAGAAAAAGAGAGAAGGGACAATGCTACTATCTCTTTTTCCACACTTGTGCTTCAAAATAGCACCATGATCTTCATGATAAAGAGTCTCCTATGTTGTCACTTTCATATGCTAGTGGGAATTTTTCATTATAGAAATTGCCTTGTATATTCCAATGATGGGCTTCCTCAAAAGTGCCCTAGGTCTTCATGAGCAAGCGAGTAGGATGCACACCCTCTTACTTTCTTTTGTTGAGCTTCCATATATTTATAGTTCTAGTGCATCCATTGCATGGCAATCCCTACTCACTCACATTGATATCTATTAATGGGCATCTCCATAGCCCATTGATACGCCTAGTTGATGTGAGACTATATTCTCCTTTTTGTCTTCTCCACAACCACCATTCTATTCCTCATATAGTGCTATGTCCATGGCTCACGCTCATGTATTGCGTGAAAGTTGAAAGAGTTTGAGATTACTAAAGTATGAAACAATTGCTTGGCTTGTCATCAGGGTTGTGCATGATTAAATACTTTGTGTGATGAAGATAGAGCAACAGCCAGACTATATGATTTTGTAGGGATAACTTTCTTTGGCCATGTTATTTTGGGAAGACATGATTACTTTGATTAGTATGCTTGAAGTGTTACTATTTCTTATGTGAATATGAACTATTATTTTGAATCATTTGGATCTGAACATTCATGCCACAATAAAGAGAAATTACTTTGAGAATCATGCTAGGTAGCATTCCACGTCAAAAATTCTGTTTTTATCATTTACCTACTCGAGGACGAGCATGAATTAAGCTTGTGGATGCTTGATACGTCTCAAACGTATCTATAATTTTTTATTGTTCCATGCTATTATATTACCTATTTTGAATGATTATGGGCTTTATTATACACTTTTATATTACTTTTGGGACTAACCTATTAACCGGAGGCCCAGCCCATATTGCTGTTTTATTGCCTGTTTCAGTATTTCGAAGAAAAGGAATATCAAATGGAGTCCAAACGGAATGAAACCTTCGGCAACGTGATTTTTTGGAACAATATCATCCTGGAGACGTGGAGTTCAAGTCAGAAAATACTCGAGGACTCCACGAGATAGGAGGGCGTGCCCCCCTTGTAGGGCGCGCCCCCCTGTCTCATGGGCCCCTCGAGCACCTCCTGACTGACTTCTTTCGTCTATATAGTCCCACGTACCCTAAAAACATCCACGGAGAAGATAGATCGGGAGTTCCGCTGCTGCAAGCGTCTGTAGCCACCAAAAACCTCTCGGGAGCCCTTCCCGGCACCCTGCCGGAGGGGGGATCCTTCACCGGTGGCCATCTTCATCATCCCAGCACTCTCCATGGCGAGGAGGGAATAGTTCACCCTCGGGGCTGAGGGTATGTACTATTAGCTATGTGTTTGATCTCTCTCTCTCTCTCGTGTTCCCTCTATGGCACTATCTTGATGTATCCCGAGCTTTGCTATTGTAGTTGGACCTTATGATGTTTCTTCCCCTCTACTCTCTTGTGATGAATTGAGTTTCCGCTTTGAAGTTATCTTATCGGATTGAGTCTTTTATGAGAACACTTGATGCATGTCTTGCCATGCTTATCTGTGGTGACAATGGGATATCATGTGCCTCTTGATGTATGTTTTGGCGACCAACTTGCGGGTTCCACCCATGAACCTATGCATAGGGGTTGGCACTCGTTCTTGACTCTCCGGTAGAAACTTTGGGGCACTCTTTGAAGTACTTTGTGTTTGTTGGATGAATCTGAGATTGTGTGATGCATATCGTATAAACATGCCCACGGATACTTGAGGTGACAATGGAGTATCTAGGTGACATTAGGGTTTTGGTTGATTTGTGTCTTAAGGTGTTATTCTAGTACGACCTCTTTTATAGATCGATCCGAAAGAATAACTTTGAGGTGGTTTCATACCCTACCATAATCTCTACGTTTGTTATCCGCTATTAGTAGCTTTGGAGTGACTCTTTGTTGCATGTTGAGGGCTTGTTATATGATCTATCTATGTTATTATTGTTGAGAGAACTTGCACTAGTGAAAGTATGAACCCTAGGCCTTGTTTCCTATCATTGCAATACCGTTTACGCTCAGTTTTATCACTTGTTACCTTGCTTTTTTTATAATTTCAGATTACAAAAACCTATATCTACTATCTATTTTGCAGTTGTATCTTCATCTCTTCACCGAACTAGTGCACCTATACAATTTACCATTGTATTGGGTGTGTTGGGGACACAAGAGACTCTTTGTTATTTGGTTGCAGGGTTGCTTGAGAGAGACCATCTTCATCCTACGCCTCCTACGGATTGATAAACCTTAGGTCATCCACTTGAGGGAAATTTGCTACTGTCCTACAAACCTGTGCACTTGCAGGCCCAACAACGTCTACAAGAAGAAGGTTGTGTAGTAGACATCACTGCTCTCGCTCTTGCTCTTGCTTGCGATGCTGCTCCGATTTAGCTACACTTCAGTCGACTGAATCCACTTTTGGGTCAATCGATTTTTAGGGGATGGGGGGCTCATCAGGGTGAAGGAAGAACCAGCCGCAGCGGGGAGGGGGCCTCGCTGGAGAGTTACCCCACTATCTATCTTAGGGTTCAGGGTGGGGGCGGTGGTCGCCGGCGGTGGCGGGGCAGTGGCGTAGGGATCGCCCGAGAAAAAGCTCGGCACGGGGGGGCCTAGAGGGATGGCCGGGGCGGCGGCGGACCGGCGGTGGGCAGTGTTTTCGGGGCGGGCGGTGCGGCATACCGCCAGCCGCGGGCGGTGGGGGGGCTGCTCTTTGGCCGGTGGTGGCTAGCGGCTCAGGGGGGTGGAGGTTGAAGATGAACTGTAGGCCCTTGTTTTCGTATCCAACGGCTGCAAAATTGACTGGCCAGAGATGAAAAAGTCAGTCGACCGACATGTAGCCTCACCTTGCTAGTGCGTTCAGTTTCGAGAGCAAAATTCAGTTTCGACAGCAAAATTCAGTTTCGACAGCAAAATTCAGTTTTGATAGTTAAGTTCAGTTTTGGCAGTTAAGTTCAGTTTTGGCAGTTAAATTCAGTTTCGACAGTTAAGTTCAGAGATGAGCAGCTGATGTATTTTACATCTAGCACTTTGTGGTTGTGTATTTTACGTCATGTATTGGAGATGCTATTAGAATTCCACTCATGTTAACATTGTCTCTCTTGTCCTGCTTCAGCCTCGGAGTCGTACAGCTCACCGGAGCTGGTCCAATGACGAAACCCTCCATCACAGCGGAGCAGTGCCTCGGGCTCCATCTCCAGACGCCTAAGATCTTCTTCCCCTGCGCCGACAGCCAAGTCAGCTGCAGCATCCTCACCGGCCAACCTAATCACACCGAGATCGACATGGCTTCGCCAAACAGCTTGTACACTTGTTGCATCTCTTTTTTACTCTACATGTTATATATATTGTCCACTGAGCACACTAGTAACGGGAAATATGATTATTTTATCCTACTATATGACAGGCAGTGAGGTACCAGGCAACTTAGCTTTCCGTGATGGACTCTCTTGAACGCCATCATTATTTATCTCTGCGCATTTGAGCTGTGCATTTGTCGATGGCCCTGAGAGTTGAGCTAGTAGGGCAGTGGCCTGGGTCCAAAGTAATAGAAGTAGCACAAAACCATTTTTTGGTGTAGGATTTTCCTTGCTCTAGCCTGCCTACTTGAATCGCCAGTGCTTGAAAGGAAAAGTGAATGAAAACCATAGGAATTAGAAAGTTTCCTATGGTACTACTATTCATGAATTTGGTTCAAAGGAATGGAGCAAAGGAAAACTATAGGATTTGTTCCTTTAGTGTCTCCTTGAAAGAAAAAACGTAGGAATTTTAATTTTCACTTGTCCTCCTTTTCAAATTCCTATTCATGAAGCACAAGACTAAGAGATAGTAGCATAATAGCATTATAACCATACATTTTCTAGTGGTTTGACTTAATCTCACCATGATTCTTTGCATCCTGTGATCTACCAATTGTTGTGAATCAAACACCCAGATTGGCAGAAATCATGTGTTTATAAATCCCTGTTTTGCACGTGCATTCCTATCCTATTCCTATCTATTTCCTATCCCTGCATTGTTGGAATCCTCCAATTCAAATGAGCCCTTACAAAATTACTTCTCTTACAGATAGTTGTCAAAGAAAACCTTGCGTGGTTTGTCCTGCTCCTACTGCGCCATCGTCCACCCCAGCTCAGCTGCTCCAACGATAAAAGGGTCCAGCACAGTAGGGATCCAGCCTCCAGACTGTCTTTCACCGCCTCAGATCTTCTTCCCCGCCGTCGGCAGCCATGAAAACTGCATTACCATCATCGACCAAGCAGATGACCTCGAGGACTACACGGGTCCGCAAGAGAGGTCGCACTCTTTCGTGTCTGCTTACGTTATGCATCACTTAATATTACATGCTACTTTATCGTCTTGTTCACCGATTAGACTCTGAGTCAGCTCCAAACTAATGGTCAAACTTGAGTTTTTATATGGTTGTGGGGTACATATCGGGGCCGCAATCAATAATATCTATCTACTATCTGGTTAATCTCCGGTGTCTACTATGAGTTTCATGTTGGGTGGGAAACAAACAGTAAAGAAGCCATTATTTGTATTTTTTTAATTGAAGCCACTATCTGCCTGCTATTATTGGTTTTGGGTCTATCCACAGATTGCTATCATCACTCTGGATTTCTGCATGCACTCCTTACATAATCTCACTATGTTTTATTCCTATGCATGGCAGTTATTGTAAACAATGGAACTGAACATGTAGAGCAAAAGAGACGAGCCTTTTGTGGCAATAAAATTTCATGAAGAAGTTGCTCCAGGGTAGGCGCAAAGGCAGCCCCCCCTCCACACATTTCGGATTGTAATCGAGAGGAAGATATCTGTTCTGAGGGGGATTCAGAAGGTGAAGACAACTCCTATTTACCCCCTTAGGTCTTTGCTCTAACTTGGCATGCTGATGTTGGTTATATCATGCATATGGTGCCTTGCATTGCTTACTTTATACATCAAATATGTCATCTACTTAGTTTAGACATCCTTTGTGCGAATGCCATCTGTTTAGTTTATTCATCGTTTATGTGAATTATGCAACTCCATCTTGTTTAGCCAGGCATCATATATGTGAATTTTGCAATGCCATCCTGCTTAGCCAGTCATCTTATATGTAAATTATATCAGGCCATCCTTTTTTTCGTTACATATCACATTTGTCAACAATGTTAGTACATTCAACTGCTCTTCGTGTGCATCAGCCATTTGACGCGGTGATGGCAAATTCTGGAGTGAAAACAAGGTCTTCAGAGCAGACTATGCTATCTGACGAAGCGCATATCTCGCTGGTTACGGATAGCGCCTTAGAGGAGGATTCAGAGATAGATGACCAATCCTATCCCCCCCCCCCCGAGGTGTATGCTCTAACTTGGCAAGGTTATGTTGCTCATATCATGCGTATGGTGTCTCGCATTGCCATGTCATTTTATTAGTTTAGACATGCTTTGTGTGAATGCCACCTGTTCAGTGTCTAATTACCATATATGTGAATTATGCATTGCCATCTTGTTGCAAGACATTATATATGTGAATTATACAATTCTATCTTGTTGCAAAGGCATTATATATGTGAATTATGCAATGCCATGCTATTTAGCCAATCATCATGTATGTGAATTATATCATGCTATCATTTTTTTTGCATTACGTGTTCCATTTGTCAACAACGTTTGTATATTCAACTACTCTTCCTATGCATCAGCCATTTGAAGCGGTGATGGAAGTATTTGGAGTGAAAACAAGGTATTCAGAGTAGACAATGCTACTTGCTGAAGCAGACATCTTGCTGGTTACAAAGATCTCCTCATAGGAGGATTCAGAGACTGATGACCAGTCCTATTTCCCCCCTGAGGTCTATGCTCAAACTTGGCAGGGTTATATTACCCATGTCATGCATATTGTCTTGCATTGCTTAGTTTTTACATCATATATGGATTGCCATCTGCTTACTTGCTTACAATATAAATCATATATTTGAATTATATCATGCTATCATGTTTACATAGTACATACACATCATTTATCTGAATTATGGCATGGCAACCCATTTAATAAAGACATCATATAGTTATGTCATCTCATCCTGTTTAGTGTTTACAGTCATCATATTTTGAATTATGGCATTCTATCCGTGAATGTATGTGAATTATGGCATGCCAACCTATTTAATAAACACATTATATAGTTATATCATGTCATCCTATTTACATAGTCATCATATTTTGAACTATGTCTTTCCATCTTTTTTAGTTAGCCATCATAATTTGAAATTGTGTCATGCTATCCTGGTTAGTTAGCTATCATATATGTGAAATTGTGTCATGCTATCCTGTTTGGTTAGACAACATAAATATGAATTATTTCATGCCCTCTTTTATTCCCCACTATCCATTGCACCTGTCTATCATACAATGTCTATACTTACAATTACTTTTCTTGTTTATCAGCCATTTGAATTGGAGAGGGTGATGGCAGTATCTAAGGGAGTAACAACACGGTCTTAAGAAAAGATAGTGCTACCAGGTGATGTAGATAGAACCACGGTTGTACTTGCCCAAGGACCAGATCCACCACACATAACCCAGACTCTCCCAGATTGTACCCCTACTCAGTTGGACAAAGAACCAGCTACACCCCTTCTAACCCCAACCCCGGCAGATAGTAACCCAGTTCTAGTTGACACAACACCGTCTCCACCACAGAGCACCCAAACACGAGCAATTAGTAAGGGAACTACAGTGTCCAAAGCACGAGGACCACCACTCCGAATCCCAACTCAACGCTTAAAGGAGAAGAAGATTTGTTCTTAGGTCAGGTTCTGTAGCTATGGTTCATACTCCTTTGCTCTTGCATTACTATATTTACTCATACCAACTATTTTCAAATTTGAAGGATGGAATTGAAAATCCAATGGCGCAACATGTATGTTTCAAACCTGTTTCTTTAACTGGTTTGTTGTTGTAACCTGCTCTATGTTGATTTCAGTTTCAATTGAATAAGCAGTTATGTTCTCATGTCATGCACATTAAAAGTGTTGTTATTGCTCTATAGTTTCCCACACTTATATTCTATCTATTATGCTTTGTCTTGAACAAATATTATTTGAATTGTGTCTCTATCTTGATTTGGCAACAAAAACTAGAATGATATAGACCATAAAGTGACCATGGTACATAGATATATGTTTGTTTCATGTTGTTATCCTGTCCACTCCTGTCCACTTTACTACTGAACTCATTTACCAAAATGAGTTTCATATACAACATGGTAAACCTGTGATGTGTCTGCTCGTTTCTCTTTTAGAATGCGGACAAAATATTGGAGAACAATACTGCGTTATGCAATGGTAAAGGAAGTAATGCAGATAAGGTTCAAGATAGTGAGACATCCCTGTTGGTCTCCAAGAAAGCTGACAAAAACTATCTTGACGACAATGAGAGAACCCAAAAGTCTTGTCTTGATGTAGTGTTCGAGTTACTGGCCACTACTGCTGGCACAAGCTCTTCGAACTCGCTGCCTGAATCAGTTTGTCTTCTTGAGTCTCAACTTCAAGTTGAAAGACATCGATCAGATGTGCTGCGATAGGAAGCTGAAGGACTGAGGAAGTCCCTTCAGAATTCAGATGCATATTTCCTGGTGCAACAGCAAGCACTGGAGGATTTAAGCGCCAAACAAGAGAAACTTAATAAGCTTGCTAAGCATCTTGCCAGCATTATGGGTACCTAGGATATTGTTTCTTGAGATCTTCTGAAGTGGTTTCAGTTCTGGATTTGTTTTGCTGCGGCGTTTATTTGCGCTGGTCGCCAACTTTGACAACCAGTGTATATGATATGCTGCTTTGTTCCCTATATTTGCACTGGTGGCGAACTTTGATGCCCAGTGGATGTAATATGTGTAATAGCCGTGATAGCCTAGCGTTAGTTGCTTGCTTATTTATTTCCTTGTTGTCTTGTTTATTTGTTTGCTTGTAGTCATTGCAGTTCTTTTTCCGCGGTTTGCTAGTGGCTGCAATAACCTATTTTTTAAAACTAGGCCACAATCACCATGGCTAATATTTACTGTAGTGACACTGGGCCTCCTACGGGCCATAGAAACAGTGTGCCTTCTACGGGCCGTAGAAACAATGGGCCTTCTACGGGCCATAGAAACAATGGGCCTTCTACGGGTCGTATCATCAATGGGCCTTATACGGGCCGTATGATTGATTGGCCAAACATGGGCCAAACAGACCGCATTATGGCCGTAAACGGGCTAGAGTTGGAATCGTCCGTTCATGGGCCGACCATAACGGGCCATCGTTAATAGGCCGTATTTGATGACGCTATGAAAACGGTCCAACGTATAACGGACCACAAACGGGCCGACTGTAACCACGGGCTGAATTTGGCCCACAAGCAGAAAATGACAGTAACGGACCGTAAGTAAACAAATGCTGGAAATGAACCCAAGAATAAATGTCCTCTGAGAAGGCCAAAAGATAACATGGGTTGGAAATGGCCCAACGAAATAACGGGTCGTTAATGGGTATAAAGTTATACACTATTCATTACAGGCCGTTAATGGGTGTAAAGTGATACACTATTCATTAAGGGCCAGTTTCACGACGGGCCGTTAATGGGCCAAGAGTTACAAAGGGCCTCATATCGGCCGAAAGACGTCATGGGCCATACATGGGCCAGAAGTGAAAACGGGCTGGAATCATATTAGATGGCCCAGATGATGCTACTGGGCCTAGTTCGGATAGGGCGTAACGGGCCTTGGGTTAGCGGGCTGTAAATGGGCTATATGCGAACAAGCCGTTAACAGACTTTCCATGGGCCGGCCCGCCACCTTTTGACCAAGTCAAATGGACCGACCTTTTCACAGGAATGGGCCTCTCTTGGGCCATGCCACGCATCGACGTATCATAGGCGCCTTCTGTCCAATGAGTGGATGACATCTGTCCCAACGATGAGCCGACACGTGTTTCCTCCAGCCAATGATGATTTTACACGTGGAAAATCCCCATTGGTCGGGGCTGTTAACGGGTTATCAGATCCAAAACCCAACCCGATAGCTTAACGGCATTCCGTTACGATGGATGCCACGTGTCGGTCACCATTGACGAAAGCACTTCTATGACGCGCGATTTATCGTCATGGAAGTGGACATTTCTGTGATGATAATTTTGGTAATGTCATGGAACACTTCTATAACAACACAGGTATGACTATCTTGATTCTGTCATAAAATCGTCATGGATGTACATGCATGACAAAAAACGCGACCTACTGTGACAAACACGTATCTTCACGGAAGTGTATTTTTTTTGTAGTGTACAGAACTAACAACAGTTGAATTCCAACGAGGTCGTGCTCCTCTTTAATCGATAGCAACAACGTATTTTTTCCAGACTTTCTGAAGATGTCCATGTACCAATCATGGAATATTCGCATCATTGTTGGTAGGGAAGTACCAAGTCTGATGAGAGGCTTCCTTGCTCGAATCTTAATGTGTCCACCTCCATTGTTCCAAAAATTATTGCATCGTCGTCGGTCATGTAATCTCCAAGATTGGTACCGGGCAGCATCCCCGGAAGATTAGCGACGATATCGCTAGACACATTAGGCGGGGGGCCACGATTGCTTTGCTTGTTCGCCGAACTGAGGAATTTGTTTCCCTTTTCTTCAATCTGCTAGCCTTTGATTAGTGCAAGTACTTCCCAACCGCTCCGCTTCCTTATATGTCCTTTCAATGATGTGGTCACAGTTGGATTGAGGCAGAGGCGGTGATGGTCGCTGTAGGGCATCCAAAGTGCACTTCGCTTTCACCGGATCTATCTTCTCCACCGGAGGTGGATGTTTCTTAGCTTTTACAGATTCAAAGAAGTCATTCACTTGGCCTTCACAGATCTTTTGGTTTTCCCCCTCGCTCCTCTCGTATGGTAACTTCTCAAGAGGCTTGAGAGACGATGGATCGTATCTGTTTTGCCTCCCGCCTCTGGCTGTACTGCTAGATGCTGGAGCACCAAAGGCGGACTGCTATGACACGCCGGAGCAGCCGGAGCGGCGGCATCTGTGATCCGCCGTCGCTTACGAGGCAGCGAAGGAGGAGGCGGGCTGCTCGGACGCGCCGGAGCAGGCGGAGAAGGAGGCGGAGTACTGCCGCCCTCATGCGCCGGAGCAGGAGGCGGAATTCCCTGATCACTTGCCGGAGGAGGAGGAGGAGGCGGAGTGCCCAGCTGACTAGCAGGAGTCGTGAAGTTCAGAAACTTTATGTGCTCCTTCCGCCATAGAGACGGAGTATGCATAGCAAGACCCAGCTGAGTCTCCCCATCACCTATAGGGTGGTCAAGCTGGAGCTCCTCAAATCCCTCCATTATTTCGTCCACCATAACAACATCATAGCCTTGTGAAATCGGACTGCAGTGAAAAGTTGCTCCGGGTGAAGGAGGGAAAACAGAGCGAAAAGCCGCCTTGACTTTGAGCTGAAGCCATTGCGTCATAAGGTGGCACTGGTGTGAATCCGTGATAAAATCCACGGGGTAGCTAGGAGCCGTCAAGTTAGGCTGCTGAACGAGCTTGGTGGAAGCCACGCTGCTTCTCCACTGAGATGGCGGGGTAGCTTTTGGGGTAGCTTCTTGGGCAGGATCTCGCAGCTGCTGGTTCTCAACATCTTGTACCTCTAGCTTTCTTACCCTTGCCTTAAGCTCCTGCAGTTTGCTCTGCTTCACTTTCCTCCTCCTCTCTTGGGTTTTGTAACCGCCTGCATCGAGAAACCCAACCTTCCATGCAATGGAGCCTGGCGTGCCTCGTGTTCGTCCAGGGTGCTCATGATTCCCGAGGGCCCTTATGAGCTCATCGTTCTCTCTGTCGGGAATGAACTTCCCTTCCCGCACTTCGTTGATTGCTTTCCAAAGCTTCATGACGGGTGTTGCATGTTGCTTGTCCGTCCATTAGCACTTCCCTGTTTTAGGGTCCAATGTTCCACCAGCACCGAAGAACCAAGTCCTACAATGGTCTAGCCAGTGCAATGTCTCTGGTTTGACCCCTTTTGCAATCAGGTCCTGCTCAGCCTTGTCCCACAACGTTCGGGCTTTGAGGTAGCCACCTGACCCCATGCGATGGTAATGCTCCTTCTTTGCAACATTTATCTTGTTAGTCGCTGACATCTTCTTACTCCTCTCCGATGTCTTATCTTCTCAAATCGGCCAGTGAATTCTGGAGTCTGTCTTGGTCGACGTACGTTGTTTTCAACTCATTCTTCCACCTCCTGAATATATCTGCCATCTTCTTGAGAGCACATGACTTGATCAATGGCTCTACAACTGGATTCTCCAAATCCTCCTCTTCCGGTAGGGTGAACTTTACCTTCAGCGCTTTCCAAAGATCTTTCTGTCTATCTTCGACAAAAGAAACTTGAAGCTCGTCCTTCTTAGGTTCATTCCATAGCCCGAAGCTGATCGGGATCATGTCCCTAACAAGAACCCCACACTGAGCAGAAAATGCTTCCTTGGTCTGGATGGGTTTAATCGGTTGGCCATCACACGCGATTTCTATGATCGGAACCTTCCATCCGGGCGCAACTTTTTCTTTGGGCCTCGTTTCTTTACCGAAGTATTGCTTGATTCGGAGGGCTATATAAAAGAAGAAAGAAGAATTAATATATGTACATACCAAAACAATTAATATATCACTTACCTAGTCCGCACAGGCTTTATATATATATATATATATATATATATATATATATATATATATATACATAAACACTATTCTCATCAGAATAATATTCTGATCACAACATGAACTTCCCGAGTAACACGCCTGACCTTACCCGAGTACTAGGTTGAACTTCAGATAAAAAGTGTCCAAATGGGGCTTGCGATATACCGTTGGAAAGCTATGGACACCAATATCATGATCCAACTTAAATTTTTGGCAAAATGTAAGCGGTTTAAGATTAGATTTGAAAACCGTTTTTTCTTCATACAAAAAACGTGAATCAAATTTTTTATCGCATTTCTAAACCGTTTATCGGAATGAGGTAAATAATATAGCGTCGGAAAGCTGCTGCTGCAAAACCGCTCATTTGACATTTTGAAAGTTTTCTCTAACTCCGTGTGGATAAAGAGTAATTTTGAAAATTGTAAAATTTCGCAAACAAAACATCCGAGTTCGTATTTTCTATGTAATTTCTAAACGGCTATTCCATTTGAGGCAAATGATATGGCATTGGAAAGCTTGTGAAAATGCGCTACTTTTTCATGTTAAATTTTTTCTAATTTGGAATGGTTTAAAAGTAATTCAGAAAATGGTACAAGTTCACCGAGTTCGTATTTTCGAGATAATTTTTTAACCGTACATCTGAATGCAACAAATAACTTTTTGTATATATTGTTTCTCATAATTCCTTACAGGTTTAAGTCATATTGGAAAATGAATTAAAAATATATTTTTGGCATAATTTCTACACACTTTATCGAAATGGGGCAAATAATATACCGCTGAAAAGCTACGGAAAATGTGAAACTTTTTCATATTGATGGTTTTCTATGATTCCTAGCCGTTTTCAAGTAATTGCGAAAATGGCGAGATCATTCGTTCTGCCTTTATCGAGAAACTGATTCTTCGAGAATGCACCGCGTGAAGAACCTGAACTTCTTGGCACGTGTACTTGAACTTCACACTGTTTTTCACGTGCTTTTTATTGCTTGTATATCTCTATCCACTGCTCCTAGCTCTCCATCCACTCACTGGAATTGAACAAGTGATATACCGATGGAAAGCTGCTATAAACACACAACTTTCTCGTGTTGATCAGTTTTTCATACTCGCAATGATTTTAAAAGTTTTTCATCTAAAATTCATTCAGCGTAGTAGTTGAACTTCATGCTGTTTTCACGTTGAACTTCTGGGACGTATTTTTGTTTATACGCAGGCCTGAACTTCCCTCTGTACGAACCCGACCTTCGGGCTATCTTCGCAACCGTGGTTTCCCCCACGAATTATTCTAGTTAGCAGTGTTCTATATGATGTTAGTGTAATCTAGAAACATATTTTAACAACTAAATACCGGTTTTAAATAGGAATCTCGCTCGCTGGCAAATTTTGCTCTCGGGTCGTGATGAAATTGCGTTTTTGCAATTTACTGCCTGAGTTGTTCAACCTGAACTTCTCCCTGTGCTAGGTTGAACTTCCGCCAACATTGCCCAAATGGGGCTTGCGATATACCGCTGGAAAGCTATGGACACCAGTATCATGACCCAAGTTAATTTTTTGGAAAAATGTAAGCGGTTTAAGAGCAGTTTTGAAACCCGTTTTTTCTTCATAAAAAACGTAAATCGTATTTTCGATCACATTTTAAAACCGTATATCGGAATAAGAGAAATAATATGGCGTTGGAAAGCTGCTGCAAAACCGCTCTTTCCACATGTTGAATGTTTTCTCTAATTCCCTACGGTTAAAAAGTAATTCGGAAAATCGTAAAATTTCGTAAACCGAATAGCTGAGTTCGTATTTTTGATGTCATTTCTAAACAACTAATCCAATTGAGGCAAATATTATTGCCTTGGAAAGCTCACAAAAATGCGCTACTCTTTCATGTAGAAAGTTTTTTCTAATTTAGAATTGTTTAAGAGGAATTTAGAAAACGGTATAAGTTCCACCAAGTTCATATTTTCGATCTATTTTTCTAACCGTACATCCGAATGCAGCAATTGATATGGCGTTGGGAAGCTTGAGGACATGCGAAACTTTTTTGTATCTATTATTTCTCCCAATTTCTTACGGTTTTAAGTTAATTTTGAAAATGGCTAAAAACGTTTTTTGACCGTAATTTCTACAAATTTTATCAGAATGGGGCAAATAATATACCCCTGTAAAGCTAAGGAAAATTCGAAACTTTTTCATGTTGAAGGGTTTCTAAGATTTCTAACCATTTTCAAGTAATTTTGCAACGGCGAGATCGTGCGTTCTGTCTTTGTCGCGAAACAGATTCTTCGAAAATGCACTGCGTGAAGAACCTAAACTTCTCGGCATTTCTACCTGAACTTCACGCTATTTTTCACGTGCTTTTTTTGCCCGTAGCTCTCCATCAATCCATCGGAATTGAGCCAGTAATATACCGGTGGAAAGCTGATGTAAACACGCATCTTTCCCGTGTTTATCGTTTTTTCATACTCGCGATGATTTTAAAAGTTTTTTATCTGAAATTCATTCACTATAGTGTCGAACTTCCTGCTGTTTTCACGTTGAACTTATGTGACATATGTTCGTTTGTAATTTTCTCATCCATTCATCCGTGTTACACAATGATATTCGTGTTGTACAAACCTCTCTCACAATAATTTTTTTCACTATTTCTCCGACGGAGGACTTGAACTTATAACAACAAAACTTTTAGACTTTGCTTTTCTATTCTTTTGTTAATACAAAATGCACACCGTGTAGTACATGAACTTCTGGCAGTTATCAATCTGAACCTCTCTCGGTTACGTGAAAATATCTGAGTTTTTTTTATGAATTTTTGATCTGATTTTCTTAATCCTGTTTTTATGAATTTTGAAGCTCTATTTTTAAAAGTCAAACTTCTTGTTATTTTATTTTTGAACTTCTTGTTTCCATTCTTTAATAACGAGGAAAATCTAAGTTTTCTATAATTATCGAACTTCTCCATCTTTTTAATATGGGCTTCCTGGTTTTATTTCTTAATCTTTTTTATGAAATTTTGAAGCATTCTATTTTTAAAAGTTGAACTTCTTGTTTTATATTTTTGAACTTCTTGTTTACATTCTTTAATAACGAGGAAAATCTGAGTTTTCTATAATTATCGAACTTCTCCATCTTTTTAGTATGGACTTCCTGGTTTTATTTCTTTTAGTAACGGAAAAAATCCTACTTTCTGATAGACATCAAGCCGCTCCGTTTTAAATTTGAACTTCTAGGTTTATTTTTACAAAGAAAATCTTTTTTATGAAAATTTGAAGCGCTCTATTTTTAAAAGTTGAACTTCTTGTTATTTTATTTTTGAACTTCTTGTTTCCATTCTTTAATATCGAGGAAAATCTGCGTTCGTCGTATACATTGAACTATTCTAATTTTTAAAATTGAACTTCTTGGTTTTTTCAATTTGGACTTCTTGGTGTTATTCATTTGTAACGGATAAAAAATCATAGTTTTGTAATAAACATCGTACAACTCTTTTGGTTATTTTGAACTAGACTCCTTGGTTATTCGTTAGTAATGGGAAAAACTTGAATTTTTGTAATGCTATGTTGTTTCGAATTGAACTTCTTGGTTTATTATTTAGTAACGAGGAAAAGCTGGGTTTTTTCATATAGATTGAACTACTCCATTTTTTAAAATTGAACTATTTGTTTTTTTTCAATTTGGACTTCTTGGTATTATTCATTTCTAACGCAAAATGATGAAAATAGTTTTTATGAATTTTAAAAATCCCTTTTTATAATATTCTAAAAAACGAAGTTTTGGAATATACATTAAACCGCTATGTTATTTTAATTTGAACTTCAAAGTTGCTTTATTATTTAATTATGTCACTTCGACAATGATGATGGAATTTGCCGCTGACGGATCCGACGGTTGCAGTGATCGTGTTGCATCCACCCTCTCGGACACGAGTGCGAGGAGGGTGGAAGTGGGTCTCAAATTACTAGGATTTAGCATACAATCTTTTTCTTCTTCAAAATTCTTGGGAAATGGTACACAAAGTTTTAGATACCAGCAAATCTTTTGAGTTTTTCCACAAAAATCTCTGGTACTTTTTGCACATGGATTTCGTTTTATTGATTCTTTTTTTTCGAACTTCATGTTTTCTTAAAAATGAAGTATTGTATTTTATTCCTGAACTTTTTGTGTTTCTCTGGTTGAACTTCCCGGCTTTTTACGCACTTATTTTTTTATTCTGTGAATTTTATGTTTTTTCCTACTTGAATTTACAGGTTTCTTTTTTTTCAGCTTCCAAACGGTAATTCATGCGAGCAAGTGCTACCTGACAAACATACATACGAGTACTACATGCAATGCTTTTTTGGTGAACTCACATGACAGGAATACATACGGAAACTGATCTTTTTTTATATTGCTAATTGAATAGTATATGAAACAAACAAGCATACTCTATGCTTTGTACAGAGAACACACTAGTGACAAGTAAAAAACACGCACTAAGAAGTGCGAGAGAGAGAAATAAATTTCCCCCCACACACCTCTCTCTCTCTTCTCATTTTCTTTAACCACGGACACCAGCATCAACTAAACTCTCTTAGAAGTATCTCTCTCGCAGTCATGTCAACTACATAGCAGCCAGAAAGCGGCGGTGGCGTCGGGCTGGGCACAACAACAACAACTAGCAATGGCCGGAAGCAAACAACAATAGAAGCAACAGCGTCGCACGCACGGGCAGAGAAAGAGAAATGCACTGGCAGAGAAAAAGAGATGTCTAGCGGCAGCCACTGGTATCAGTCTTTTTCTAGGTTCTAAAACTGAATTTACTACTACCTCTGTTCCGAAATACTTGTAGTTGGAAAAACTTGTACCAGTTTTTCCTAACTACAAGTATTTTGGTACCGAGGGAGTAGTTGTTAATTGTACAAACAATAAAGGTTCAGTTCAAGCAAACATCGAAACTTCATTTTAGTCAAAAATATGTTGTACTATCCACGAAGAATAGATCGACGAAATTTCAGATAAGCATCAAAACTCAAGTACATTCAAAAACAAATGGGTGGTGCTAGCTCGCTGGACAGCAACATGGGCTGTCATTGTTCTTTTGCAACTACTGCCTGCAATTGCTCTGCTCATCGCTGGACAGCAACTTAAGTACATCCACGTGGGTGGCCAAATGCTACACATCTAAAGTAGCACAACAAGTTATTTTCTCTCATAACTTTCTGTTAAACTACAGAAACTTTAGAACAACAACAAATAATTTCGCCTCAGAGCAGAAACCAATAGCAACATCATGCACACACACAACATGCCATCCACGGCCTTCGCACTGGTTGGCTGATGTTAGGAGGACATGTGCCGCTCTAGTGAATCTGTGATTCAACAAAGAGAAAGCCAAGGAGAAAACAAACAGGAGAATGAGCGAGGAGTAACATCAAACTGAACTTCTATCTGACGCGAAGTTGAACTTATTCGAATCTAAAGGATTAGTAGAAGAAGAAGAGCAGCAGAAAACCAGCTGATCACTCTGTTCCTCCTTGCTTTGGAGGAAGCAACCAGGAGCACGCGATGTAAAGGACGCGAGGCACACTGGGGGGTTCTACTTGACAAACTCGCTGTTACATCTCTGAACCTTAACTCCCATTCACTCTGAACTTCAGTACCCCTCACAAACTCGCTGCGTGATCCCCGGCTGCACGAGCTGGTTTCTCATGGTGGCACTGCCAGAAGCCGAGGCGCAAAACTAAGGAATGGATGCAAGGCACACCGACGGTTCTACTACTCTGAACTTCTATGACCGGCGCATTACAGAGAGCAAAAATACCAACCTTTTCAGAACATCTTGAAGTGCAAACCAGATGTGCAACGTTTTGGGGAGAGAAAAGGGAACGAAGTTCATGGGCGCTACAGGAGCAAAGAGGCAGGAGATTAGAGGAGGAGGAGAAGATGGAGTAGTAAGTGGGGTGCATAGGCTGCAGGGGCGATGGCGGCGACCAAGTAGCCGACGGCAGTGGCGGGGCAGTTAGCCAGCGGTGGGGGAGGCGCTCGTGCAGGAGCTGCCCGCACTCCGGTGAGGAGTGGCGCAGGGGCAAGGCCGCGTAGGGGGAGCTCGAGCTCCACCACCCGATTTGGGTGTGCTCCTGCCGCACGACGCGCCGACAATGAGAAGAGGCGGGGGTAGGCGCGGCGGCTCTGGCAGGTTGCCGAGGGAGCGGATTGCTCCAGCCGTGTGCAAGGGAATCGCCGGAGGGGAGTACGTGCCCTGGGCTGCGGCGGCAGTTGTTGGGACGAGGGGTAGCGGTGGTGGTTGGGTCAAGGGGCGACGGCGGCAATGGTGGATGGAGGCGGCGGTAGTTAGGTCCGGGGAGCGGCGGCGGTGGCTGGGCCGTTCGTGGAGGAGGTTAGTGGCCGGCGACGTGCAGCGTCGAGTGGGATCCGGGCGCTGCGGCCTGCCGGATCTCGGCTGGGTGGAGGTCGTGGGAGAGTGGGGTTGACTCGGTTGGTTCTGCCTTTTGTACTCCCCTACGGGATCAGAATAATATTCTGATCACAACATGAACTTCCCGAGTAACGCGTCTGACCTTCCCTATGAACTAGGTTGAACTTTCACCAATTGCTTAAATGGGGCTTGCAATATACCGTTGGAAAGCATGGATACCAGTATCATGACCCAACTTAAATTTTTGGCAAAATGTAAGCGGTTTAAGAGCAGTTTTGAAAACCGTTTTTTCTTCACACAGAAAACGTGAATCATATTTTCGACCGCATTTCTAAACCGTTTATCGTAATGAAGCATATAATATGGCGTTGGAATGCTGCTGTAAAACCGCTACTTCCACATGTTGAAAGTTTTCTCTAATTCTCTATGGTTAAAGAGTAATTTGAGAAAACATAAAATTTCGCAAACCGAACAGCCGAGTTCCTATTTTCAACGTCGTTTCTAAACGGCTAATCCAATTGATAGTAATTTAGAAAGTTTATGAAAATGTGCTACTATTTCATTTTGAATGGCATATGATATGGCGTTGGAAAGCTTATGAAAATGCGCTACTCTTTCATTTTGAAAGTTTTTTCTAATTTTGAACGGTTTAATAGTAATTTAGAAAACGGTACAAGTCCTACCGAGTTTGTATTTTCGTGATAATTTTTTAACCGTGCGTCCGAATGGAGCAAATCATATGGCGTTGGAAAACTTGAACAAATGCGAAACTTTTTGGTATGTATTATTTCTCCCAATTCTTTACGGTTTTAAGTCAGTTTCGAAAATGGTAAAAAAACTTATTTTCGCCGTGTTTTCTACAAACTTTATCGGAATGGCGCAAATGATATACCACTGAAAAGCTACGGAAAATGCGAAACTTTTTCATGTTGACAGTTTTCTCTGATTCCTAGCCGTTTTCAAGTAATTTCGAAAATGGCGAGATCATTCGTTTTGCCTTTATCGCGAAACAGATTCGCCAAAAATGCATCGCGTAAAGTACCTGAACTTCTTGGTATGAAACCTTGAACTTCACTCTGTTTTTCACGTGCTTTTTTTCCTCGTATATCGCTATCCACCGCTCCTAGTTCTCCATCCACTCAACGGAATTGAGCAAGCGATATACCGATGGAAAGCTGCTGTAAACACGCAACTTTCCCGTGTTGATCATTTTTTTCATACTCGCAACAATTTTAAAAGTTTTTCATCTGAAATTCATTCAGCATAGTAGTTGAACTTCATGCTATTTTCACGTTGAACTTTTGTGACGTAGTTTTGGTTGTACACGCGCCTGAACTTCCCTCTGTACCAACCCGACCTTCGGGCTATTTTTGCAACCGTGGCTTTCCCCGCGAATTATTCTGGTTAGTAGTGTTCTATATGATGTTAGTGTAATCAAGAAAGGTTTTTTAGCAACTAAATACTGGTTTTAAATAGAAATCTCACTCGCTAGTGGATTTTGCTCTCGGGTCGTGATGAAATTGCGTTTTTTGCAATTTTACTGCCTGAGTTGTTCGACCTGAACTTCCCCTAGTGCTAGGTTGAACTTCTGTCAACATTGCCCAAATGGGGCTTGTGATATACCGTTGAAAAGCTATAGACACCAGTATCATGACCCAACTTAAAATTTTGGCAAAATGTAAGCGGTTTAAGAGCACTTTTGAAAACTATTTTTTCTTCATACAAAAAACATGAATCGTATTTTCAGTCGCATTTCTAAACCGTTCACCGGAATGAGGCAAATAAAATGACGTTGGAAAGCTGTTGTAAAACCGCTCCTTCCACATGCTGAAAGTTTTTTCTAATTCCCTATGGTTAAAGAGTAATGTGGAAAATTGTAAAATTTTGCAAACCAAACAACTGAGTTCGTATTTTCGATGCCCTTTGTAAACACCTAATCCAATTAAGACAAATGATATAGCGTTGGAAAGCTTATGAAAATTCGTTTTTTTCTCATGTTGAAAGTTTTTTATAATTTTGAATGGTTTAAGAGTAATTTAGAAAATGGTACAAATTCTACCAAGTTTGTATTTTTGATCTATTTTTTTAATCATACGTCCCAACATAGCAAATGATATGGCGTTGGAAAGCCTGAACAAATGCAAAACTTTTTGGTATATATTGTTTCTCCAAATTCATTACGGTTTTATGTTGATTTTGAAAATGGCTAAAAACGTATTTTCGCCGTAATTTCTAGAAACTTCATCGGAACGACGCAAATAATATACTGTTGAAAAGCTACAAAAAATGCGAAACTTAAAATGTCCTGCCGATCCAACTCGGCTTCTCTTTCTTCATACATGCGCATGCGAGGTAAGTC
This sequence comes from Triticum dicoccoides, assembly GCF_002162155.2. Lineage (NCBI taxonomy): Eukaryota > Viridiplantae > Streptophyta > Magnoliopsida > Poales > Poaceae > Triticum > Triticum dicoccoides. The sequence goes on along the minus strand of NC_041381.1, from coordinate 48,464,036 downwards.
ATGAATTATATCGCAGGGCAAAACTGCCTCAGCGCCGTATACAATAAAAAATGGTGTGAATCCAGTAGTGCGGTTTGGCGTGGTCCGCAGCCCCCAAAGTACGGAGTCGAGCTCCTCTACCCAGTGCGTGTTAGATTCCGTGAGGGACCGCACTAATCTGGGTTTAATGCCGCTCATGATTAGACCATTTGCTCGTTCCACTTGACCGTTAGTTTGAGGGTGATAGAATGAAGCGTAGTCGAGCTTGATGCCCATGTTTTTGCACCAGAGTTTAACCTCATCGGTCGTGAAATTCGTGCCGTTATCAGTGATGATGCTATGGGGGACGCCAAAATGGTGTACTACCCCGGATATGAAGTCTATCACAGGTCCGGATTCTGCCGTTTTAACCGGCTTGGCCTCTATCCATTTGATGAATTTTTCCACCATGACCAATAAGTATTTTTGCTTGTGGGTTCCCCCTTTAAGGGGTCCAACCATGTCAAGCCCCCAGACCGCGAACGGCCAAGTGATGGGTATAGTTTTGAGGGCGGTGGGTGGCATGTGGCTTTGATTAGCAAAGAGCTGGCAACCGACGCATCGTTGGACTAAGTCCTGAGCATCTGCCCGGGCTGTTGGCCAATAAAATCCTGTACGGAAGGCCTTGCCTACAAGGGCCCGGGCTGCCGCGTGGTGCCCGCCGAGTCCGGCGTGAATTTCAGCCAAGAGATTTCGCCCTTCCTCTTCGGAGATACACCTTGGAAGGACTCCGGTTGTGCTTTTCTTATAAAGTTTTCACTCATGGACCTTGTAGGCTTTAGATCGTCGAACTATGCAGTGGGCCTCATTTTGGTCTTCGGGAAGTTCCTGCCTGATTAAGTAGGCTAGGAATGGTTCCGTCCACGGGGCAATTACTGCCATTATTTCGTGGGCTGAAGGTGTTATTTCATTGGCTGAGCCACCGATTGTGTCAGAATGTTCCGTGTTGGGTGGTGCAGTTGGTTCCGGGTTGTTATTTCCGGACTCCTCTTCCCATAATGCGGCTGGCTTAAAGAGCCGCTCTAGGAAGTTGTTTGGAGGGACAGCATCGCATTTTGCGCCGATGCGTGCCAACACATCTGCTTCCTGGTTATTATCCCGGGCTACATGGTGGAATTCGAATCCTTTGAACCGAGCTGACATTTTTAGGACGACGTTATGATAGGCTTCCATTTTCGGATCCTTGGCATCAAAGTCTCCATTTACTTGGGATATTGCGAGGTTTGAATCCCCGCGCACCTCTAGGCGTTGAGTACCCATGGAGATTGCCATCCGAAGACCATGTAGAAGGGCCTCGTATTCGGCTACGTTGTTGGAGTCCGTGTACATATTTGAAGAACGTATTGGACTGTGTCTCCGGTTGGGGACGTCAAGACGATGCCAGCCCCCAAGCCAGCCAACATTTTGGAGCTGTCGAAATGCATGATCCAATTGGAGTATGCGTCGTACTCTTTAGGGAGTTCGGCTTCGGTCCATTCGGCGATGAAGTCAGCCAAAACTTGCGACTTTATAGCTCGCCGTGGTTTGTAGGTTATGTCAAATGGTAAGAGCTCAATGGCCCAATTTGCAATCCTGCCCGTTGTGTCGCGATTGTTTATAATATCGTTGAGAGGTACATCGGAGGCCACCGTTATGGAACACTCTGGAAAGTAGTGTCGCAGCTTCCGGAATGCCATGAACACCGCATATGCTATCTTTTGATAATGTGGGTACCGGGACTTGCATGGAGTTAAGACAGTGGATACGTAGTACACCGGTTTTTGAAGAGGGAATTTGTGCCCTTCTGTTTCTCGTTCGACGACGAGTACGGTGCTGACAACTTGATGTGTTGCCGCGATATATAATAACATAGGTTCGCCCAGGTTGGGTGCGGCCAGGACCGGATTTGTTGCCAATATGGCCTTAATTTCTTCGAGTCCGACCGTGGCAGCATCCGTCCATTCAAAGTGTTCCGTGCGCCGGAGGAGGCGATATAGGGGCAGCGCCTTTTCTCCCAAACGGGAGATGAAGCGGCTTGGAGCCGCCACGCATCCAGTTAGTTTTTGTATTTGTTTGAGGTCTTTTGGGATATCCAATTGTGACAGAGCTCGGATCTTGGCTGGGCTTGCTTCAATACCTCTACCGGATACAATGAAGCCCAAGAGCTTTCCGGATGGTACGCCGAAAACACATTTTTCCGGGTTGAGCTTAATGTCGTATGCTCGAAGGTTGTCGAATGTAAGCCTCAAATCGTCTACTAGAGTTTCGACATGTTTGGTCTTAACGACCACATCGTCTATGTATGCCTCCACTCTTTTGCCTATCTAGGTAGCCAGACATGTCTGAATCATGCATTGATATGTTGCGCCGGCGTTTTTGAGTCCGAAGGGCATTGTGTTGAAGCAGAATGGTCCGTATGGAGTAATGAATGCCGTTGCAGCCTGGTCTTTTTCCGCCATCTTGATTTGATGGTATCCGGAGTATGCGTCAAGGAAGCACAATGAATCGTGCCCTGCGGTAGCATCGATGATTTGGTCGATGCGGGGGAGGGGGAAAGGATCCTTTGGACAGGCCTTGTTAAGGTCTTTGAAATCGACACAAAGGCGCCATGATTTGTCCTTTTTTGGTACCATTACCAGGTTTGCTAGCCAGTCCGGATGTTTTATATCTCTGATGAATCTGGCTTCTAGGAGTTTGGCTAGCTACTCTCCCATTGCCTGTCTTTTGGGTTCGGAAAATCGCCGAAGAGCCTGTTTGACTGGCTTGAATCCTTTTAGGATATTTAGGCTGTGTTCTGCCAGCTTGCGTGGGATTCCTGGCATATCTGAAGGGTGCCAGGCAAAAATGTCCCAATTTTCCCAAAGGAATTCTCGTAGTGCGGCTTCTACATCAGGGTTTAATTGTGCCCCAATGGAGGCCGTCTTTGTGGGGTCCATTGGATGGACCTGGAATTTGACTATTTCGTCTGCTGGTTTAAAAGAGGTGGATTTAGACCTCTTATCGAGTATCACATCGTCCCTATCCACCATGGAGCGCAGCGCAGTGAGTTCCTCTACCGCTAGGGCTTCGGATAATGCCTCTAGGGCCAGTGCGGCTGTCTTATTTTCAGCGTGGAGTGCTATATCTGGATCACTGAGAAGAGTGATGATTCCATTGGGCCCCGGCATTTTAAGCTTCATGTACCCGTAATGGGGTATAGCTTGGAAGATTGTGAATGCCTCTCACCCTAACAAGGCGTGATATCCGCTGCCAAACGGGGCCACTTGGAACGTGACTTCCTCGGACCTGTAATTGTCCGGCGAGCCGAACACTACATCTAATGTGATTTTTCCTGTGCAGCGTACTTCCCGACTAGGGATTATTCCTCTAAAGGTTGTGCTGCTTCGCTCAATGTGACTCCAGTCAATTTCCATTTTTTGGAGGGTTTCCTCGTAGATGAGGTTTAATCTGCTGCCGCCATCCATGAGTACCTTGGTAAGACGAAAGACGTCCACTATCGGACTGAGGACCAATGCGGCTGGTGCTCGGGCTATTCAGAATTTAGGTTCATCGCTGGCATTGAAGGTGATAGCCAAGTCGCTCCATGGATTTGTTGTTGCTACTTGGTAGACTTCGGCGAGGCTGCCGATTGTTCATTTCTGCATGTTATTTGATGCGAAAGTCTCGAAGACTGTTAATACCGTACTAGTACTGTTGGGCTGGTTACCCGGGGCTAGAAAGCCTTCGCCACTTTTGGCCACCTGCCGTAGTATCCAACATGCTCGAAGGCTATGTGTTGGAGTGGCGCCTTCTGTACTATGGATTTTACAGGGTCCGTTGATCCATCCCTCCAGTACGGTTCCGTGCCCTTTAGGGGGTTTTTGCTTTTTAGTTTTTAACCCAGGTGCTTGAGTATGACGCACCCTTTTATTTCGAACTAGGGTTGTGTTCAGGGCCGGATTGTCCCAAAACCTGGTTTTGGTCTTCCAGGCACTCTCCATCGCACAGTATTTTTGTACTATGGTTGCTAGGTCGGCGAAGCGTGTAACTTCGCGACGACTTATGGCGTTCATGATTCCCTTGTCCATGCAATTGTTGCAGAAAATTGAGATTGCGCTTTCCTCACGGCAGTCCTTTATCCTGTCCATAACCAGGAGGAATCTGGCCCAGTAATGACGTACTGTTTCATCGGGCTCTTGCCGTATTTGAGATAGATCGCTTATGTTTGGGTGGGCGGGCGGAATTAAATTCGGAACCTCGCCCCATCTGAGGCTCAAAGGCCGAGAAGTTTCTGGATTTGGAAGCCTGGATTGCTGGATGTTGTCCAACAAATCTGGTTCGATGCCTGACTTTAGGTTCAGTACTTGATTGACGTCTGTACCTCCGCGGGAATCCGGCATGGAGGGATCGGGAATCCGGACATAACTGGTCTTTAACATAGAAGAAGAGTCGCCGCATTGTTCTTCTACCACAACAACGTGGTGGGTAGCCTGGGGAGAGTTAATTTCTCTCTGATCGGTTTTAAGCTCAATCTGATCGTAGTCTGTGGCGACTCCCAGGGCGGCGATGCGATCCAAGAGATCATTTACGGAGGAAAGCTCCATCGGGTCTAGCTGCCCGGCGAATTCCGAGTTGACGTGAAGATCGCTTTTGATGACCTGAGAGGTCATTGTCGGAGCAGTGGCCGGATAGGCGGTCATAAGAAAACTGCCTAGCCGGATAGTTTGGCCGGTGGCCAAAGCTCCCTTGACGATGATGCCGTCTTTAAAGACGGGAAAAGGCATCCCTCTTGATTGCGACGGCACAGAGGAATTCTCAATGAAAGCACCAATGTCGGTGTCAAAACCGGTGGATCTTGGGTAGGGGGTCCCGAACTGTGCGTCTAGGCGGATGGTAATAGGAGACAAGGGACATGATGTTTTACCCAGGTTCGGGCCCTCTTGATGGAGGTAAAACCCTACGTCCTGCTTGATTGATATTGATGATGTGGGTATTACAAGAGTAGATCTACCACGAGATCAAGGAGGCTAAACCCTAGAAGCTAGCCTATGGTATGATTGCTTTTCGTCCTATGGACTAAAGCCATCCGGTTTATATAGACACCGGAGAGGGCTAGGGTTACACAGAGTCGGTTACAATGGTAGGAGATCTACATATCTGTATCGCCAAGCTTGCCTTCCACGCCAAGGAAAGTCCCATCCGAACACGGGATGAAGTCTTCAATCTTGTATCTTCATAGTCTTGGAGTCCGGCCGATCATGATAGTTCGGCTATCCGGACACCCCCTAATCCAGGACTCCCTCAGCCGCCCATATAAGGGGATAAGAATCCGCCTTTTCCATTCACGCCCTCTTCCTCCTCTGCTTATCCGTCCCTGCGCGCTCGAGCTCCAGCGCCCAAGCCCGCACTTCCCACCTCAACCTTCCCCAACCATGTCTGGAGCGGGAGGTAGATGGATGGCCTCCTCCGTCACAGAGGGACAAATCAAAAACCTGAGGAAGGCCGGATACTTGTCTAACGACATCGCATACCGGCTCCCAGATGCGGGGCAACTCATCTCTACCCCCAGACCCCATGAGAGGGTCGTTTTTCTTCCCCATTTCCTCCGTGGACTGTGTTTTCCTCTTCACCCGTTCGTCCGGGGGCTCATGTTCTACTACGGCCTGGACTTCCACGATCTGGCCCTGAACTTCATCCTCAATATCTCGGTGTTTATCGTCGTGTGCGAGGCCTTCTTCCGCATCCAGCCCCACTTTGGCCTATGGCTGAAGATCTTCAGCGTCAAGCCGAAGGTCGTGCAAGGCCGACAGGCGGAATGCGGAGGCGCCATGGTGGGCAAGATAGCCAACATCACCTGGCTCGAGGGTGCCTTCGTGGAAACCATCAAAGCGTGGCAATCTGGGTGGTTTTATATCACTGAGCCGCGTGACCCTAAATGGGCAGTGGCCCCTCAATTTCGATCCGGCATCCCCACCCGGCTCACATCTTGGAAAGAGACGGGCCTGTCGTGGGGCAATCCGGAAGAGGTGACCAGACTCCAAACCTGCGTCCGAGACCTGGTGACCAAGAAGGTCAAGCTTGTCAACATGGTCCAAGTCATGCTCTTCCGCCGGATCCTCCCGTGTCAACGGCGGGACTTCAATTTGTGGGAGTTCGACCCGGCCCGGCACCAGACTCTATCCCGGTTCTTCGAAACAAAGCACGAGGACGCCTGGAAGGTGCCTTTCAAGAGTTCCGAGGTCTCCCCTCCCGTCACCGAGGATCGCGGGTTATGTGCCAAACGTCAAGCCTCCGAAGTAAGCTTACCTTTAGTCCCTTACGGGATACCCGAATTTCATAGTGTGACTTTATGTGGGATCTAAACTCCCGTTCCTTTGACAGGACTGGAAGAGGACATCCGGACAGTTCGATTGTCCGGCCCCTTTGCCCGAAGGCCCAGTAGACGCAGACTTAGTGAAGCTACTGGTTCCGGTACCCCACGTGGTGCTGGAGAAGAAGGCCAAGGACAAGGCCACGGGGACCCAAAAGAGTTCCCGGCGCCCGGTGTCGTCGGATTTGCCCGACGGCCCCAACGCACCCTCCACCTCCGAAGACGAGGAGGAGGAAGAAGAAGATGCTTCTCCCCCTCCAACGGGGGGAGGAAAGAAGAGAAAGGTCGCCCCAACTGGGGAAGCCGGAGGGTCCAAGAAGGGGAAGTCCCTTCTGCCGGACTACGCCCCCGACATCGAAGACGGCGGGGAGGACTAGCCACCCAGGGTCAAGCCCCTGGCAAAATCGTAAGTGTCCGGCTACCCGAATGACTTATTGCACTCCTTTATTATTTGATAGCTTCTAACACCGAAGCTAATCATGCAGTCCGCCCAGAGCTCAGCTCGGCGATTCGTCGAGCGGATCTCTGAATTCGTCGGATGTGAATAGCACTTCACTTCTGACGGCCTCCTCCCCTCTCCCTACAGACGATGCTGAGGTGGAGTCCCGTAGGGGACAAAACCAGGGGGAGGTGGTCCTGGAAGCGCCACAAGACGACCTTCCGGACTCCATGCCCAAAGGGGTAAAGCCCCGGAGGGATCTAAGTCCGGCCCCGGGCCGGACACTGCTCCGGAACCATCAGTGGTTCCAGAGCCCGACAGGCGGCGCCTTCATAAGAAGGGCAAGCCTGCGACGCCGGCGACTTCCGTCCACCCGGAGGCACCGGACAACTTGGTGGAGGCGCTTAACGGTGCCTCCATCGAGGAAGAACACCGCACTATTATGAGTGCGGTGATTCAGAAGGTTCAGTCCGCCAAGAGCGGGCTGACGGAAGCCTGCACAAGCCTGTTAACGGGCTTTGAGGTATGTGTTCAGAAACATATATATATAAATGTTACCGCATAGACAGTAGCCCCTGATGCTCAGTTCGGTGTTCAGAAAGAAAAGCCGAACTGAGGATCTCAAAAGATATACGCAGGAGTCTAACAGAAATATGTCAATATGGGAATGCAGGCTGCGCTGCTGACCTCTGCCGCACTGACTGCGGAGGTCAATGCCTTGAAGGAAAGCCTCGAGCGGTCCGAGAGCGAGCTCGGCCGTGCCAAGAAGCAGCTCGAGGATAAAGAGGGTACATAGTACCTCCTGGAAATGTATATAGAAATACTTGGTTGCATAATAATAATAGGACCAACGTGAATGTTGCAGGAGCCACTACCGAGGTGGCGACCCTGAAAGAGGCGGTTTCGAAGGCCAAAAGGAGTGCGGCCTTGGAGCTCACCGAGCGAGAGAAGCAGGAGGCGCGGGTGGCGGAGGTGCGGCAAGAGCTCCAGGCTCTCATGGAAAAACACGAGAGTTTGGAGCGTGACTCGAAGACTCGAGAGTCCGAGCTTGCCCTGGCTCTTGAGAGTGCCAAGACCGCTAAGGCCGAATCCCAGAAGGCCCTTCAGGAGATCGAGGCCATGAATAAGATAGCGGCGGGTAAGGCATTCTTTATGCAAAGCAAAAATATAAAAGTTAATTATCTGCTACTTACCCGAATCCGGAGCTCTCCAGGAGCATTCGCTGATCTGCCCCGTAGTGTATCTGATGCCGCCGCATACTACCGAGCCGGAGAGGGGAGCTCGACGGAGAAAGTGTTCTGGTCTCAGTATGCTGAGGCCGAACATCTGGTGCCCCTGAGCGACCAGCTGAAGCAGCTGGTCGAGCTCCACAAGGTGGCCGAACAGGCCATGAAGGGCCTCATAGCTCGTCTGTGGCCTGGAGAAGTCATGCCTGGGAGCTACTTCGGTCTGGTGCGACGGCTGGTGGACACGTGTCTGTGGATTGAGGTCTTCAAGCGCTCCGTTTGTATTGAAGGTGCCCGTCGGGCCCTTGCCCGTGCTAAGGTGCACTGGGGCAAGCTAGACGCGGAGAAGTTGTTGACGGATGCGCCACCGCCGGGCAAGGAGTATCGTACGCCCGAGATGTATTATAATGGCGTTCTGAAGGGTGCCCGCCGCATAGCGGATGAGTGCTCCAAAGATGTAGTTTTTGAGTAAACTCGCATTTTTTATCCTGTACGCTGAAGCTTTGTTCATATGCGTTAAGCAACGCTTGTTAATTTAAAATATTACCTTCTGTGCGGCCGTTTATCAAATCTGAGAGATGCAAGTCGTCAGCTTCGACCCCCATGCCACAAGTGCTGGGGTGTTCGGGATAAACCTGAGCGCTCTTGTTCCCATTCTTGGGTCGATCTAGGGAGGCGCTAAGCACAACGAACCAGGCCGCCGGACTTATAATGCTTTATCACTCTCACTTAGCCATAGAATTCTATAATTTTAAATTTCGGCGAAGCCCCTAGTATTCGGAAGACCGAGTTCGGGGCGCTATCCACGCCTAGGCCGGATAAGTCCGGTTCCTCGCTCGAAGCGGCATAAGTCTTTAAGGACTCGAAGAAACCTCGCGAACAGCGACCGGTCTCTCACACTATCATGACAGTCAGTTTTAGCTTTCTCTACTGAGGTGTTAACCCAGCTCAACTGGGGCACAATCGCAGTAGTTCTCCCAGCACTACCTTAGCCAACAATGCGGAACATAAGGTACCAAAACATGGGAGCCGGGCAAACCCAACTATTGACCAAAGACATGATTCAGAGCCGATGCATATAGTGCTATAAGTTCGGGGTGCCGCACTTGTTCGAGTGTTCGGTCTTCTCACAGCATGTTATGGGGTGTTGTAAGCCCCTGGTGTATTATCTGCACCAAAGTGTACGGTTGCATAGTGTCATGACTGAACATATTTGCATATAAAAATAAGTACAATAATAGGTAAGAGCTATATATTGTTCATTAAAAAAGGGCTGCTGCGAAAGCAGAACGATACAAAAAGTGTGGTAAGCAAGAGATGGGAGTATTTGACATATTCCCCTTCAGGGGCAAGCTGCAGGATTGTAAGAGAAACATGTATTAAACTCGTTATAGAGACCACCTTGACTTTTGACGTGGCTTGCTTCCTCCCTGGCTATTGCATCGTTGGTTCGGCGAGAGTATTGCCGGACAGGCCTTCCGAATAGTTGGGTCCTGAAAGTGTGTGAAAAAGGAAAACGACGAAATATGGAGCCCCCTAGTGCGGTTGAGCCGCATTCTGGGCGTGTCGTTGTTGTGCCCTTCCCCTTATGCCCATGGTATCTCTAAGGCGTAATTATGTACGCGTGGTACCAGTATTGCCATTTGGCGGGGGCTGGGGTTGGGGCCGCACTGCTATGCTTGCTCGGAACATGCCAGACGGATTTGTTGTAGGTTACTTCGGGCTCGCTTGACGTTGTCTGGACGTTTGGCGTCTGGATTTGAGAACTGCCTTGATAGGCTACTCTGTACTTCCGCCGCTAGGGCCGCCGTGTGCTCCTCCGTTCGGAGAGAGCGTTTGGTGTTTCCATTTATCGTGATGACTCCGCGAGGTCCTGGCATCTTGAGCTTGAGATATGAGTAGTGCAGCACCTCATTGAATTTTGCAAATGCGGTTCGTCCGAGCAGGGCGTGATAGCCGATGCGGAATGGGACTATGTCGAAGATTAACTCCTCGCTCCGGAAGTTATCTGGTGATCCAAAGACCACCTCGAGTGTGACCGAGCCTCTATAGCTGGCTTCTACCCCTGGTATGACACCTTTGAAGGTTGTCTTTGTGGGTTTAATCCTTGAAGGATCGATGCCCATTTTTCGTACTGTGTCCTGGTAAAGCAGGTTCAGGCTACTGCCGCCATCCATTAGGACTCTGGTAAGGTGCAATCCGTCGATAATTGGGTCTAGGACTAGTGCGGCGAATCCGCCGTGACGGATGCTGGTGGGATGGTCCCGTCGATCGAAAGTGATCGGGCAGGAGGACCATGGGTTGAACTTTGGGGCGACTGGCTCCAGCACATAGACGTCCTTGAGAGCAAGCTTCCGCTCCCTTTTGGGGATGTGGGTTGCATATATCATATTCACCGTCCGAACTTGCGGGGGAAATCCCTTCTATCCTTTGTTGTTCGGCGGCCGGGGCACCTCCTCGTCATCGCTATGTAGCCCCTTGTCTCTGGTTTCGGCACTTATCTTGCCTGCCTGCTTGAACACCCAACAATCCCTGTTGGTGTGATTGGCTGGCTGTTCGGGGGTGACGTGTATCTGGCACGAGCAATCGAGTATCCGGTCTAAGCTGGATGGGCCCTGAGGGTTTCGTTTGAATGGCTTCTTCCGCTGACCCGGTTTAGTGCCTCTGAATCCGGCATTGACTGTCGTATCTTCAGTATTGTCACCGTTAATGCGGCGCTTATGCTTGTTGCGGCGTGACCTGCCGTTGTTATCCTTGGTATCCGAATTGCCGGGGCTCTTGGTTATGTTATTGCTACGAGCTAGCCAGCTGTCTTCTCCCGCGCAGAAGCGGGTCATGAGTGTCGTGAGGGCTGCCATAGACTTCGGCTTTTCCTGTCCTAGGTGTCGGGCAAGCCATTCATCTCGGATGTTGTGCCTGAAGGCTGCGAGGGCCTCGGCGTCCGGACAATCGACTATTTGGTTTTTCTTGGTCAGGAACCGTGTCCAGAATTGTCTGTCCGATTCCTCTGGCTGCTGGATTATGTGGCTTAGGTCATCGGCGTCTGGTGGTCGCACATACGTGCCCTGGAAGTTGTCAAGGAATGCGGATTCCAGGTCCTTCCAACAACTAATTGACTCTGCTGGCAGGCTATTAAGCCAATGTCGAGCTGGTCCTTTGAGCTTGAGCGGGAGGTATTTGATGGCGTGTAGATCATCACCACAGGCCATGTGGATGTGAAGGAGATAATCCTCGATCCATACCGCAGGATCTGTTGTGCCATCATATGATTCAATGTTTACGGGCTTGAAGCCCTCGGGGATTTGATGATCCATTACTTCGTCTGTGAAGCATAGTGGGTGTGCGGCGCCCCTGTACTGGGCTATATCGCGACGCAGCTCGGACGAGCTTGGTCTGTTGTATTCGGCCGGGCCATACTTATTATGTCCGGCGTGACGGCTAGCGTCACATGAAGCGAGGCGCCCATGTGATCCATAGATCGATCTTGTTTGCCTTGCCTTATTCTCCAAGATGTCTCGCAGGTCTGTTGCGTCTCCCCGTACTCTAGTATGTTTTGAGCGGTGTCGGGGGGCGGCCTGGGTTGAGGGCCTGAAGTCCTCTCTATCGCGGCCACGGGGTGGCCGATCAGGCGCATCGTACACTGGTGATGTAGGTTCAGTTGCTTCCTCCTCAAGTTGGGGTAGCAGCCTGCGCTTCGGGTAGCTCTTGGATGGGCATTCTAGTTTATACTCTTCGGCCGCCAGGACTTCGGCCCATCTGTCGGCTAGCAAGTCTTGGTCAGCTCTAAGCTGCTGCTGTTTCTTCTTGAGGCTGCTTGCCGTGGCTACGAGTCTGCGTTTGAAACGCTCTTGTTCGACTGGATCCTCTGGCACGACGAATTCGTCGTCGTCGAGGCTTGCCTCGTCTTCGGAGGGAGGCATGTAATTGTCGTCCTCATCCTCTTTGTCGGCCGCTCTCTCATGAGGGCTGGCTCCTTCATCCTCCTGCACTGAATCCCGCTGGAGGGGGTTGTCTTCGGCACTGTCCGGCGTATTGTTATCTCCGGTGCCGGAATCGCCGTTTTTGCTTTGGCGGGACTTAGAGAGGCGCAGCTGACGTCGGCGCTTGGGTTGCTTCTTGGAGGGGTCATCCTCCGTTTTCTCCTCGTCATCCCCCACTTTAGGGGTGTCCACCATGTATATGTCATATGACGAGGTGGCTTTCCAGTTCCCTATAGGTACTGGTTTTTGATCGTCTCCTTCATCGGCGTCCATGCCGTCAATGTCTTCGGAGTCAAAGTCGAGCATGTCGGTTAAATCATCGACGGTGGCTACGAAGTGGGTGGTGGGTGGGCTGCGAATTTCTTCGTCGTCCGTATCCCAACCGTGTCGGCCGTAGTCCGGCCAGGGCTCTCCTGACAAAGAGAGGGACTTTAACGAATTCAGGATATTGCCGAAAGGCGAGTGCTGAAAGACGCCCGCGGTGGTGAACTCCATGACCGAAGCCCAATCGGGCTTAATCGGAAGAGGTGCGGGATTTACGGAGTCCGGATCGGAGTCCGACACCTTGGAGTCACGGGCCTTGCGGGGGACCAGGCTGGTATCCGGCTCTATCGCCGTAGAGGTTGCCGTTTCCAGGGCGGCATCCAACCGTCCGTCCCCGACTAGCGTAGTGTGCTCCGAGCTAATGGTCGGAGCGGACACTTGAGCGACGCTCTGGGCGTTGTCCGATGACAGAGCTAAATCATGCCCATCGTGACAGTGCGGCGGGCCCGTTCGTGGCTCGAATCCGTCGAAGATCAAGTCCCCACGGATTTCGGCCGTGTAGTTTAAGCTTCCAAACCTGACCTGATAGCCAGGGGCGTAGATTTCGATCTGCTCCAGATGGCCGAACGAGTCGGCCTGCAATGCGAAGCCGCCGAATACGAAGATCTGTCCGGGGAGAAAAGTCTCATCCCGGACCGCATCGCGATTGACGAGCGAAGAAGCCATCGGGCCTAAAGGCGACGACACAGAGGAACTCTCAATGAAAGCACCAATGTGGGTGTCAAAACCGGCGGATCTCGGGTAGGGGGTCCCGAACTGTGCATCTAGGCGGATGGTAACAGGAGACAAGGGACACGATGTTTTTACCCAGGTTCGGGCCCTCTCGATGGAGGTAAAACCGTACTCCTGCATGATTAATATTGATGATATGGGTAGTACAAGAGTAGATCTACCACGAGATCGGAGTGGCTAAACCCTAGAATCTAGCCTATGGTATGATTGTTGTTTGTCCTACGGACTAAAACTCTCCGGTTTATATAGACACCGGAGAGGGCTAGGGTTACACAGAGTCGGTTACAATGGGAGGAGATCTTCATGTCGTATCGCCAAGATTGCCTTCCACGCCAAGGAAAGTCCCATCCGGACACGGGATGGAGTCTTCAATCTTGTATCTTCATAGTCCAGGAGTCCGGCCAAAGGTCTTAGTCCGTCCATCCGGACACCCCCTAATCCTCACCATGTGTTCATCATTAGGCGAAAGTAACAGGTGCATGATGCTACGAAGCTCTCCAAAGTTGTTTCGGAACAGAGTCCCAGATAGGATAATTCGCTTTTTGGTACAAAGTTCAGCATGAGCCTTCTGAATATCGCTATTTGGAAGGTCTTTGCTGAAATTCGTACCAAAAGGCGGATTATCCTATCCGGGACTCCGTTCCAGAACAACTTTGGAGAACTTCGTACCGTCATGCCCCGGTTACTTCCGGCTAATGATGAAGCCATGGATTTCTTCAATACTTTGACACTAGTTAACCTCTCGACCCCTCGTCGATCCTCGACCCTCGGCCCTAGCTAGTTCATGACCCTCGACCGCTCGACGATCCACAACCCTCTCTACCCTAGTTCCCGACCCTCGACCCCCTCATGTCACGTTTGTCTAGTGTCAAAGGATTCAACAAAACCATGTCTTCATCATTAGGCGAAAGTAACAGGTGCATGATGGTACGAAGCTCTCCAAAGTTATTCTGGAATGGAATCCCAGATAGGATAATTCACCTTTTGGTACAAAGTACAGCAAGAGCCTTCCGAATATTGCTATTTGGAAGGCCTTTGCTAGAATTTGTATCAAAAGGCGGATTATCCTATCCGGGACTCCGTTCGAGAATAACTTTGGAGAACTTCGTACCATCATGGCCCAATTACTTTCGACTAATGATGAAGCCATGGATTTCTTCAATACTTTGACACTAGGCAACCTCTCGACCCCTCGGCGATCCTCGCCCCGTGATGACCCTCGACCCCTCGATGACCCTCAACCCTCGAACACTCGGCCCCTCGACGACCCTCGAACCCTCGAACCATCAAACCTGAACACTCGACCCTTGACTCAAGAACCCTTGAACCCTCGACCCTCGAACCCTCGACGACCCTCGACCCTCGAACCCTCGGATCCTCGACGACCCTCGAACCGTCGAACCATCGACCCTAAACCATTGAACCCTCGACCCTCGACCCTAGAACCCTTGAACCCTCGATGACCCTCGAACCCTCGACCCCTCAACCCTTGACTCTCGACCCTCTACCCTAGTTCCCGACCCTCGACCGCTCGACGATCCTCGGAGAGTTGGTCGAGCGAGAGGGGGTTGATCGACGCTCGAAGAAGAAGAAATAGACTAACCTAAAATTTACTAACCTAAAATGCACTAAAACCAACTAACCTAAAATGCACTATAAATCAACTAACCTAAAATGCACTAACCTAAATCAACTAACTCAACATATCAAGAAGGAAATGCTATCAAAGAGGGGGTATATCCATATATAGCCACATACATATATAAATGGAAACAAATGCTATGAAAAAATACATATATGAACAAAAATACATATATACTTGGTAAATATTCTATGAACATCATTTCTCATATATATCAATGCATACATCCATGGATCATCATTGCCCATATATCCATAGTCATATATCAAAACTATCTATATATGAACAAAAACTTTCTATGAACAAAAAAACATTTTTGACATATTTAGCATATTCTAAATTTTCCTAACTCTTTTACAACCAGAAAAATTACTCCAACTTCATGACAACGGTGACAGTACCCACACTCCATTTCACCAAAAACCTTCTGATCCATAGTTCAGATTTTTCAAATTTCGTTTAAATGAAATTTTATTCAGATTCACTCCTTCTCCTCTCCTCTCCTTCTCCTCTCCTTCTGCTCTCCATGGGACTA